>NC_092707.1:126423136-126749185 GCF_047496885.1 Scyliorhinus torazame | reverse complement strand
TACACTAAGCAGCTTGCCCAACCCAGCAAAAACAGTAGATATATCCTTGGATCTACAAGTTGACTTAATTAACACCAAACTGGAAGATGTTCTCCAAATTGATCTGGGACATTTTGCGCCATGTAAATGCCAACGGCTGCAGGAAATGACAAAATATTCCACATTAGAGAAACTGTGGAAACCAGCCAAAGAAGGGTGACCTGATTCAATTCAGCATGTCCACAAACACATAAGACCATTTGATCTTACCAGGATGAGATAGGCATCTCCAAGGGAGCCATTTTTGAAGGCAGGCAGGTCATCATACTGGAATTTTTGTGACCTGATTTTCGTCAACAACTTCATCACTCACACATGGACGTAGATGAGATGAGAAGACGTGTAAGGGAGACAGTCTATTGCCCTGGTATGAACAATGACATTGAGACCATTGTCAGGAAGTGTGGGTCATCTCAAGAGAATATGTCAACTGAACACAAAGCACCAATGATTCCACATGAAGTTCCTACCCATCCTTGGTCCAAAATTGCATCTGGCTTCTACCACGTCAATGGCACTTGTTATGGGCCAGGCTTTAGAGAACCCCAAAGTGTATCATGCAGTTCACCTGACCCACAACTTTGAATAGATTGTGGTTATGGGGAGCACACGGACCCACTCTGCAGGTGTGATGCAACAGAACTCTACAGTACTTTTAAATTAAAACAATGTTTATTTATGAAACCAGTTAACACTTTATAAACCCACAGTAAACATCTTAACAACTATCAACACCAATCCTCCCACAGATACAATATTCTGTATGTAAACCTTCATCTTTCCTTTTTCACATCCATAAGACAAAAGACTCTTTTTAACACAGAGATCAGGTTTAAATTCACTACTGAGAGCAGTCAGCACTTTGAAATCACCCAATTGATCTGGAGGCAGTCTTTAGTTTGCAGAGCGAGATCCTCATACAGCTCCTTGCTTTGCCTGCAGCTGTCCAGCTCTCAAAACGAAACTAAACACACACTGTAGCAAACAGCCTAAAACGAAGGGAAAGCAGACAGCCAGCTCCACCCACACTCTGACATCACTGATATACACCCATTTCTTAAAGGTACATCTACTACAGCTATTTTTATAAACACCCATTTCTTTAACATCCATTTCTTAAAGGTAGTCTCACATGATACCTCTCCACAAAGAAAAAAACCCCATCAACTTCAAGATGGTTTCATTTTTCACCTTTTCACTTTCCTTTAAGAAATATGGACAATGAATATATGTTTTTTTTAACAAAACAAAACACGCAAACATTTAATAATAACATAGTCCATTTTTGTTCTTCGTCCTCCAACTGGAATCCTTCTCGATTGACAGTCTCTTTCAACAAGAAGGTCTTTGCACAATCCATCCATTTCTCTGCGCCTCAGCATTTCTCTTTAAAGTCAGATACTTTAGGTCAATCTGATCACAGAGTCCCTTGTAATTCTCCAACACAGGAGCATTGGTTATCACTGCTTTCAGGCAGTCAAATGCCTGTTGAAACTCAGCTGTCCACTGAAATTTTCGACATTTCTTCAGCAAGTCCATCAGTGCAGCAACCACGCTACAAACATTTGGCACAAATTTTCGATCAAATCTTATCATGCCAAGAAATTGCATTATTTCCCTTTGTGTCGAGGGTATTGGAAATTCCTCAATAACTGTTGTTTTCACGTCCCGTGTGACCATTCAACCCTGTCCGATTGTATGGCCAAGGAAAGTGACTTGGGCTTTTCCAAATTCACTTTTGGCTCGGTCTTCCACCAAACCTGCCTCCTGAAGTTGATCGAATAACTCCATCAGATGTTTTAAATGTTCTTTCCATGTCTGGCTGAAAATTACCAGATGGTCGATGTATACCACACAATTGGGTAATCCTGAAACAACTTTGTTAGTTAACTGTTGAAATGTGGCTGGTGCGTTTTTCATGCCAAATGGCATAACTTTGAATTGGTATATACCATCTGGAGTAACAAAAGCTGAAATCTCATTCACCCTTTCGGATAAAGGTACCTGTCAGTAACCTTTAAGTAAATCCAGTTTGGAAATAAAAGCTGATTGTCCCACTTTCTCAATGCAATCCTCCAAACATGGGCTAGGATAAGAGTCCATTCTCGTAACTGCATTAACCTTTCTATAGTCCACACACAACTGTAGGGTACCGTCCGGTTTAGGTACCATCACTATGGGTGAGCTCCATTGGCTGCAACCCACTTCAATTATGCCATGTTTAAGCATACTCTCAATCCCTTTGTTAACCTGTGCCAATTTTAAAGGGTTACATCTATATGGATGTTGTTGAATTGGAACAGCATTTCCCACATCAACATCATGTATAACCATTTTTGTACTTCCCAACTTATCTCCACAAACATGCCCATGTGATATCAATAACTCTTTCAGGTCAGTCCATTTTTCCTCTGGAAGGTAACTCAACAATGTATCCCAATTTTTAAGAACATTCTCGTTTTCCAATTTAATTTGAGGTATGTCAAATTCAAAGTCATCTGGATTTGGTTTCTCACCTTGAGTTAGAATCACTAAAACCTCCTTTTTCTCTCCTTCCCTTTCAAAGTACCCTTTAAGCATATTCACATGACACACTCGGTGAGATTTCCTTCTATCTGGCATTCTTACTACAAAATTCACCTCCCTTAATTTTCTTTCAATCTGATAAGGTCCACAAAACCTTGCTTTCAAAGGTTCACCTACCACTGGTAACAATACTAAAACTTTATCTCCACTGGCAAAACTATGAACTTTGGGTTTCTTGTCTGCTACTTGTTTCATCACATGTTGCGCAATTTTTAAATGCTGTCGAGCCAATTCACCTGCTCTATTTAATCGTGCCCTAAAATTTGACACGTAATCCAATAATGTACGTTCCGATTTCTCACTCACCAGTTTTTCTTTAATCAATTTAAGTGGTCCTCTTACCTCATGACCATAATTAGTTCAAAAGGACTGAATTTGGTTGACTCATTACGGCATCCCCAATTGCAAACAGTACGAATGGAATTCCTTCATCCCAATCCTCTGGATAATCTTGACAATAAGCCCTCAACATTGTCTTTAATGTCTGATGCCACTTTTCTTACGCTCCCTGCGATGCTGGATGGTACGCCATTGAAACCTTGAGGTAAAATGTGATCCTTGATTCTATTCTATTTCTGTGGGCCGTCCATATCTAGGAAAGAATTTAAGTAACTCCTCCACAATCTTTTTAGCTGTAATATTGCCTACTGGAATGGCCTCTGGAAACCTAGTAGACACATCCATTACAGTCAAAAGATATTGATTCCCACTTTTTGTTTTCAGAAGCGGTCCTATGCAATCAATTAAGACCCTTGTAAAAGGTTCCCCCCAATTGATCTGGAGACAGTCTTTAGTTTGCAGAGAGAGATCCTTATGCAGCTCCTTTCTTTGCCTGCTGCTATCCTGCTCTCAGAACGAAACTAAACACATCCTGTAGCAAACAGCCTAAAACAAAGTAAAGCAGACAGACAGCCCAGTTCCATAAGACCATAAGACCATAAGACATAGGAGCGGAAGTAAGGCCATTTGGCCCATCGAGTCCACTCCACCATTCAATCATGGCTGATTTCAACTCCATTTACCCGCTCTCTCTCCATAGCCCTTAATTCCTCGAGAAATCAAGAATTTATCAACTTCTGTCTTAAAGACACTCAACGTCCCGGCCTCAACCGCCCTCTGTGGCAATGAATTCCACAGACCCACCACTCTCTGGCTGAAGAAATTTCTCCTCATCTCTGTTCTGAAGTGACTCCCTTTTATTCTAAGGCTGTGCCCCCGGGTCCTAGTCTTCCCTGCTAATGGAAACAACTTCCCTACGTCCACCCTATCTAAGCCATTCATTATCTTGTATGTTTCTATTAGATCTCCCCTCAACCTCCTAAACTCCAATGAATATAATCCCAGGATCCTCAGACGTTCATCGTATGTTAGGCCTACCATTCCTGGGATCATCCGTGTGAATCTCTGCTGGACCCGCTCCAGTGCCAGTATGTCCTTCCTGAGGTGTGGGGCCCAAAATTGCTCACGGTATTCTAAATGGGGCCTAACTAGTGCTTTATAAAGCTTCAGAAGTACATCCCTGCTTTTATATTCCAAGCCTCTTGAGATAAATGACAACATTGCATTTGCTTTCTTAATTACGGACTCAACCTGCAAGTTTACCTTTAGAGAATCCTGGACTAGGACTCCCAAGTCCCTTTGCACTTCAGCATTATGAATTTTGTCACCGTTTAGAAAATAGTCCATGCCACTATTCTTTTTTCCAAAGTGCAAGACCTCGCACTTGCCCACGTTGAATTTCATCAGCCATTTCTTGGACCACTCTCCTAAACTGTCTAAATCTTTCTGCAGCCTCCCCACCTCCTCCATACTACCTGCCCCTCCACCTATCTTTGTATCATCGGCAAACTTAGCTAGAATGCCCCCAGTCCCGTCATCTAGATCGTTAATATGTAAAGAGAACCGCCTCCTAAGTGTTCCCTTACTTTAAGATCTTTTATCAAGTCTGGCTCATTACATAACACTAAGTCCAGAATAGCCTGTTCCCTCGTGGGCTCCATCACAAGCTGTTCCAAGAAGCCCTCCTGTAAACATTCAATGAATTCCCTTTCTTTGGTTCCACTGGCAACATTATTTACCCAGTCCACCTGCATATTGAAGTCCCCCATGATCACTGTGACCTTGCCTTTCTGGCATGCACTTTCTATGTTGTGGTGCATTTTGTGCCCCTGGTCCTGACCACTGTTAGGAGGCCTGTACATAACTCCCATTATGGTTTTTTTGCCTTTGTGGTTCCTCAACTCTACCCACACAGGCTCCACATCATCTGACCCTATGTCGTTTAGTTCCACCCACACTCTGACATCACTGATTGACACCCATTTCTTAAAGGTACTCTCACATGACACACTGTCTTCATCATCATCGTCAGCCACTTTACCAAGCGCCCCATTATTCGATAATTGCATAATACATCAAGCACAACTGTCGCACGCACTCTAAATGATATTTTCTATTTTTCTGGTGTGCCGAGAGAGGTCATTACGGATAACCGCCTGCAATTTATTGGTAAACCATTTCAGGATATGTGTGAGAAGTGAAATACTGGTCACAATGCTTCTTCTCCTCATTACCCTAGATCTTACAAACGAGCTGAATGAATGAGAGAAATCCTTAATTCTCAAATGTAGACAAATCAACCAAGATCTACACATTGTAATGTTACACTTGAGAGCGGTAACTTTAATTCCATCACCGGCAGAACTCGTGTTTAACGGACCAGTCCCTGCCAATTTACCTACTCTTACCCATTCTATTCTCTCAGAAATTCGAGAACAACTTTTCAAATCAGAAGGGTTTGACCAACTTGCACAATAAAATTGCAGGTAAAGAATTGTAAAATTTACAGTTAAGGCAACAAGTTATATCGAGATTCCCCAGAAGTTACGTTTTAACCAGTCAAAGTGACAAGGGATGTTTTGAAACAAAGGTCCTATGAAGTCATTATGCAGAAAGGCTCAGTGGTGAGTTGCAAATTAGGACAAATCGGATCCATTCCAGCTCCTCAAGCACCATCTGGTCCTATTGCACTGAGGACAAGATCCCAAATACAATCAGGAACAACATCCAAGAATGACAATCCCATAGATCATGGTGAGCAAAGAAAGAAACCTGCAGATAAGGTTACTATTACTGGGTGTACTAGTAGATTACCCCTATGCTTTAGAGACTCATAGACTCATATGTTCTCTGCTCTTATGTAATGGTACCAAACATGACCATGTATTGTAAATAATTCTACTTCTTTGGAAGGGGAGAAAGTATGTTTAAAAATAATTTGGGAAAGGTGTCATATGTTACTGTATTAGTTTCACTTTTTACTTTCAGTAGAGCACACGTACATACAGCTCTGCTGCTGTTGTCTTAAAGCTTTCTCCCCATGAATATCTTTTCTCATGTGCCTATCATAACTAAATGAACCCACAGCATGTTTACCCAATCCCTTGTGAAAAATTGGTATTCATATCAGTAACAATACAACAGGTCTGTCTCACGGACATGGCTATTTTCAGTGAACACCATAACCTTGCAGTTGCTATTGTTAATACTGACAGATAAAAAATTCATACAACATTCTTCTGCCTGCAATTTTAATGGAGGGATTATGGCTTTTTAAGTATACCTAAATTTTTTATCCATTAATGTTGTCAACATTCATTCATATGCTCATATCTTCCTATAAGCCAATGTAACTAACTGAATATAGAGCCTAAAATAAAGGAAGAAAAACTGGCATTTACATGACCACCATTAATCCCAAAGGGAACTCCACTATTAAGTACTTTTGAAGTTATACATCAATGTAGATCATGTAGAAAACAGAGCATCTAATTTGCATACAGTAAACTCCCACCAACAAAAATGTAAAAATGACCAGATAATCTGTTTTTGTTATATCAATTAAGGGATAAATATTGGGCTAGATTCCTGGGGAGGCACCCCTACATTTTTTTCAAAATACTCTCATGGGATATTTTATATCCATTTGAAAGAATAGGCATAACAGGTACAACATTTATTCAGAAAAAAAGCACCTCTCACAGTGCTGCAATGCCTCAATGCTGACAGTGCAATGCTCCCTCAGTGCTGCATTGGAATGTCAGCCCGTCCAAGATTATTGTACTCAACCTACCCTTCTGATTCAGAGGTGAGCATATGCTACCCATTGCACTCTATGTGACAATAAATTGGGAGCAGGATATTTGTCTGACCAATCTTGACCAGAAAATTATGTGTGCAGAGAGGGATAAAATTAAAATTAAAACAGTTAGGCAGAGGAAGCAACAATCACTCAACAAGAGTAGAGACCACCATGAAGTGGAATACTAACTGCCTGCTGGAACATGCAAAGAGTTTGACACTCACTCAACACTAAACTTTGAGAAAATAAAACTCATATCACACAAATTCACACCAGTCAACTGATGTATACCCACTACAACACTGATGTGAAAACAGACACATTCAGATCAGAAAATCTGCTGCCAGAAATAGCAACTATCTTCAGAAAAGATTCCCCATTTCCAATTGTCCATAATTCATCCAAGATAAAATAATGTCACTCATTTGAAGAAAAGTACAACTTAGGATGTTCCATGTTTCCATTAGTTCAATGTTTAAAGGAATAGTATTGCTGAATTCAAACAGGTTTAAATTGTTTTGTTACATATAGGTAAATTTGAGATGGCCAACTTGAGTGTCTGCCATTGCTGGTACACTTGCCTCTGAATCACAAAGTTCTAGGTTTACGTCCCACTCTAGAGCTTGAGGAGAAAACGACGGGATTTACTGGTGCCACTCGAGTAAATAGACTTTTGGTTAGTTCACTGCTTTCTCCAGTCCTCCAAACGACGGGTCCCACCGCGGTGCAGTCGGAAATACCCAGCCCAAGGCTGACACTCCAGTGAGGTATGGAAGGAGCACTGCACTGTTGACGTTGCTGTTTTTTGGATGTGATGGTAAACTGAGGCCCCATCTCCAAGTTCAGATGGATGTAAATGATCCTAGTGCACAATTTTGAAGAAGCCCTGTGGAGCTATCCCTGGTGTCCTGGACAATACTTATTGCTCAATCAACATCACAAAAAAATGGTTTACCTGCTGATTATCACATTGTGGAAGCTTGCTGTGTAAAACATTTGCTACCCCATTTTCTATGTTACAACAGTGACATCTTTGAAAAGTACTTACTAACTGTAAAGTGCTTTGAGACACTGCATAGTCAAGAAAAGCATTATATAACTATAAGTTTTTTTTTAACTTCAGGTTCCTTCTTGTGAGTAAGATTTTGTCTGATATGTTAATGAATTTATAAACATACCTGATAGAGTTCAACAGATTTCGAGCAACATTATATAGCATAGTCGTAATTCGTTAGGAATAGTGATCAGGGAGATTTTTTTCATTACATTTAGAGGAAAGTATCCTCCTGTGGTTGTATACATAGTAACAATTTGCATTTAATTCCCAAGGTGCATCACAGAGTGCAGTCAAAAACCATAGATTCTGAGTTCAAGGAGATAAAGTTTGGGCTTCAAGAAGGATCCGAAAGAAGGAATGGAAAGCCAAGGTGGAGATGGGAGGGAATTCTAGAGGAAGCAGAAACCTTTGCTGTGGGGCAAAGGGAATTAGAAGGCCAGAGTCAGATGAATGTAGAGTTTAGGGGGAAAGGAAGTTTAGGCAATTAGGGAGGGTCGAAGCCTTGAAAGAATTTAAAACAGATAGATGAGAATTTTAAATTTAAGGCATTGGGGGATCATGCACTAAGGCACAGAGATGAGGGGATTGGTGAAGAATAGGTTAGGTATAGCAGATGAGCAGAAGATCATGGAGGGTGCAAGGTCAGAGCATCTGAATAGTCAATGTGAAAGTGGAAGTTTCCTCATCTGCCAGAATGGACCATACTGGAAAAGTTGTTCACCCGGGACGACCTGGGAAAGATTAGCGAAATTTATGGGTGGCTACTGGAAACTGATAAGACACCAATGGAAGAAATAAGGAAGAAATTATAGAAATCATAGAATTTAGAGTGCAGAAGGAGGCCATTCGGCCCATCGAGTCTGCACCGGCTCTTGGAAAGAGCACCCTACCCAAGCCCACACCTCCACCCTATCCCCATAACCCCACCCAACACTAAGGGCAATTTTGGACACTAAGGGCAATTTAACATGGCCAATCCACCTAACCTGCATATCTTTGGACTGTGCGAGGAAACCAGAGCACCCGGAGGAAACCCACGCACGCACGGGGAGAACGTGCAGACTCCGCACGGACAGTGAGCCAAGCCTGGAATCCATTGGGTCCACACGGCCCTGAAAGAGCACCCTATCTAAGCCCACACCTCCAACCTGTCCCCGTAACTCAGCAATCCGACCTAACTTTTGGACACTAAGGGCAATTTAGCATGACCAATCCACCTAACCCGCACATCTTTGGACTGTGGGAAGAAACCAGAGCACTCAGAGAAAACCCACGCAGACACGGGAGAATGTGCAGATTCCACACAGACAGTGACGCAAGCTGGGAATCGAACCCGGATCCCTGGCGCTGTGAAGCAACAGTGCTAACCACTGTGTTACAGTGCCACCCAGAAGTGGCAAGAGTTGGGAATCGAACTTGGAGAGGGGATTTGGAGTGAGATTATGAAATGAAGTAACTCAACTTCATCCTGTGCTAGGATGAGCCACATCCAGCACAGAACTCACATGACGAGGGCATGGATGAGCATGTTTTTTCCAGAAGTAGAAGATTGGTGTGAAAAGTGCAGGAGGGGATCAGCAAATCATTTCCATATATTCGGGGAGTGCTCAAATCTAAGGGTTTTCTGGCCTGCAGTGTTTAACATAATGTCGGAGATAGTGGGGGTCAAGCTGGCACCGTGCCCTTTGTTGGCAATCATGGAGGTTTAAGAATTGTCGTAGCTGTTGCAGGGGAGGTGGGCTGATGTAGTAGCCTTCGCCTCACTGATTGCAAGGCGGTGCCACCGGGGGATTCCCCATGGTTGGGAGATCTGGGTGAATTCTTGAAGTTAAGAAAATTAAATATGCACCCAGGGGGTCGGAAGAAGGGTTCTTCTTGAGATGGAAGCTCTTTCTATCGTTGTTTAAATAATTCTTTGTCATCAAAGGGTAAGGGGTGGGGGTGGTTTAGGGACAGGAGAGGGAAATAAGGGATTTTTTTGGGAAGGTGTGATAAAAGGGGGGGGGAAACATTTGGAATGAAATGAAAATGAATGAAATCCGCTTATTGTCACAAGTAGGCTTCATATGAAGTTACTGTGAAAAGCCCCTAGCCGCCTGTTCGGGGAAGCTGGTATGGGAATTGAACCTGCGCTGCTGGCCTTGGTCTGCTTTACAAGCCAGCTATTTAGCCCACTGTTCTAAACCAGCCCCTTTTCAAACTAGTTGCAACCTGTTGCAAGTTGAATACAGTTTGTGAATAAAACTGTGTGTTTGAAATTATTTTTTTTAATTTAGAAATGACAGAAGTATGAAAAAAAGTTTTGATAGCAGATAGACTGATGGGGGCCAAAGATTGCAGGGCTATGGTTGGCAGTCTTTTCGATGCTGTTCCAGGATCCAAAGCTCAGCTCAAAGTTCAACAGGTTCTGGAGATTACAAATCCATGAGCACATTGTTTCATCAAACACAATGTACAGGAAAAGATATGGGTCATCCAATGAAGTTAAATGAGGAATTTAGGTGAAGATTCAAGTGCAGCAGGCTGTGTTGAACAACACCAAGTTTGGAAAGGACAGGATTCCTGGCAGACAAGTTACATCAAAAGAAGCCGAGTAATTTCAAGCCTGATTTTTTTTACAAATCTGCATATTTTAAAGTGATTTTTTTTTTAATAAAGAAATTAAGGAATTGACAGATTTTAAGTCCTGAGAAAATGAGAAGGTTTGAGATGGAACAGGTAATAGGGGAATGCACTTTGATTTCAACAATGTGCGAATGCAATGAGGTGGAAAAGCATGTAGGGCATGTCTGTTATATGTTTACCTTCTTTTCTAAAAGATAAAGAAACTAGAAGCGGAGTTTTAGCCCTTTATTTTGAGAGTAAAATTTGGATGTTAACAAAGACCCACCCTTACTAACAATCTGACAGGAATTTAGTTGCAAAGATGTTCTTGTCATTGAGTCTTAAATCAGAAGTAATACAAAGCTGAGACCATACCAAATAAATCCTAGATACTTCACACTCGGCAGCATAGTAGGGTGGTTCTTTTTGGTTTGCAGTAATCCCCCTGACATCTTGACACACAATACACAAGAATTGAGTGTGTCAGCCTGTCAGATAAAAATCTTAAAAGCATAGAATAAATTGGTAATTTTGTTGGTATACTACAACACCCCAAAATATTAGGATAACAGCAAATTACTGCGGATACTGGAATCTGAAATAAGAACATAAAATGCTGGACAATCTCAGCAGGTCTGATAGCATCTGTGTAGAGAGGTCGGAGCTAATGTTTCAAGTCTGGATGACTCTTTGTCAAAGCCCCAAAGAATATTGTAGTTTATGTGATCTCGGTTGGACATTAAAGCATTTCTTTTCAATTTTACAACGACCGATGCTTATATACTTAATAAATATTGTCCAATACTTCTAAAGTGTATAATGTTTAATTCATTGTGTTATTTGATTAAATGTTCGAATCAGTAGCAGTCACTCGAATCGTTTCAAATCGTTTCAAAGGATAATTAGATTTATTTTTATTGTGCTTTATTCATGAGATGTTGCCACTGTGGGTCAATGTTATTCTTTTTAAAACATAACATTACAACTTTGGTTTCAAAATTAAGCGACACAATATTCACCTAACAACGATTCCTATATTTATGTGTGTTCTCTGTGGGGGCTTTTTTACAATGTCTCTAATAGCAGCCTCAAGAATTCCACCTACCCTCAGCCATTGCTACCTGAGGCACACAATGGGTTTGCTTCTAAATGATGGCTGGTCCTTATCCTGTTGTCTATTTTTCCTCCTAATAACGTCTTTGTTGCACTAATACAATTCCTCACCACTTTTTTGACAAAAAAGACACTGACTAATTTCAAAATGATCAAATTTTTGTGGATATGATTAATAATAATCTTTATTGTCACAAGTAGGCTTCCAGTAATACTGCAATGAAGTTACTGTGAAAATCCCCTAGTCGCCACATTCCAGCGCCAGCTCGGGTACACAGAGGGAGAATTCAGAATGTCCAAATTACCTAACAGCACATCTTTCCGGACTTGTGGGAGGAAACTGGAGCACCCGGAGGAAACCCACGAAGACACGGGGAGAACGTGCAGACTCCGCACAGACAGTGACCCAAGCCGAGAATCGAACCTGGGACCCTGGCGCTGTGAAGCAACAGTGCTACCTACTGTGCTACCGTGCCGCCCAAGTCGTCCAAGTTGATTATCCAAGTCGTCTTTGCAAAGCAAGGAATCTAATCTCTCAGAGAATGTCGATACAGAATTTAAAAAACACTTCAATAGTCTAGTCTTTAATCCATGGGATGAAATACTTGCATTTATATAGCACCTTTCACAATGTCAAGATATCTCAACGTGTTTTACAGCCAATTAACATTTTTGACGTGTATTGTATCATAGTTGTGATGTAAGAGATGCAGCAGCCAATCCGTGCAAAACAAACTCCCGCAAACAACAATGGGGTTGTGGTCAGATAATCTGGTGTGTGGGTGATGTTGGTTGAGAGATAAATTGAGACCAGAAACGGGGGGGGGAGGGTATTCCCCTACTCTTCTTCCAAATAGTGCCATGGGATCTTTTAAGTGCTCTTGAGAAGACAAGCAGGGGATCGCATTAGCATCTCACCCAAGACGCTACACCTGGACAGTACAAGGCTGCTCCCAGTACTGTAGTGGAGAGCCGGGCTTGATCTTTCTGCCTGAGAGCCCTGAAGTGGGACTTGCACCCATAGCTTTCTAATTATGTGGAAGTGCATGAAATAAGTGGCATATTTGGGTCTCTGAAATAATGCCTGGAGATTATAATTGTATGATGGTTGCATTACAGCAATAGCTTTATTGCCTGTGGTTATGCACTGATCCATATAAATCACCATTTCTGGGATTCTAAAACTAAACTGGACGTGACAACCAGAACATAGTTAGAGGCTGTCACCAGATTAAAACCCCTGGCATCTGAGGGTGAATATGGTGTGTTCATAAATTAATTCAACACTCGATGACATAATTTGCCACTGCATGATAACATTTAGAAGGTGTGAAGAGAAATGAAAACAGTCTGGGAGCTCAGGGTTTAGGCACATAAACATTTGATTCAATTTCCCAAAGGAAACAGAATTATTATATTGACTCCTAGGCTTGGAGTATAGAGTGCTTTAAACTGATTTTGAAAAGAGAAGAGCTGGGGTGGGAGAGGATGAAAGAAATTTGGTGGTTTGCAAAAATGTGAATAAAATAATGAATTAATTTCTATCCTACCCTCACAACTTTATGGAATAATCTGTGGGTCCACTAATCTGTGTGGAGTTTGCATGCTCTCCCCGTGTCTGCGTGGGTTTCCTCCCGACGCTCCGGTTTCCTCCCACAGTCCAAAGATGTGCAGGTTAGGTGGATTGGCCATGCTAAATTGCCTCATAGTGTGCAAAAGGTTGGGTGGTGTTCTGGGGATAGGGCGGGGAACTGGGCCCAGGTAGGATGCTCTTTCAGAGGGGCGGTGTGGACTCGATGGGCAGAATGGCCTCCATCTACACTGCAGGGATTCTATCATCACAAATTAAATGTTCCATTTTCACAGAGACATCAAAACAAGGATTAAAACTCCGCAACTGTTTGCGGGGAAATAATTGTCCTAAATTCCAGTTCTTCGGGGCCGACGAGAGCCGGGGTTTTCGGATTTTGACCGGTTTGGGAGTGATTTTCCCGGGTGCAGGGCAGACGCTCGCCCTAATGAAGGGTTCGCGGCTTCCGGGGGGCGCTTTGGTCGGAGCATGTTAAACAGATCTCCTCATTTGCGTGTGTCAGTGCTCCTGCTGACGGCTATTGGTCCTGGGGACGGCGGGTGAAGTCAGTCTGGGAGGAGCTTGAATGGCTGGGGCGGCCGGAGACAACCTGTTTGTAGTCTCCTGCTCCCAGTTGCTTTGGCAGGGAGGGAGAGGGAGAGGGGGTGCGGGGGGGGTGGGGGGTCCTCTCCCTGGTCACTGGGCGAGGCCATGGAGCTGCCACCTGCCTGAAGCTGGAGCCTTTCCAGTCGGTGCACCATGAGCTGTTTGGATGTCATGTACCACACATATGGAGCGCATCATCCTTACTTTCCAACCACTCCAGTGTACGCAGCACAGGTAGGACAGAGAGAGAGAGATGAACAACTCCGACTGAAGAAAATGTTTCCCACAATATTGCTGAAAGAGCCTCGGGTCAGTACTATTTCACCGGGAGCTGGGGGAGGATTGCCTTTTGTGTGAGGCACGGGAGGGAGATGGAGGGTAACTTGGTGTCTGGCCGCAGATTGAACCGGTTCCAGGGACTGGGCGGGCTGCTGTTGTCCTTCAGGTTTGCAAATGTGGAATCTGCACTCTGCAGCCCTTACAAACTCCTCTCAACTTTGATGGCCCCGTGAGAGTGAGAGGTGCCCTGTTTGTGCCTCAGAGGAAGCCAGCCTTGCCGTTACCCCAGTGAAAGCCCCTGACAGCCTATTTCAGGAGTCAATCCCCAACCGACGCCCTTTAAGTTTGTGGCGATGTGATCAGGCCAGTTCGAGGGAGCTCTGGATAGATCCTGCGCTGTTTCTAATTTTGAAGAAAAAAAACTGGTCTGCACCGCGCTTTAAACTTTCCTTCAGTTAAACTTTGTTTGAATGTTTCCAGCTGTGTTATCCATTTGAATTTGCTGTTTCGGCTGCTGCCGTGGCCTGGGTTTTATCCAGCGCTCTCAAGGGTAAGTGAGAGAGTGTTGCCCCTTCGCGCGTTCTGTTAAACCTTTTGGTTTGGACTGGTGCTAAAGTCGACATTGTGACCAACCCGATATGTGTGTGATGAGCGGTGGCGAATTGAGAGGAGCTCCTTACCCGAGTGGTGCCAGCAGGGTTACTTACATGGAGCTGCCAGCTCCGGGCTCCCTCTCTGGGTCACTGTGCAGTTGTGGACCAGGCTGACAGCCAGCGCGGTGTGAGGAGCGGGGAGAGGAGGCATTGGATTGAGGCCCACCGTCTTTATTCCTGCAGACAAATTCTGCCAGACCCCACACGTCGCTGTTTAAAAGGGGGTTCTCCAATCGGAAAGAATTCCTTGAATCCAGCAGCAAATTCTTTCCATGATCGAACCGAATCCGGGGCAGTGTAAAGTCAGGGAGGTCGGTCTCCTGTGGGGGAGAAGTGCTCGGGGAAAGCCTTCCTAACACAGCTAAGTATGGTGTGCCACCCTGGACCCAGCAGTGTGTCCATCCAGATATGTCCTTCCACAGAAATCTCCCTCCAGTTGGTTCATGTGAGGCACCCTCGCCTTTTCGCTCTGGCCGTTCTAACATTCTGCAATCTGATTCTTCTTCCAGGCTTTCTCGGTTTACCCGCGAGTGCAGGAAGTCACAATGGAGGTCATCCCCTGCAGCGCTGCCCACCCTTCAGCCCCCAGTAAAGAAGATGCCCTGAGGGAGAGGCCCGAGGCAGAGTACATTAACGCCAAATGTGTCTTGTTCACCTATTTCAATGGGGATATCAGCAGTGTTGTGGATGAACATTTTACCCGGGCGCTCAGTAACTACAATCCCGAAACCAGGAACTGCAAAGCCAGGAAGTCTACCTCAGGATCATCAGGTAAAATGGAACAGTGACCACTTCCACAGGCTGAGAAAATGACATTGTGACAATCTGCCGCGTGTTTCCAAAAGTACACACAGTTTATATATATTGAATTGCACAATCGCTGAGAATCTATCTGAACATTGTCAGTTATTTATCAGGTATTTATTTGGGGGGTGGGCGGGGGTAAGATTCAAGCTCAGGAAGGTTTTCTCAACATAAGCTCCTGGCGATTAAAACAAACGAGGACACTAAATAGGAATGAAATGAAAATCGCAGACAGCAAGTCGGTACCTGAACGAGAAATCCCCTTTTCAGGGCCGTCTGTAGATGATTATTTAAGTTTAAACCATCCTTTCTCATAACATTCACCTGCTATTTTTGCACGTGTTGCTTTCTGTACTTTCCCGGGAATGGGGAACCTGTCCATCCCATTGCCAGCAGGGACGAAACTAAACAGGAACACCAGACTAAACGAGCGCTGGCCGCCAGAAGATAGAGCTTGCATTTGTGTAGCACCTTTCACAACCTCAGGAGGATCTGTCCCGGCGCTGGGGGCGGGGGGGGGGGGGGGGGGGGTGCTAAATGAACTGAGGCCAAAACAGGCCCTAGACCTGAAAACGTTTGCCGATATCACTCTTCAGAAATCAAAATACCTCATAGACCCTGCAAGCAAGTGGCACTAACTGAATGTCTCTTCCAGAGAGGTGAATGGCCATTTCCTGCACTGCGTACATTCTGTGGTGAGTGAAGACATTAACCCATGTGGCTGTTTTATCTGGGATGAACATAAATAAAATCCCCCCAAAGCACTGGGTTAACGAGGATTCAGAGCTTCCCAACTTAAGTAACAATAAATTACTGTGGATGCTGGAATCTGAAAGAAACACAGAAAATCTTGGCCATCTCAGCAGGTCTGACAGCATCTGTGGAGAGAGAAGGGAGTGAACGTTTCCAGTCTGGATGACTCTCCGATGCTGGCACACCTGCTGAGATTATCCAGCATTTCCTGTTTTTGTTCCAAACTTAAGGCTTTCAGTGAAATCACAAATCAGCATTTTTTTGAGGATATTCTGTAATGTTAATATTTCTAAGATTCCCATAAATTCTTGCTCGAAATATCTCAAGAAATTATTAAAACAGCCTAAATAAAATATTGCAGTGTCCGCGACGGGATGTTTTGTATTCCTCCACCTCCTGACCGAATCAACATTAGCAACAATGACACAAAACACCAATAAGCCCAAGTTTCAGAATAAAGGAGATTTAATGATTAACTAAATCCACGCCGAACTCTTTCCCCTCCTGTTTATTCTGTTGTTGCCTCTCGTGGCGTTTAATGGTGAACAGACGGTAAGTTAATGTCAGGAATCAGCAGCTTCCCTGCAGCGCCCCTAGTCAGACAGTCATTTTCAATATAACCCCTCTAAATATAACGTGAGTTTCCAAAAATGATTTTATGTTAATAGACTCTCATTTGACCTTGCGGTGGCTTCGGAATACTGACTAATAATAGGATCCTCGTGCACTTGACCTATTTTAAGCGTTATACTGATTAATGCTTCTTTTTTACATTTTGAATTCCTGTAGGACCCAGTTAATATAGCAGGAGATCCCAGAGAGAGAGCGCAAAGCTTTCGCAGCATTGAGAGAAAGAATTGTTACGGCGATTGTAGTCATTGTGTTTATCGCGTGGATCAGAGGCTTTCATATCCAATCTCACCTCCACACGATATAAACGAAGCAATGCTTCCCCGGAAAGAGTGGCTTCTTCAAAGAGTCCGCACCTACCCGATGGGCCGAATGTCCCTCCTGTTGTGCTCTTTCACCCGCGGCCCTGCGATTTGTCCTCATTCCTCCTCATGCTCAATGCCCAAATAAAAGCTGGGGGCCTTGCTATATATATATTTTTTAAATGGCATTAGTGAAGAAAGGGCCTGGATTGACACTGCACATTTTTGGGAACTCCCCAATGGGCGTGAGATGGGGGGATCGGCCGATTCAGGCGGGTTGGGTGGTTTGTGTTTTCTGTCCATGTAATAATAGTCTTTATTAATGTCACAAGTAGATTACATTAACACTGCAATGAAGTTACTGTGAAAGGCCCCTAGTCGCCACATTTCGGCGCCTGTTCGGGTACACAGAGGGAGAATTCAGAATGTCCAAATTACCTAACAGCACGTCTTTCAGGACTTGTGGGAGGAAACAGGAGCACCCAGAGGAAACCCACGCAGATACGGGGAAAACGCGCAGACTCTGCACAGTGACCCAAGCTGCAATGAAGTTACTGTGAAAATCCCCTAGTGCACTCACGAATAAATTCGTCTCAACTTTACAGATATTTTATTTGAAGAGAAACAGTAACGATCAAATCATCATCCCTAACCCAGTCAAAACATGCCAAACCCAGTTAAATGATTCCTAACCCAGTTAAATTATCCCTAAACTGGGTATATTAACCAGAGCCCTGTTAGATTATCCCTTAACCAGTCAAATTACCCCCTCACCCAGTTAAAGTTTTTGTAACCCAGTTAGATTATTCTTAATTTAGAGTTTCAAGCAAGCGCCCACGAGATCCAGAAAGATATCCCGGCGGGTCATTAGCTCATCGCATTTCTGTCTGTCTGAGGTCGGGGATTTTCTTAACGGCTCGAAGAGTGTCTGGAGAATCCAGGTTTCTATTTGCTGTCTGTTGACTCACTAGCCTGTGATTTCTGCCACTGCGCGCGAATAAAGACGGGGATTTATTTTCTCTCTCAGTGCTGTGTCTTTCTGTAGATAAGGGACACATTCTTTCGGACGGGAGTGTATCAAATATTTACAGAATACTATCTCAATATTGACATATTCTGAAGAAGGCTGGCGTGTGTCCGGAACAATAACATTTAACTTAACTACTTACTACACGTGAACAACTCAACACCCCTCAAAAGAATGAGGTTATTTGTTTGGTAAAACGAATTTGATCAGTTTCGGGTCAATGTGAAAGCCGATTTTAATGGATGTTATCATGTGAAATTGTTGACTGTCCGGTAATTAACTCCTGGGTTATTTTATCTTTTTCAGAGGGCTCTTCTCTGACTCAGCGCAGTTTCCCTGCATCTTTCTGGGACTGTAATTACCAAGCACCACCCCCCGCCCCAGTTTCGGGTTGTGCCTCGGGAGCCAGCAGCAGCAGCAGCATAAGTACCCCACACTCCGAGTTCCACCTCGGCTCCACCGAGCCCTACCCGGCCGCCCTGCACCCGCACTTGGCCCAGCCCCCCGAACATTGGCACTACCCACTGGCTGGCCCCCTCAGCCCGCAGGGCTCGGCGTACCACCACCCCAGGACGATACACGAACTCTACCCGGTCAACCCCAGCCTGGACCCCCGCTCCTACAGCTCCTTGCTCCTGCCGGCCCTCCGCTCTGGCCGACTGCAACCGGCCATGGCCGGACAAGAGGGCACCTCCCCGTGGACAGGGGTCTTCCCCACCGCTGAAGTGACACAGACTTTAAACTTAAATGTGGAAGCAGGTAAGGTTGTTTGCAATTTTAAACCGAGAGGAAAACCAATTCCGTAGATCGGGGGAGTCCGATTGGAAATGAAAGGTGGTGGAGTCGCTGCACAACCCATAATACGTGGACAGGATTTCTGATCAATAATAACCGCACTGAATCTATTCTAATCTGCAATTCCTCGGCGGAGAAAACTTTGTTCTGCAAATTGTACTGGAATGATTTTTTAAAAATGTAAATACTCATGTCCAGCTTTTCCTGTCTGCTCCAGCCCCACCTTGCTAACGCTTATTCCTCTTTCTTGTGGAGACCGTTCACCATTGCAACACTGGTCGCGTTTCGATTAAAGATTGCTTTCAGTAATGCGACATTTTAGCCACTGATCCCCTTGTTCTTCATTCGCCCATTAACTTTGTAACTTGACGACTTGCCGTAACCGAGGCTGTGTTATTTGTCGGGAATTTATTTTTAATGATGGTCCATGAGTTATTTCCCGTTTACAAAAGGCTCGTCAGTGATGGATCCCTCTCCGCAAATAGCCTCTCAGCTCTGAGGAGTAGAGGCTGGTTAGGCTGGGATTGTTGTCCTTAGAGCAGAGAAGGCTGAGGGGGAACCTGATTGAGGTGTAAAAAATTATGAAGGACAGAGATGGGAAGAAAATTAGATTCTTTATCAGAGGGGTCAATAACCAGGGAGCATAGATTTAAGGTGGGGATTTAGAGGGTATTAGAGGAAAAACGTTTTCAATCTGGAATTCACTGACTGACTGAAAGGGTGGTAGAGGTGGGAACCCTCACAACATTTAAGAATCATTCAGATATGCACTTGAAACGCCACAGTATACAAGGCTATGGATCAAGTGCTGCAAAATGGGATTAGAATAGATAGGTGCTTGATGGCTGCTGCAGACAAGATGGGCTGAAGGGCCTCTTTTTGTGCTGTCAAACTCAGACTAACAGCTGTCGAGTTGGGCCCTTTTCTGGGAGTGGGGAAAGGGTACACATTAATTTGACCACCCCATTCATTACAAGTTCGCACCTGGGCTGTTAGCTTCCGTTGGGATGAGGTTAATTTCTCTATCTGGCATCTTTCATTCTGTCTTTCCCCCTCCGTCTTTCTTTCTTATCAGGTCTTCAGGACCACGACAAAGCCAAGGATGTGTTCTGGTTTTAGACATACCTGGCACCCCGTGTTTTAAGTGTTCCGGCTGTAATAGTGTACTGTGATCTCGGTTACAGCTCGACATTGCTGTCTACCTGGCCGGCCCCTCCTCGGCTGATTTCTGGAAGACTTTGGGGCTACGTCGAGAGAACTTCCACCCACAAAAAACACACACCCGTTTGTGCATATTCCCTGTCAGCAACGGACTTGGGGCTAGGCTAGCTCACATTGTGAGTGGGGAACTCCAGCAGAAGGGTTGCACGGAAGAGCATTCGTTGAGATTATGCCAAGGGAGGATTTCTGCAAGAGGGTTAAACAATCTCATGGTGACTCTTCATCTCTTAACCCAGAGAAGCAGGACTGAAAATGCAATGTCACAGTGTTTATCATTATGCAGTTGAATTTTATTTTCTCCCCTCTTTTTGTGATTTGTTTTTATTTTGATGTGAAGAATTCGCAGTGATTAAAGGGGGAAAAAAAGCACTTGATGTCTCATCAGTGGAGCATTGTATTCTTCTGTTTTTCCAAAGATTTTGCTGAGAAATCCCACTTCACATCCCAAGAGTTGGAGCGAATGCACATGTAACAGACTGTGGGGCAAGGGGTATTGCAAACAAATACAGGTGATTTGATTCTTTGTTTTTTAAGAAAAGGCATAACCGTACACAGAATACATGTATCGATGGCTTTTAATACCAGGACTGCAACAGGTAGTGGAGACAAATTGATAATCTAATTTTCTGAAGATGATACATCACGAATTGATGGCACCGCATTATCTTTTTTATAAACAATTTTAGGTATTTTTGGCATATAAAACAATGACATTGTATAGTACTGTACAGAAAGAAAAGCAAACAACGCATAGTACAAACCACAACTCCATTCTCGCAAGGACCTGCCTAAACCACCCCCTACTCTACTCTAGCCGCCACCCCCCCCCCCCCCCTGCTGACGGTTAATTCTCAGCAAAGAAGTCAACGAATGGCTGCCACCTCCGGGCGAACCCCGATAGTGAACCTCTCAAGGCGAACGTAACTTTCTCTAGACCGAGAAAGGTCGCCATGTCCGATAGCCATACTTCGGTCTTCAGGGGCCTCGAGTCCCTCCATGCCAACAGTATTCGTCGCCGGGCTACCAGGGAAGCAAAGGCAAAGACGTCGGCCTCCTTCTCCTCCTGGACTCCCAGGTCCTCCGACACCCCAAAGATTGCCACCTCAGGACTCATTACCACCCCAGTTTTCAAAACCCGGGACATGATGTCTGCGAATCCCTGCCAGTGCCCCTGAGTTTAGGGCACGACCAGAACATGTGCACATGATTAGCCGGCCCACCATCTGGCACACTTGTCCTCCAGCCCGAAGAATTTACTCATCCGGGCCACCGTCATGTGGGCCTGGTGCACAACCTTAAAACTGGATCAGACTGAGCCTGGCGCATGTTTCGGTCGTGTTTACTCTGCTCAGAGCTTCTACCCAAATACCGTCCTCCTAGCTTCAGGTCCTCAGTCCGTGTATCCTCTGCTCCCATTAGTTCTTTGTAAATATCTGGCATTCTACCCTCACCTACCTTTGCCCTCGATACTACCCTGTCCTGCCTCCCCTTTGGCGGGAGGCATGGGAAGGATGGCACCAGCCTGCGCACGAAATCTCGCACCTGTAAGTATCTGGTCATTCCCTCCCACCAGCCCAAACTTCTCCTCCTCCAACGCCCTCCATTTCAAATTCCTAGGGGTGCACATCTCCAAAAATCTGTCCTGGTCCACCTACGTCGACGCTACCACCAAGAAGGCACAACAGTGCCTATACTTCCTCAGGAAATTCGGCATGTCCACATTAACCCTCACCAACTTTTACAGATGCACCATAGAAAGCATCCTATCTGGCTGCATCACAGCCTGGTATGGCAACTGCTCGGCCCAGGACTGCAAGAAACTTCAGAGAGTCATGAACACAGCCCAGTCCATCATACAAACCTGCCTTCCATCCATTGACTCCATCTACACCTCCCGCTGCCTGGGGAAAATGGGCAGCATAATCAAAGATCCCTCCCACCTGGCTTACTCACTCTTCCAACTTCTTCCATCGGGCAGGAGATACAGAAGTCCGAGAACACGCACAAACAGACTCAAAAACAGCTTCTTCCCCACTGTCACCAGACTCCTAAAAGACCCTCTTATGGACTGACCTCATTAACACTACACCCCTGTATGCTTCATCCGATGCCAGTGCTTATGTAGTTACATTGTATACCTTGTGTTGCCCTATTATGTATTTTCTTTTATTCCCTTTTCTTCTCATGTACTTAATGATCTGTTGAGCTGCTCGCGGAAAAATACTTTTCACTGTACCTCGGTACACGTGACAATAAACAAATCCAATCCAATCCAATCATGCTCGGGAAGCTCCCTTCCGAGAACAGATCACCCACCCTCGCAATCCCCGCCCTCCGCCACAGTCGATATCTACTGTCCATGTTCCCCGAGGCATATCGGTGATTGCCGCAGATTGGGGTCCACACCAATACACTCACTTCCTCTATGTGCCTCCTCCACTGGCCCCAGATCGTCCACTGGCCCCAGATCCGAAGAGCCGCTACCACTATAGGGCTGGTGGAGTACCGTGCCGGCGGGAGCGTCAGAGGTGCCGTAACCAGGGCTGCCAAACTGGTGCCCCTGCACGAAGCAGCCTCCATCCGCTCCCAAACCGAACCCGTACCCACCATCCATTTCCTTATCATCGCTATGTTGGCTGCCCAGTAGTAGTTGCTGAAGTTCGGCAACGCCAGCCCGCCTTCCCCTCTGTTCTTTTCGAGCATCACCTTCCTCACCCGCGGGGACTTCCCCGCCCAGACAAATCCCAGGAAAATTTTATTCAGCCTCTTAAAGAAGGACCTCGGGATGAAAACGGGGAGCCACTGAAATATGAACAAGAATCTCAGGAGAATCGTCATCTTAACAGTCTGCACCCTCCCCGCTAGTGACAGCGGGAGCACATCCCAACTCTGAACCTCCTCCCTCACTCGTTCCACCAGTCGGGACAGGTTGAGCTTATGCAACTTGCCCCAGTCCCGTGCCTCCTGTATCCCCAAGTATCTGAAGCTTTCTCCTACCAACCTGAACGGCAACCCCTTCAGCCTAGTCTCCTGCCCCCTCACCTGAATTACGAACAACTCGCTCTTAGCCATGTTCAATTTATATCCTGAAAACCGGCCAAATTCCCTCAGGGTTTCCATGATACTGTCCATCCCCGCCATTGGGTCCAATACGTATAACAGCATGTCATCCACATATAACGAGACTTTATGTTCTACTCTCTTTCCCCCCCCCCCCCCCCTCCGGACCAACCCTTTCCAGTCCCTTGAATCTCTCAGAGCAATTGTCAGGGACTCTATGGCCAGCGCGAACAGCAGTGGGAGGGAGGGCAACCCTGTCTTGTCCCACGGTGCATTCTGAAGTAATCTGATGTCATCCTATTCATTCTTACACTAGCCTCTGGGGCCTGATATAACAGCCTGACCCAGTCAATGAACCCCTCGCCAAACCCAAACCATCCCAGCACCTCCCACAGATAGTTCCACTCGATCCGGTCAAACGCCTTTTCCGCATCCATAGCTACCATTATCTCTGCCTCCCTGCTCTCCGGGGGCATCATGTTCACATTAAGCAGCCTTCTTAGGTTGGCCACCAGTTGCCTACCCTTTACGAACTCGGTTTGGTCCTCCGCAATTACGTCTGGTACACAGTCCTCAATTCTAGTCGGCAAGATCTTGGCCAATAAGTTAGCGTCTATGTTGATCAAAGATATAGGCCTGTAAGACCCACAAGCCTCGGGGTCTTTACCCCGTTTCAGAATAAGCTAAATAGTGGCCTGCGACATCATCGGGGGGTAGAACCCCTCTGTCTCTTGCCTCGTTAAAAACTCTGCCCAGCACCGGCCCCACTATCTCGGCAAATTTTGATAAAACTCCACCGGATACCCATCCGGCCCCGGAGCTTTACCCGACTGCATGACCTTCAGGTCCCCCAATACCTCTTCGATCCTCACCAGGGCCTCCAGTCCATCTACCACCCCCCTACCCACTCTTGGGAAGGTCAGTCTGTCCAGGAATCGCCTCATCCCCTCCGGCCTCCTGGGGGGTTTCAAAGTGTACAGCTTACTATAAAAGTCCCTAAACACCTTGTTCAGCCCTGCCGGGTCCCCCACCAGATTTCCCTCCCATCTGCTATCCTTCCTATCACCCTAGCCGCTTCTCTCTTCCTTAGTTGTTGCGCGAGCATTCTGCTGGCCTTTTCTCCATGCTCATAGATCGCACCTTTTGCCTTCCTAAGCTGCTATACAGCCTTGCCTGTAGTCAGCACCCCGAACTCGGCCTGCAGCCTCTGTCGTTTCCTGAGTAACTGGCCTCAGGGACCCCGCATATCTCCTGTCCGTCCGTAAAATTTCCTTAACCAGTCGGTCCGTTTCTGCCCTATCTGTCCTGTCCCTATGAGCCCGGATTGAGATCAGCTCCCCTCTCACCACTGCCTTCAGTGCCTCCCAGAGCACCGCTGCTGAGACTTCTCCGGTATTATTTACCTGCAGGTCATTCTGCATGCATGTCCTGAGTCTCTCACACACTGCCTCGTCCGCTAGCAATCCAACTTCCAGCCTCCATTGTGGGCGCTGACAGCTATCCTTACAAATCTGTAGATCTACCCAGTGCGGAGCATGGTCCGATGTGGCAATTGCCGAATATTCTGCCTCCACCATCCCGGCCAGCAAGTCCCTACTTATGACAAAATCAATTTGGGAATACACCTTGTGTACGTGGGAGTAGTACGAAAACGCCCTCGCCGACGGCCGGCCAAATCTCCACGGATCAGCTCTCCCCATTTGCTCCATGAACCCTCTCAGTTCCTTTGCCATCGCTGGCAACCTGCCTGTTTTAGAACACGACCGATCCAGGCTCGGGTCCAGGACAGTGTAAAAGTCCCCACCCATGATCAGTTTGCGCTCGTCCAAGTCAGGGATCTTCCCTAGCAACCTCCTGATAAAATCCACATCGTCCCAATTAGGGGCATACACACTAACCAAGACTACTCTCACCCCTTCGAGCTTACCCCTAACCATAACAAATCTGCTACCCCTGTCCACAACTGTACCCTCCGCCTCAAATTGAACCCTTTTATTAATCGGGATGGCAACCCCCCTAGTCTTAGTGTCGAGCCCCGAAAGAAAGACCTGACTAACCCAGCCCTTCCTTAGCCTAACCTGGTCTGCCACTTTCAGGTGCATCTCCTGCAGCATGACTACGTCCGCCTTCAGAACCCACAAATCGCGAACACACGCGCCCTCTTCATTGGCCCGTTTAGACGTCTAACATTCCAGGTGATCAGTCTGGTTGGGGGACACTTTGCCCCCCCCTTTGCCGATCAGCCATCCCCTTTCCTTGGCCAGCCCCCCAGCCATGTGTCGCACATCCTCTGGCCCGCCTCCTGGCCGGCTCCACCCATGACCTCCTCACTGTTGCCATGTCCAATTTCCATCCTCGTCAGCAGATCAACTCCGCCCCCCCCCCCCCCCCCCCCCCGAACACCATCCTACCACCTAACCCCTGCTCTAATCTAACTATATGAACACCCACCACCTAGCTGATGGCACTGCATTATTGACTAAACAAGTTTGACCAGCCAGGCAGAGTGCAGCTTGTGTTCCCAACTCTGGCTGCAGGTTCCACCAGGGCCTCTGTCAAAGTTGCAACATTTGCCCTGCCAAGGAGCAGCCCCCCCCCCCCCAATATAGTTGAGTCTCTTTGTAAATATGGAGGTGTTGCTACAGCTGTTGGTGAAGCCACAGCTAGAATACGGTGTCCAGTTTTGATCTGCTTACCATAGGAGGGATGGACTTGCATTTGAGGAAGTTTCACTGGGCTGATTACTGGGATGAGGAGTTTGTCTTCGTGAGATAAGGTTGAGCAGGTCGGGTCTATACTCTCTGGAGTTTAGAAGAATGCAAGGTGATCTTATTGAAACATAAGATTCTGAGGGAGCTCAACAGAAACCGCTGAGTGGCTGTTTCTTTTGGTGGGGGCAATTTAGAAATCAGGTGCATGGTTTTCAAAATAATAGATCTCCTATTTCTTTTATTCATTCATGGGATGTGGGCATCACTGGCGAGGCCAGCTTTTATTGCCTACCCCTGATTGTCCTTGAGAAGGTGGGGGCATATTTAGGATGGAGACGAGGAGAAATTTCTTTGCACCCGAGTGTTGTTCATCTTTGGAATTCTCGAACACTGGGAGCAGTGCAGGCTGGGTCCTTGAATATATTTAAGGCTGACTTCGACAGATTTTTGATCTACAAGGTTCTGGAGGATAACCAGGAAATTAGGTATAAGGCCCCAATCCGAGTGGATGTGATCTTATTGAATGGAGGGGCTGAATGGCCTCCTCTTGCTCTTATTTCCTACAGTATGTTGTGCTTTGGGTTTGCCAAATATTTGCTGTGAGAAGTTCCCCGAGAACCAGGAGAGGATGGATTCATGGGAGGGAACCAGACGTAAAGAGAACTTTGATTCCACCAGTAAATAACTGTAACTCATCAATTCACTGAAAATGTTGTAAAACTGGTAATGCTTAGACTATATATCTGATAGTAATAGGTGCAGTGCCCCAATATTGTACCCATGACCAGTAGTAATCATATAACTTTCTAATATCCCCTTCTGTAGCTACATTCAAAACACTCCTGTAATGTACAATGTGTGGTCAGGTTCCCACTTTGATGGGCCCTTAACTTATTGTTTATCACCTCAGACTTTGATTCTGTGTGAAGCTACCAATTCTAAACTAGGAGCTTTAGTCAGAGATAATCTTTACTTGGACTTCAAATGTCAAAACTGGCAAAAATGGACACTCGGACCAAACTGGGCAGCACGGTAGCACAGTGGTTAGCACAGTTGCTGCACAGCTCCAGGGTCCCAGATTCGATTCCCAGCTTGGGTCACTGTCCATGCGGAGTCTGCATGTCCTCCCTGTGTCTGCGTGGGTTTCTCCGGGTGCTCTGGTTTCCTCCCACAGTCCAAAGATGTGCAGGTTAGGTGGATTGGCCGTGCTAAATTGTCCTTAGTGACCAAAAAGGTAAGGTGGGGTTACTGGGTTGCGGGGATAGCGTGGAGGCATGGCCTTAAGTGAGTGCTCTTTCCAAGGGCCGGTGCAGACTCGATGGGCCGAATGGCCTCCTGCACTGTAAAATATATGCAATGAAACTCAGCGAATGTACAATGTTTCGAACACTTGACACAGGACGCATCAACCTGAACTCAGTTCAGAACCAACTTTTCTAAACCACTCCCTCAGCTTAGATTCAATAGAGGAGAGTTTTCATAGAATTAGCAATTACAGCACATGAGGAGCATATCCAGTCCCAATGCCCATGTTGTTCCGATGGTCCTTCCTGTAACCACATTCCACTGATCTTTTAAAATTCCTCCCTTTCAAGTACATCCACTCGCAATTTGTAACAAAATATCTCAAGGTCTCAATGCGAATAATGACCACCTCTCCTTGTTCCCCATTCAGCCACCAGCAGAAATAATCTTTTACCAGTTGTCTTCAATCAACACCCCAGATTTTACTCCCCCCTCTATGGGCTGTCCCTTTCTCTCGGCAGCCACAATCACTCATCATGTTATTGCTGCTCCAAGCCTTGCAGGTAATTCCTAACCCATTCCAAAGTCTTCCTCTTTTCTCCATGCCCACCTTGAGTTCCAATCCTCTGACACTCAAACCCCCGGATGCCTCTCTCTTGCTGCCGAAGCCACAGTGCCCTTGGCCCCCATTCTGTTCTTTCCACCCCTCCTGATCCCCCAGTTCATAGAATTTACAGTGCAGAAGGAGGCCACTCGGCCCATCGAGCCTGCAACGGCTCCTGGGACGAGTACTAAGCCCACACCTCCACCCTATCCCCGTAACCCAGTAACCCCATCTAACATTTTGAACACTAAGGGACAATTTATCATGGCCACTCCACCTAACCTGCACATCTTTTGACTGTGGGAGGAAACTGGAGCACTCGGAGGAATCCAACACAGACACGGAGAGGACGTGCAGACTCCGCAGAGACAGTGACTCAAGCCGGGAATCGAATCTGGAGCTGTTAAGCGACAGTGCTAACTACTGTGCTTCTGTGCTGCCATCACTTCCTCTCCCCACCCCCTTCCTCTCCCCACCCCATCTCCAAACATTTACCCCCATTCATAGCCCCACATCTCTCCCAGCACTTTCTCTCTCTCTCTCTGTCAATCCCTCGTCCCACCCCCATGCAAGACCCTCCTCAATCAGCCAATCCTGTTTCTGGCATCAGCAAGCTGGCGGCTTTTCTGTAGTGGCAGCTGATAGCATCAAGAGTAAGGTGGGGGTGGGGGCTGATGCGGTGGATAATTGAAAGCACAAAAGTCTCTTGGACTGCTAGCAGCAGTGTCTCATTCTGATAAACATCTAAGAACGCTCCAAGGTTTGGCAACCCGAAACATGTACTTTTGGATTGAAAGCAATTGTAAAAAATACAATTGGAAATTGAAAATTTAGGCTCCCAGGTACAACAAAAGATGAGGGGGAGAGGCCAATAAAAATGAACAAGATCAATACCAGGTGATGGCACAAATTTGCAGTCGTGCAGATTAAAGCAAGAAGAAAAATAAGCTGATGTGACGGGGATACTTTTTGATTTCTTGAAAATATTGTTAACTAATGAATCTTCAAGGTTTATTTTCTCATCAAGATGTTAAGAGATAAGAAAAAAACAAGGAGCAATCAGTGAGTGGACTGGCAGATCCAAAATAGTGTGCACTTGACATATCAACCTTGATGGAACTTCAATTCTATGAATACATGGTGTATCTATGTTAAGATTTTCATCTCTTAATATTACCAACTTCCCAAAGCACTGCAGGTATCTGACAATCAATTGGTTTAGTCCTTTGCATCCAATCAGCACTGTGTTGTCCCTAACCTTCTGACATGAACAAGTTTCACCTTCATCCTGATGTTGTAGAAAGCTCCATATAAACACAAGTATTTTCCTTTACTTTCCTTAACTTGGATCAGATATTTAAATCTTTCCAGTGGCCTGTGACCAGCACACAAGGCTGCTATGATTAACGTCCTTTAAAAGTGAAAATATAACCAAAATCAAAAATATCTTCATTACACAACATGCTTCAAGTGATGTAACCTGGTTAATATTATGGTATATATATTATTGAGATTGATATTAGAAGGATAATTGGACAACTGATTCAAGTGCAAGTATTTTAATGGCTTGTACAAGTAGGGTTCGCATATCTTTTAATTATTTGAGGCATTGTGTTCATGACATCTGGTGAATCTGTGCTTTCGATGAGGCAGGTGTTTTGATGAACATTTCAAAGAGCAATATTTTTTTTGTAGCTCTCCTGTCTGTTTGCATGATTGTTTAAATGGTTCAGTGAAGGTTTATATCTAATCATCTTGATTAATATACTGTGTAGTCATGACGGTTGTCAATACTGTTGATTATGACTGGCCATTGGACAATCACATTCTACTGAAGTGAATTTGTTCTGTGCACTAGTCACAACCTATAATGTTCCTTCCCGCTGAGTCTACATATGACTGCTGTCATAGATTGCCTCTTATTTCTATCTCCTCGTTGGTTTATCCTACTCTCATTATCCTTCCACTCCCAGGAACAGATCTGCAATGGAATGCTGTCCACTATCCCCCTTTTCCAGCTCTTGCATAAAGTGTGAGCTATCTATTCACTACCTGATTCCTCGTTTCCCTAGTATCACTTTGGTATTTAGAAAAGGATTTTTCATTTAACTACACAGGAGCATTAATTTATTGCTGGTATGTTTTATTTTACTGTAAACTTGCTGTCTCCCTATTGTAGAAATCTGATTTTGCATAATGAGCTTATAGAATTATTTTCTACAGTGCATCATCAAATTGATAATGCAGCAGCAGTGCTAACCACTGGGCCACCATGCTATTCATGGAATGGAAGTAGATATACAGCTAGTCAGAACATTAAACAATATTGGTTTGGCAATTTCACTCCTGATATATGCTACTGGCTTTGTGCCATTGTAAAGCCAAAAGCATTTCACATTGGTAAAGATCTAGGTGCTATTTTTGAACAACAGGATTATCAAAACAATAGAATAGAAATATCATGTTGCACAGCGATGAATCTCTTTCAACCAAGTATCCTAACCCTTCATAATGCCCATTGCATACAGGAAAGGAAAGCTGATGACATACATAACTAATAAAGGGTTTAAGTCATTTACACTGGTTTTATTTGAATGAAAAAAATGAATCAGGAGTAAAAATTAGGCAGTATTTATCGAGTCCTTATTAATGTTAGCTAAGCTGCTGTGTGTGTACAAATTACCAGTTTAATGTGCAGTGTAAGTATGTTAAATAAGAACTACATCTAGTGTGTTACTGTAAACACAACAACATTGGAATAAATTTAACTACCTAGGGGTATTCTTGTCATCCATTATTTAATTGTTAATGTTTCGTCTTCTTCCTCTTGGGAGAGAAGCAAAGTGTTTCTCTCATAATGCAAATTAAACATTTTTTTTCTACCATTGTCCAATGTGATTAGAAATGGAATGTGACCTTTGCGTGCTTAGGTTATATCTGAAGGCATTTTATCACTATAAAATGCAGCATCTATCACATTTAATCAACTGTTTTCCCATCTTTGTCTTTCAACTTTGAGAAAACGTAAGATGTTGGATGTTATGCCTGTACATGATCATCTATCTCAGGAAATTTATAGAAGTTGAAAGGCATTGCAAACTGCACGATGGATTATATTGGAGTGAATCGGCTTGATCAGCCAAATGACTTCTTTCATCATTATTGTAAAATAGTTCCATGGTGGTCCTGATTTCAAGAAATAAAAATCACTTTAATTTAGAAGAAATCTGTTGCTGACAGATATAAAAAATTGTTTCTACAACAACTTTTCATGGTGGATAACTTTGTTCTTTCACCCATCATTTATTTTTACATTTAGAAGATAACCGTCCTGTCGTGAATGTCTGCAAGTATATATCCATGCTTAACAGGACCAGCGCATCTGTGTGAAATACATTTTTAACCCAACATGTTTTCTCAAGTCAGTGCTCGATCAAAGCAGAAGTCCTCCACATTACCCGAAATACTAATTAACTTGATGATGTTCCTGCTTCTCAAATATTATTGAATTCCAAATTTAGGTGAAACATTTAATCAGAGCAGTTTTATGGTGAGTTCTGCACATACGGACACATGCATTAGGATGAGTAGGCCATTCAGCCCCTCGAGCCTGCTCCGCCATTCAATAAAATCGTGACTGTGACCTCAACTCTACATTCTGCCTAGCCCCTGATGACCTTTGATTTCCTTGTTGGCCAAGAGTCTATCAATCTCTGCCTTCAAAATATTCAACAACCTGCCTCCACTGCTCTCTGGAGAAGAGAATTCCACAGGCTATGAGAGAAAACATTTCTTCTCACCTTCGTCTTAAATGGGAAACCCCGTGTTTTTAATGTGTGTCCCCTCGTTCTACTCTCTCCTACAAGGGGAAACTTCCTTTCACTCTGCCAAATCCTCTCAGAATCTTGTATGCCTTAATAAGATCACCACTCAATCTTCTAAACTCCAAATGATGCAGGCCCAGCCTGCCCAACCTTTCATCATAATCCTAGGTATCAATTGAGTATTCCAGACTATGGATTTCTGGATCATCCTTTTTCTGCCTGATGTATTTTTGCTGGTTAATGCTTGTAACCTTTTACAAACGCTCTGCTTTTGCTGCATTATAAGGCATTTTTAATGAGCTATTCCGAAACCAAAGAATTTATGTTCACTTGTCTCAGATTACCTATGTTTATTTAATGTCTGTCAAAGCTACTGGGTACAAGACTTTCATCAATCTCTCTAAGGCTGGATTTGATTCAAAGAATTACTCCGCACTATCAAATCATTTGAATTTTAGGGTGTGAGGCTATCATGGGCAGTTTCGAGACAGGAAATAGTGCGTGTAGCCAGTTATTACATTCTTCATTGTAGAGGAATGAGCTGTTCCTCAAGATGGTGACAACACGGTAGCTGCATTGATAGCATTTATGTATTCTTAGAAAAGTGAGGTCAGATACCATTCTCAGCTATCATTCGGGCTTTCCTTAGATGGTGACGTTTCACTCATGGAAAACCTTTTCAGAGCTGGGATCTGTGTTGTATAGCTCAAGTACAGCTTTGGGTGGATCGATATTTGAACATCCCTTGCATATTCTATGGGAATTTTACTGAATTGAGCCATCCTTTCAACTTGATTAGGTACAACATGACTGCAACAACAAATAGGGGAGGGCGGTTTAAAAATAATGGAAAGAGGCTGTATAAGGCCAGAGCAGCGTATGCAGCTTAGTTAACTAACTATGGCACTTTTTAAAAAATCAATATAATACAAAGATAAGATAGAGAAACTACTCTCGTGAAAGAAAGATGTAGATTTTCTCATCGCAGTCACAGTTTCACAAAGTGGTTACAGAACAGGAGGAGACCATTTGGCCTGTCATGTTTGCACTGGCCCTCCAAAGGAGTACCTATTGCCACTCCCTGGCCTTCTCCCCGTAACTCTGCACTTTCTTCCTTTTCAGATAATCCAGTTCCCTCTTGAAAGCCTCCATTGAATCTGCCTCCACCACACACTCAGGCAGTGAAGTTCAGATCCTAACCAATCATTGCGTGAAACTATTTCTCCTCATATCTCCATTGTTTCTTTTATGAATTACCTTAAATCTGTGACCCCTCATTCTTCCACCAAATAAACTGTAAATTTGTAAACTTATAAATTGTCAAAATGAAATGCCTCTTTATGATTGAAGGCTGAAACGTGTGTAGTTTTCAGATGAAGTTTATATTTAACATGTAGATATACACATTTAATGACTTTGTATAAGGGCATTGAGCTACATTTTACTAAAATTAGAATGATGCATACAACAGGCAGTTGGCAGAAAATATGCTATACCAACTGTGAACCTAACTTTTTTTTTGTAGTGTAATACTCGTATCAACTACTGATCTAAGTTTATATTGGTTTGGACTAGCTACATTTATGGTGCCTAGTGTGTGTGTGTGCATATGTACAATCAGAACAAGCTGAATATCTAGTAGGCCATTGTTTCATCCTGAAGGCCTTGTTCATTTCTGCATTAAAATTATTTTTTATATTCATTCTCAGGATGGGTGCATCATTGGCAAGGACATGTATATTGTCCATACCCAGTTGCCTGCAAAGATGATCCTTGCCTCATTGCAATTGTTTACAACTAACTGGCTTGCTAAGCCTCTTCATAGAATGCTAGGATTTAGTCACCTGTCCTAAAGGAAGGGAGATTTGCATTTACATAGTGCCTTTCATAGCCTCAGAATGTTCTAAAAGATCTTGAAGTCAATGAAGTACTTTTAAGGTGTCGGCACTGTTGCCATTTAAGAAGTGTGACAAAATGCAGGACTGGCGTTAGGTGCAACCTGGACTTGGTAAAGGCAAGAAGTTCCATTGCTCCAAGAAAAATGAAGCAGTTGGGTTTTTACACTAATACACATTTTCATGGTCATTCTTACTGTGCCAGGCAACAAATGATTAGATTTATAGAATTCAATTTCACAACTTGTCACAATTGAATTTGATCTCCCAGCTGTACCAGAATTACCATGTAACCATACCACAGATGACTGGGTACAGTGTCAATAGTTTTCATATGGTCCTTTGGGAATGTTATGAAATGGAATCATTATTGGTATATAGTCATAAAACTCAGTCCAACTGAGGGCAAACAAATTTTTCTCATACTGACAGATTAGTTTACAGGAATATGAGTGGAGCAAACATTAGATTGAAATATCAGCCTTAACTAAAACAAACTTTCAGCCATCTCTTCCTAATTTTGAGATAGTTATACTAGTCCTAATTGTTGTTCATCATTTCTGTCCTTTGCTGTTGTTGAATAATTATGTATCAAAGCATTACGACGTTTTGATTGTTCCCTTGGTTAATTTACAGGAATAAAGGCTTAAACATACTGTAAAATGGTTTGAATGGCATTTTGATAAAAGTAGTGAACAGAATGTAAAGCACTTTGTCCAGCTTAAAGAACTACTGAAAGGAAATGCATCATCTATCATCAGTGACAGCAGAACATTGCATGCAATGTAGTCCTCTTATATTTTGACTGCTGACTACCTGCACTGTACAGTCTGTGTTTACAAATGTCTAACGTTTGACAGATAAGGAACCTCATACTGATGTAGATACACATGGCATTGGATTAACAGTAAAACTTCAAACAAACAATTCATATCAGATGCTGTTTGGAGTGCAATGAGGGAAACTTTGATCTCTGAATTGAAATGTCTTGCTGGCTGCTAATGGATCCACATATTCTACTACCCTTTTTGCTAACTCTTTGGAGTGAAGTTACAAATTTTATCCTTTGAGTTAAGTAATTTATTTTCCCCATTTGCACGTTCTGCCATGTTACACACTATTTTGTTTGAGACCGTTCACCTTGTCTACAGTAGTGTTACGTAAGCATAGAAGGAAGGTGGAATGTTCAACCTTTTGTTTGTATGAGGTTTATTTTCATCTCGTTATTGTGCGCACTTTGTGTTCAGATAAGACCTGGTTTCATCTAGGTCTTATCTGCGACCAATTGCAGTGGTGGTGTGTTGCGGAGATCTTTTCAAATGTAACACAACCTTCTTCAGACAAATAGACTCCTGATTTGTATTGAAATAGAAACCTGGCCAGTAGCCACTATTTTTTCATATTAAAAACCAAATCTATTTATCACAGGAATAAAGAAACACAACAAAATTGAAGAATGGGGCATTATCTTAATGGATCGTTCCATTCTATTGATTTAGACCAAAATTGACAGCAAAAGTCAAGTGGAAGTTTTTTCTTTAACTTAACCCTTCAAAACGATGCTGAAATTAAATCTCTAGAAGTCTTGTAACATTTCTATCTTAAAGAAGGCAGTTATTTCATCCTCAGGGTAAAAATCTGTAAGTTCCTACTAAAACGTCAGTGTCGGTAACTATTTCATATTACTTTCTTTAGATCTGGAAGTTTACAAGAACACTCCAATTGTGGCCATAAAGGAGCTAGCCATTTTAAACTGCATAACTCATTGTGCCTTTTACGGTGTAATGCACTTATTTTGGAAGGCCATTGTCTCCCACGTGGCCGACTATACAGAATCCCTGTGCATATTTTCTATGGGGTCTGTCTCAAGAGCAAACAATATCAAGGTGGTGAATACAAATGATACAAGGACACCCTAAAAAATGACCTTACAAGTTTCTCCACTGCAGACCACCTCTCTTGGGAGAAAATTGCTCATAGGGGGAGGTAAGGAGGTAAACACTGAAATTTGGCATGCTCCGAGGACCATGTCAATCTCTCAACATCCAATCTGCCTACAGGATAGTCAGATGTGGCGCAGCTGCAGACGTTCCCACAAGCACCACCAAGAATATGAACTGCCAGTTCACTGAACATCCATGCCAATCTCATATCGGACTCTTCAGTCCTGAGAAGACTGAAAGAAGCTAATGAAATCACATACAGCTTGGACATATTCGAATAACGAATTGACTAAAAGAAATGTGTTAATTATTATAAAACAATGCCATAGGAGACTGTGAGCATATGTGTAATAAACAAAGGATTTTTGCTTTAGCACATCTTTCAAACTTGAAAATGTAACGTGCAAAGTCAGAATCGCATTTACGTCTGATGGTAGTGAGAGTAGAATTCCTACAGTGTAGAAGGAGACCATTTGGCCCATCGAGTCTGCACCAACTCTCCGAAAGAGCACTCTACCTAGACCCACTCCCGGCAACTCCACCTAACCTGCACATCTATAGACACTAAGGGGCAATTTATCATGGCCAATCTACCTACCTGCATATCTTTGGACTGTGGATGGAAACCGGAGCACCCAGAGGCAGCCCACGCAGACATGAGGAGATGGGGCAAACTCCACACAGTCACCCAAAGCTGGAATCGAACCTGGGTCCCTGGCACTGAGGCAGCAGTGCAACTCACTGCCCCGTGGAACGGTTAAAGCAAATACCATTCTAAATTTGAGGGGAGGCTTGATATATACCTAAAAGAAAATAATAAAAGGGATATAAGGGGCAAGGTGAGAAGATACAATCAGTGTGCAAGGAGACTTGTGTGGATTACAAAAAAAATGATTACCATCAGTTGGGTTGAACAACCTGTTTGCTGTAGCAGCTATGCAATTCTGGCTGAAAATTACATTAAGTGCACAATTTAACTGAAAAGTGTCATTTGTGGGGGGGTTTGCTGGGAGTTTCCCGGCAAAAGTATTGGAATGCCTTGGCGAAAGTTGCACGATTAAATGAAAGCTCTCCTGCCCATTTTCCCTTATACCTGCCTCCTCACACCCTTAGATTGGCACCCCCAAATGGCAGTGGGGAGCAAGTTGGTGGCGCTATCTAAAAGTCAGCAGCAGCAACACCGAATGCATGTGCATGACCCGATGCAGTGAGATGCATCTGCCAGCGAGTTCCTTACCGCTATCTAATGACACTTAGTCACTTCTTTGGGCCCTGCGGACTATCTCACTAGTTTAGCCCACACTTAGAATTGTTTTCATCACCGGGCTAAACTTAAGAGATCTGGCCTCCATTTTGAAAGGATGCACTGAGCGTGTGGGCCCCCACCCAAGGGCAATGTTACCCCCCACACACATGGACATTACCCTACACCGCCTCCCAAGTGAGGACACCCCAGTATGGGCTTCCTGCACCCCCAGCCCTCTTCAGGCCTCCCCCCCCCCCTTCCCCCAACCTTCCAGAGGCCCCTTCTTACTTTCCCTGCACCACTCCCCTGACCCTCCTTTCATTGCATGGCCCCCGTTGGGCCCTGATCCTTGGCAGTGCCACCCTGACACCCTTGGGCTTCCTCTGGCTTGGCAGTGCCACCTGGATACCTTGGCAGTGCCAGTCTGGCATTGCCAAGGTGCCCATGTTCCGGGGGACGGGCCAGGGGGCCACCTTACACTGTCCCTGGCCACCCAGAGGCCTTTGATGGCCTGGGAGACCCATCGGGTGCCGTTCCGCCTGGTCCACGTTTGTGTGGGCCAGTAATGAACGGCGCCCGGCTGCGGCCTCCCTGGGGAGACCGATCGATACCGGGTAAGTAATCCATAAATAGGTTTAAGGCCTACTTTCGCGCACGGGGCTTGGTCCCGCGCATTGTGGGTGGGTTCCTGATCCCGGCGCCTCGCGGGACTTGGGTAGATCCCCTGAGGCGACGGGAAGCCGGCAGGAGGCTTCACCCGGGATCTACCGGCCCACAAATGGGCGCGATGTGCTAGTAGATCGCGTCTATAATAGCCACATGTTTTTCCTTTGGTTCCTTTTGTTTTGTGTCCTCTACCTTAACTCTAAAATTGTTTTGTATTCCCTTTACTTTAGGTTATATAGTGGGGTGAATTAATTAAAGGATAAATGATTTGACAGGGTAGATAGCAATAAACTATCCTCTGGAAGGGGAATGCAGAACAAGAGGGCATAGTCTTAAAATTGTAACTATCATTTAGGATGAAAATTAGGGGGGGGGGGCTGTGCATTTATCTAGCGCTTTTCAGGGTCTCAGGATGTTGTAAACCACTTTACAGCCAATCAAACACTTTTGAAGTATAGTCACTATTGTAACATGGAAACAAGACAGCCAAGTGTGCACAGTAACCTCTCACAAACGGCAATGAGATAATAACCAAGTAATCTGTTTTTATTAGTGTTGGCTGAGGAATAATCATTTGACCAAGATATTGGGAGAAAACTTTTCTTCAAAATAGCGCATGGGATCTTTTACATCCACTTAATTGGAGCGAGGAGGCGTCGGTATGACATCTCATCCGCGAGACAGTACAGTATACTGGAGTGTCAATCGGGATTTCGCAGCGGTCTCTGACACAGACTTGGTACTTCTGGCTGCCAGTCAGTCCAATGGTGCCAGCTGTCTGCACGTTTGCGGATGCATCTCGCTGCATCGGGTCATGCACACGCATTCGGTGTTGCTGCTGCTGACTTTTTAGATAACGCCACCAACTTGCTCCCCACTGCCATTTGGGGGTGCCAATCTAAGGGTGTGAGGAGGCAGGTATAAGGGAAAAATGGGCAAGGGAGCTTTCATTTAATCGTGCAACTTTCGCCAAGGCATTCCAATACTTTTGTTGCAATGCTTGTTATATAAGCCATGATGTGGAGATGCCAGCGTTGGACTGGGGTGAGCACAGTAAGAAGTCTTACAACACCAGGTTAAAGTCCAACAGGTTTGTTTCAAACACTTGCTTTCGGAGCACTGCTCCTTCCTCAGGTGACATTCACTTGAGGAAGGAGCAGTGCTCCGAAAGCTAGTGTTTGAAACAAACCTGTTGGACTTTAACCTGGTGTTGTAAGACTTCTTACTGTTATATAAGTGTTAAACAATGAGCACTGTCTGACGGTACGCCAATTAAACAGGACCAGTTCGAACTGGACTAGCCGGCCAGTCTATTAGATGATGTTTGCTAAGAACATTTCCTGTTGCCTTTCTGTGATTCCTCTCACTAAAATTCAAAGTTAATTCAGACTTTGAACATGTGGCTTTGTGAGGTTTTGCTGTCGATTTGACTTTGTTTACTGCCAGTGGAAAATCAGTCCGAGTCACAACCAAAGCTCATGTGATTCACTTCCCAGTTGTTAAGTTCTTTAATTGCACAGTCCCATCAAACATTCCAATTTAATTAAAACGCGGCAGCATGTTAAAATGTGCTAAATTACAGTTTATCGCGTGACCATTAATGCTAATTAACCACAATTTACCTTGAAAAATAGCCTTAACATTCATAGACAGGATGATCCATAAAAGTTGTCCAAATACACACATTCCAGTTAACCAATACAGCTCGGAGCTGGCCTTTTTAAAAGACAATAAATGCGCAGAATCAATGCAGAGGCCATATGCTGTGTCATTTATTAGGAGCATATGGTAAACATTTCTGGTGAATAATCTCACTATGCCCAGTCTGCAACTGCTGTTGTCTCACAAGTTCTTTATATATAGTTTCCAGAGTTCTTTTTTTTAATTTTGGAGGTTCATAATATATAACATTATAACTTTAGACTTGGGTCCAAGAATGTTGGCTAATACAATGCCAATTATTATTTATATGATGCCTTTAACGTTATCAAATGTTGTACAGGAACAATATAAAGCACAATTTGGCACTGAGCTACATAAGGTGATAGTAGATGACCAACAGCTTGAACAAAAGGGCATCTTATCAGAGGAATAAGAAGAAGAGAGGTGCAGCACTTAAAATTAGGGGTGTTCAAGGTACCAGAATTAAATTCGCACAAATTCCTTGGGAGGGTTTGTGGGTCTGGAGGAAATTACAGAGGTTGGGAGGGGGTGTGGCCAAGGAGAAAACAAGGATGTGAACTTTATAATCAAGATGTTGCTTAATCAGGATCCAACCTGGTCAGTAACCACATTGGAAGATGCATGCATGAAACTTGGTGTGAGTTCAGAAGCACGTAGGACAGTGATGGAAGGAGAGATGGATAAATAATGAATAAATGGTCTGTTATGGGGTCACATTGTTTCTGATAGAAATACACTGATAGAGGAAACAATGGGCTAGATTCTCCGATTCTGAGACTTAGTGCTGACGCCGGCATGGGAACAGTGGCGTTTTACGACGGAAAAAAATGGCAGTAGGGGGCTAGCAGGCACCAGCGTAGAGCAGCGTAGAGCAGCCAACTCTAGCTGCCGATACGATCAGAAAGCTGTGGCCGCACATGCGCACAGCAGCGGCCGCGCCGTGCAACATGGCGCCGGCTGCGCACGGACCCTGCCTGCCAAATAGTGTCCCCCTTTGGCCAGGCTCCCACCCCCAGAACCACAAACCACCCCCCCCCCCCCCCCACCATCCCCACCATGCACCCAGCCACTGCCAAAGCTCCCCCTGCACGCGGATCGTCTCTTCCCCCAACTGTGATGGCGCTGGACTCAGTCCGCAGCCGCCATGCCGAGTTCCCGACAAAAAATATCTTGAGAGTCCCACGCCGTCAGGAACTCAGCTCGTCGGGAGCGGAGCATCGGGAGCGGGACTCCGGTAACGTCCTGAGGCCGTCCATACGGCGTGTGGTGCATTCCTAGAGTATGCCATTTTGGAGGGGGCCGATCAATGCCATTATGGATTCTCCGGTTGATCGCCGAACCCGATTTCGGCATCTGGAGACCGGAGAATCCTGCCCACTCTGTTTATTTTCTTCTTCTAATTTAAGGCTATTAATACTGAATAATGCAGGACTGCTGCCAGTTTAGCCATCCATTGTCAAATCCAAGACCAGACATAGATTGAAGACAGATTGGGATCATAGTTTGATTTCAGAGATTCCTGTTGTCTTGTTAAAAATTAATTGAAAGCCTTAATGATCTAAATAATTAATGTCATCGCAAAGCAAAATAAGTGGGGGGAAATACTTTTATTTCAAAAAAATATTAAATGATTACCATCTACTCCCTGACAATTACTTCATAGTTCACTTGAACGCCACCTTATGCAGTTTTTAATATAGACAGCTGGAACTTTAGCTGATACCATCACACAAGTGGAAACTGAATGGCCTACCTTCTGTGCTATAGCTTTCACCACTTTTCTCACCAAGTAGCCTGACTGCCAGGACCAAAAACAGGACCAGATGCTGCAAATGTGGCCACGTGGGTGGCATTTTACCAGTGTTAACAACAAAACAACCATCCAATTGAGGATGGCAGCTCTCCTTAGAGAACTGCCAGCCCAATTAGAGGGTGACCAGCACTGCACCATTAGGAGTGGCCACTACTGACTCTCCAGGAAGAAGGAGAGGGTGCCTCCATACTGGGGTTCCCTTAAAGAAGGCTTCCAGCAGTAGTGCCGTGGCTGCGGGTCAGTCATTGCCACCAGTGGGGGCTCCCCACCTGGGCCAGGGAGCTGCCAAGTAAGAGGGTCCCCCTGGAAATGTGTTGGAAGACCACCAGGGTTTATCTGGTGGTCATCCCACTCTCTCCCCAAAACAATAAACTCCCATTGGGATGGGCGGTGGCCCCAATTGGGCAACTAATTGGCATACTTGACAGCTCAACGGTAGCCACACCACTGAGGTTCTCTCTGTGGTCGCAGGAAGATGTGAGCTCCCCTCCTAATGACTTCTGCCGCTCCTTTACCAGAACTCCCATCTCCAAACGCACCTTCATAGGACTTGTTAAAATCCTCCCCTACATTTCTTTACCTTTAGATTAAATATTTAACAGGTTAGTCGCTGTCAGATCAGGAGACCGTTTATACTTACTTAGTCATTTTATTGTGTGCATTAACATTCCTACAATGACTAATTGGCATGTCACTTTGACAAGGTACCACTTCTATGCCACAATGAAGAATTCCTGATTGACACACAAATATTTAGCATAGCTTAGAGTATTCAGCAAAATAAAACAATAGTGAAGGTCAAATTATTTTTGTGGATCCAATGAGGGTGAAAATGGTGCACTTCTAAAACCATGAAAGGAAATTGGTCAAGGAACATGTTTCCTCCTTCAGTTTTATTATTGACTATGATTTGTTTGGCTTTACCCAGCAGCTGTCTATTAGAAATTAATCCTCCACTTTCATATTTCACTCAGCTAACACTCAGAGTGTTGACCTTTTCTGAAATACTCACACATTGATCTTCATCGATTGCCACTCCATCTCGAACATACCCCTGACTCAAGGCTGCTCCGCATTCCTTCCAGGACCTCCCAAGACCAGCTTTCCTCAAAGTGCACAATACAGGGTCCCTCGGAGAGCTTAGCCATTGCGGAGTAGAGTTGGGGTCGGGGGGAGGTGGGGAAGACAGGATACATCACTTTTTTCAGCTGCCAGATGGTAAAATTAAAGGTCCAGTTTGAATGTTAGTGAATGGATGAGGAGTGAATGGGTAGAGGGGTAGGGTGGGTAAATGGATGAGGTAAGTGTTGGGTAAATGGGTGGGCTGAGTGACAGGTGGGTAAGGTGACAGTTGGATGGGGTGGTAGTTGATATGGTGATAGGTGGGTGGGTAAGGGTGGGTAAGGGTGGTAGGAGAATCAGATGATAATGAGTAGGGTGGTAAGTGGGTGAGGTGGCATGTTGATAGACTGGTAGGTGAGGTAGCAGTCTGTTCTAGGGTGTAATGAGGTTGGATCGGCAGTGTAGTCAGATGGCCAAGGGATAGTCAGATTTGGTTAGGCCACAGGGGTGGTCAGTTTGCAAGGTAAGTCGAGTCAGATTGGGGGAGTAGTTTTATGGTCAGGTGATTTGTCAGGTGTCCAGGGGATCGTCAGGGGGTCAGTTCTAGCTCCTCGGTCACTAATGTGTCCAGCATTTTCTGAGTAACTTTTCAGGTAAGTACATTGGAACTGTCCAAAGCTTCTTGCTCTAACTCCAAGTCAAAGACATTTGTGGACGGTCCTGGGAAGCAGTGGAATTGCCCATCGAAAGTTGAAACTTCCTGAGCAATTCCCATGTAGGTCAACACTCCAGGGCTCCCACAGGGTTATGTCACACATCTTCAATCGGAGATTCAATCTCCAACAATCTGGAGACTGGAAGATTTGGGCCAATCATTCACAAAATCCAGACTTTTAAATGTTTTGTGATCAGCAAAATGTTTTTGAGATATAGATAATATTCCAGACAAGAGGGTGATCAGCCCTGTTAGTTAAATGTATGAATCTTGAATCTTATCAAATCGAAACAAGGTGAAGCACTCCGTTCCACAGGCTCCGAGAGGAAGCACTGGCACATGAATGCAATACAAATCACAAAACTGAAGATATGCAATATTCTGGTGACACGAGCAGTAGTTTTTCTTGCATGAAACAGTTGACTAAACATAAACATGCTCGACATTCAAGTAGTTCATTTCATGGTGAGTATGTTGTGCTTTAATATTTTTAAAAGATTGATGGTAAATACTCCCATAGTGATGCTTTGAAGTGAGGGATAGAAGCCAGAGAATGAACTGAACAGTGAGTTCAAGTTGAGTAAAATAACATTAAGCAAGATAAAGGACAAGACACATCAAAGATCAGGGGCGGGATTCTCCATTCCCACGCCAAAGTGCCCACGCCGTCGTGAACGCCGTTGAGGTTCACGATGGCGCGAAACGGCCCCGATCCCGACCGATTCAGGGCCCTAAAATGGGCTAGGATCCGGGCCGCGAGAAACTTGGGGGGGGCGCGTCGCGAAGGCCGCGTCGTCACAGCGCGACGCCCGAATGATGCGGCGCTGAATCATAAATGGCGCGATCCGCGCACAGAGGACCCGGAGGAGAGGAGAGGAGATGGCTGAGCCCCGAAGAGCCGCACCGAGGTTCTGGGACACGGACCTGGACACCCTGGTGTATGAGGTGGAACGGAGAAGGGACACCCTCTGCCCAAGACGTGGGCATCGCCAGCCATCCAGCACGGTGAGGCGCGGTTGGCACCGCAGTCATGCTGTGGGGCAGACCCCCCCCCCGGACGGGGGAGCAGTGTCGCAAGAAGCTGCACGACCGCACCCAGGCTGCCAGGGTAAGTGCCATGAGGGTGCCCCCAGGCCCCCCCCCCCCCCCCCCAGCACGGGGTGGGGGGAAGTGGGGTGGGGGGAGGGTCAGGGGGGGTTGGGAGTGTTGGGGGGGATTGGGGCATCAGGGGCGGTGGTGGGGGGTTGGGAGGGGGGGTCACGGTGCCCAACTATCTACTCGACCCACATGAGCCCCAGGACCCCCCTGGAGCGAAGCCATGGCGTGCTGTCTCCTGAACCAGCAACAATGTAGTCTATATCTGCATGCCCTGATGATACCCGCCTAATAGTGATGCTTTATCCAACCCCCCCCCCCCCCCCACCCCCGGACAAGACAGCTCACAACCAGCGTGAGCGCATGAGAACCGGAGGCGTTTCTCCGGTCCTGCACCCTCTAACCGTTCACGAGCAGAGGGCCCTGGACCTCACTGGGGGATCTGCCACCCGAGAGGTCGAGCCATGCCAGGTCGGAGGTGCAGAAGTAAGTGAAGAGAACTCTGCATGTCCCCCCCACCCCCAACCCATCGTCGCCCCCCTCACACTCTGGCCACTGCACCCCCGATCCCATCCCCCCTCACACTCTAGCCACTGCACCCCCGATCCCATCCCCCCTCACACTCTAGCCACTGCACCCCCGATCCCATCCCCCCTCACACTCTAGCCACTGCACCCCCGATCCCATCCCCCCTCACACTCTGGCCACTGCACCCCCGATCCCATCCCCCCTCACACTCTGGCCACTGCATCCCCGATCCCATCCCCCCTCACACTCTGGCCACTGCACCCCCGATCCCATCCCCCCTCACACTCTGGCCACTACACCCCCGATCCCATCCCCCCTCACACTCTGGCCACTGCATCCCCGATCCCATCCCCCCTCACACTCTGGCCACTGCACCCCCGATCCCATCCCCTCTCACACTCTAGCCACTACACCCCCGATCCCATCCCCCCTCACACTCTGGCCACTGCACCCCCGATCCCATCCCCCCTCACACTCTAGCCACTGCACCCCCGATCCCATCCCCCCTCACACTCTGGCCACTGCACCCCCGATCCCATCCCCCCTCACACTCTGGCCATTGCACCCCCGATCCCCTCGCCCCTCACACTGTGCACCCACCACCACCATACACCCGGGCCACCGTGTCTAACAAACCCCGAATCTTTATGTTCCCCAGGGCCACCCGCCGAACCTTCAGGGCCGTCTCGCCCAGGAAACAGCGGAACATCGCCAACCACAACTCCACCCAGGGACGCACGCCAGAGGTTGGCAGTCGTTCGGACAGGAGGGCAGACCTCTCAGTCTGGGATGCAGGACCGTGACGCTCAGACCACCGAGACAGACATTAGTGAGGGGCACAGGGTGGACATTCATGTCGAAGCGCACATCACGGCCACACACCCGCTGGATCCACCTGGAGGTCAAGACGACATGGCTCGCATGGAGCTTGCGCCGGGCCATGAGGGGGACCAGTACACACCAGACTTCCTGACGGATGATGACCTCGAGCTTGCGGCACTGCTGTCTCCCACACCGTTCACCATCGCAGAGACACTCACCTCGGTTGGGCAGATACGTGATGAGGCTCCCGGGTCACGGTCTGGTGCGCACTCCACAGCCGAGCCGGTACAGCAGGTGGAGTTTGGAGCAGCCGAGGGGCTGGACGGTCGGAGGGCAGCCCAGGCCCAGCAAACAGCTGCCACCCAGACAGTTCCCGGGTTCCTGGATGTAATTGACCCACCCGGACAACCGATGCATGTGGACACCCAGGGACTGAATAACGGGATGAGGGCCATCTTCCAGGACCTGCACATGCAGTTGGAGGAGTCTATCTGCATCCAGGAGCAGGGAGTGATGCCGCTCATCGCAGCCACCCAGGCCGACACCGCACGGGTGGCGTCCGCGGTGGAGGCAATGGGTGAAAGGGTTTCGGCCATGGGTCAGGTTCTGCAAGGCGTTGGGCTTAACGTGCACGCGTCATCCATGGCCCAGGAGCGGGCTGCCCTCTCACAGGCAGCCATCTCACAGAGCCAACAGGACATTGCCGCCGCTCTCGGGGCCCTGGCTGAGTCTCACCATGCCATGGCCCAGTCCCAGCAAGCGATGGCTCAGTCCCAGCAGTCGGTTGCGGAGAGCATTGACCGCCTGGCGCACGTGATGGATGGCGTCGCGCACTCACAGGTCGAGATCGCACAGTCCTTGGCAGGAATGTGGCACTCCCTGGGCTCCGTCTCGGCGAACATTCGGACGGTGGTCGATATCGCTGCAGGCCTCCAGGACTGGCAGCGCCAGGTGTCGGTGGTGTGACGGGGCATGTCTCCGAGCGCATCTCCGTCCCACAGTGAGGCCCGGGGGCCACCGGGCTCCCCGAGGGAGGAGGAGGTTCTGGGGCCCGTCTCAGTAGCTCCATCAAGGGACATCCCGGTACACTCGGCCTCCCCCCGTTCCGGCCCTGGCGCATCTGGTGGGGAGCGGGCAGGTCAGGGTGGCACCACGCCATCCAGCACGCCCGCCGAGCAGCCTGGCCCATCGAAGCCGGGCCGCCCCAGGAAACGTGTGCCGACGGGGAGCCATGTCGAAGGGCGTGATTCTCAGCAGTCCACCTCCACTCCTGCTGTACCATCTGGGAACACACCTAGACATAGTGGTAGGGCCCGTAAGGCAAAGACGTTAGGCACGTAAGAAGTTGGCACGGGTGCAGGGCACAGTCTAGTTGTAGTGGGTAGGGCACCTCTGTTAACCACACGAATGAACTCACTGTTGAATTTGACTTGTAAGACTGTGTGCTTCCTCGGTTTGGTCCCCGATAAGGAACAATCACAGGTTCGTTCCGGGGAGGATAGATGGGGGATTCCAATCTTGGCAGCGAGCAGGAATTGGGAAGTTGAAGGACTTGTTCTTGGACGGGACGTTCGCGAGTTTGGGAGCATTGGTAGAAAAATACGGGTTGCCACCTGGGAATGCCTTCCGATATATGCAAGTGAGGGCATTTGCGAGGCAACAGGTGAGGGAATTTCCGCAGCTCCCGGCGCAAGGTATCCAGGACAGAGTGATTTCGGGGGCATGGGTTGGTGAAGGTAAAGTGTCCAATATATACAGGGAAATGAGAGACGAGGGGGAGATGATGGTAGAGGAGCTGAAGGGTAAATGGGAGGAGGAGCTGGGGGAAGAGATTGAGGAGGGGCTGTGGGCAGATGCCCTAAGTAGGGTAAATTCCTCATCCTCGTGTGCCAGGCTTAGCCTGATCCAATTCAAGATTCTACACAGGGCGCATATGATGGGAGCAAGGCTGAGCAGATTTTTTGGAGTGGAGGATAGGTGCGGGAGGTGCGCGGGTAGCCCGGCGAACCACACCCACATGTTTTGGTCATGTCCGGTATTGCATGGGTTCTGGGTGGGTGTGGCAAGAGTGATCTCAAAGGTGGTTGGGGTCCGGGTCGAACCAAGCTGGGGGTTAGCTATATTTGGGGTTGCAGAAGAGCCGGGAGTGCAGGAGGCGAGAGAGGCCGATGTTTTGGCCTTTGCGTCCCTAGTAGCTCGGCGAAGGATTCTACTTATGTGGAAAGAAGCCAAGCCCCCAGGCGTGGAGGCCTGGATAAACGACATGGCAGGGTTTATAAAATTGGAGTGAATAAAATACGCACTAAGAGGTTCGGCTCAAGGGTTCACCAGGCGGTGGCAACCGTTCCTTGACTATCTCGCAGAGCGATAAGGGAAAACAGGAAAGACAGCAGCAGCAACCCGGGGGGGGGGGGGGGGGTGTATTCGGTGTTTGGGGGTTTTCTTTTTTTTTCTTTCTCTCCATGTTAGTTGTTTATATTTATTTTTTCAGTATTATTATTTCTTTTTTCTTGTTCTTTTTCTGCACTTGTTGTTAGTTCAATATATTGTTTAAATAATGGTCAATGTATGTTTTGTTACAAAGTTGTAAAAATGGAAAATTCTTTTTGATCAAAAATCTTTAATAAAATATATATATTTTAAAAAGACTGTGTGCTATGTCCGGTGCCAGGGGGCTCGTGAGGGTGCCCGATTGGCGTAGTGGTATACGAGCCGTTCAAGGTCTGTTCCGGATGTGCTGACCCTTTCCCCCCCCGCCCCCCATAATCGGACACCGTTGTCCTCGGTACACCAACGCCAGCCACCCCACGGGCATGTGGTGAAATATCCGTCACGAAGGCTGTGACCACCGGAGTGCATGGTTCAGCGATAGCCATGAGTCAGACCTCGGCTGGTGAATCTGAGCACACAGCTCATCGCAGAGCGGGCCCTCATCATTCAACATGGCAGTGTTCACATCCGTTTACCCAATCATCAATGTTGTGCAATCCCGTAGTGCCGGAGCTACCGCAAACAAGGGGGATGGGGAAGAGGAGGATGCGGAGGATGATGGCGCGCATCAGGGTGGGGGAGGGGCGCAGTGGTAAGGTGATGTGAATTTGGTGCCGTGAACGCGGTGCGGGGTGAGGGGGGGGGTTGCTGTGTGGTGCCCATGTACAGGAGTGACGGTGCAAGTGGCAGTGTTCAGCGAATCCCACCCCACAGTGCGTGAACCGTGCGGCCACCACGCGTCGCGTGCCCGCTGTCCGCGGCGGTGCCGTCGCGCAGCCTCCTGGGCGTAACCAGCAGCCGGGCAGTGTCTGTGTTCTGCGCCCCTCCCCCACCCTGATGCGCGCCATCATCCTCCGAATCCTCCTCTTCCCCACCCCCTCATTTGCGTTGGCTCCGGTGCCGTCGGGACCTCCCTCCGACTCCTCCACCAGGTCATCTCCCCTCTACATGGCAATGTTGTGCAGCGCACAGCAGACCACAACCATGCGACCGACCCTGTCGGGTTGGTACTGCAGGGCCCCTCCTGATCGGTCCAGGCATCTGAAGTGCATCTTCAGCAGCCCGAAGCCCCGCTCCACCACACCCCTGGTTGCTGCATGTGCCTCGTTGTATAGGCTCTCCGCTTTGGTGTGAGGCCTCCATATTGGTGTCAGCAGCCATGACCTAAATGGATAGCCCTTGTCGCCCAGCAACCAGCCCCTTAGCCGGGGGGGGGGGGGCATCCATCAAACATTGCGGGGATGAACGACTGTGCCAGAATGTAGGCGTCATGCACACTGCCGGGGTACTTTGCACACACGTGCATGATCTTCATGTGGGGGTCGCACACCACCTGAATGTTCATGGAGTATGCGCCCTTTCTGTTCATGAACATGTCCCTGCTGTCTGCAGGTGGGAGCATGGGGACGGGCACACCCTGGACCATCGGTATCCCGGCCACCTTGGCGAATCCACGTGCCCGTACTTCCTGCTGTGCTCGGTCCTCGGGGGAATTGAATGTACCTGTCCGCGATGGTGTACAAGTCGGTGACGGCCCTGATGCACCTGTGGACCGATGCCTGTGATATCCCGGATAGGTCCCCGCTCGGCGCCTGGAAGGAACCGGTCGCATAAAAGTTTAGGGCCACCGTCACCTTGACGGAGACTGGTATCGCCTGTCCCCCTCCCATTCCACATGGTGCGAGGTGCGCCACGAGCTGGCATATATGTGCGACCGTCTCCCAGCTGAACCATAGTCTCCTCCTGCATGTGATGTCCATTAGGGCCTCGAACGACATTCTGTCACGGTACACCCTCGGCCTTGCTGGACCCCTGTGGCGCCCTGGCACCACCATCAGTGGATCCTCCTGCTCCTCCTCCTTCTGCTCCCCCCAAGCACTTCCTCTGCATTCCTCGCCGTCTGGCAGTCAATGTTCCCCTCGGCATCCCCCTGTACATTCGGGTCCTGAGCGCCTGCGGCCTGCGCGTCGACGACGGGCCACTCCGCGGCCATCCCCTCTGCTGCACCGGCAACCGCTGCATCTGCAGCCACTGTGGGCCGTCTGACTCTACGCTGCCGGATGGCAAACTCCAGAGCTGCTGCTCCAACCACGGCAGTGAACATCGCTGTCTGGTTGGCATACATGGTGACCTGCAGGAGGGTGGGGGGGGCAGAGAAATGACATGTTACACCAAGGTCCTTCCACACCTCGCCAGCCGGGTTGCATGCGATACCTGTGTGCCCCCGTGGGATGGTCGCGCTGCAGATACGCAGCCAGCCTAACACCTGGTCATTGTCTGCGCCCAACGGTCAGTTCACACCGTACTGCTCACCAGTGTGCCACTCGCCTGTGCCCATCAGCCACACGCAACCTGCGGCCGTGTCCTCGTCACCGTCCTGCCATATCAGGGCGGCTGACATGTGGCATCCGCGGATGGACGATACCATCCACACTCTCCCTCACCTCCCCCCCACCTGCACGCACTCCCTCATCCCCCCTCCCACCTGCACACTCTCCCTCATCCCCCCCTCCCACCTGCACACTCTCCCTCATCCACCCCTCCCACCTGCACACTCTTCTTCATCCCCCCCCCCACCTGCACACTCTCCCACCCCCCCCCCTCCCACCCCCCCTCCCACCTGCTGCACACTCTCCCTCACCCCCCCCCCCCCCACCTGCACACTCTCCCCCCCCTCCCCCTTTTGGCCGCAGCCTTCTCGGGTAAGCCGACCCGGTCTCCAGGAGCTGCGGAACAGTCCGCTCACCTCCTCCCTGCTCAGCGTCAGCCAGCACGACTGGCTGACGACTTTAAAAAGCAGGTGTGAATGGCGACAGCGTAAACTGGGGTCACGCCGTCGGGACTTCGGCCCATCCGGGCCTGAGAATAGCAGGGGTGCCGGAGAATCGCCGTTTTGGGCATCTCGGGCGATTCTCCGGCCTGCGCAGCGCGGAACTCAACGGGGCCGTTCTCGCCGCTTGGGAGAATCGCGGGAGGGCGTCGGACCGGCGACATGGGAAAATTTGGCGGCCCAGGCGATTCTCCCAACCGGCGCGGGAGTGGAGAATCGCGCCCCATAAGTCCCAGAAAATTAGGACTGTGAAAGTAGAGAACTGAGAATCGAGGGAGATCATGAAGCAAACAGCAACATGGCTGCATGCTAATTACATGACCAATGATACCAAGTGATTAGGATGCTCTAAAAGGCAATGTTCTACAATCATACTTTAGTGCAGGTACTGAACATTTGTAATATAGATTTACTTAAGCCGATGCATTTTTCTCAGTTCTGTTCTCCCCATCCTACATTTAAGGGCATGCAAAATAAATAAATTCCTTCTTAATCATGAGCTAACTCCTTTGAAACTGTAAATAATAATCAAAAAATATACAAGATTGCAATTTTGATTGCCTTTCTAGCAAGACCATTGTTCTGAATGTTGTTTCAATCCTATTCTGTATTCTCAGCACACCTTTACAACTTAGTTATCGCTGAGACACGCGCATGTGAAGATTTTGAAAGACTGTCTGGAATAACATCAACAGTCTGCTGAAAGCTAGTTCTTGTAAGATGGTTGACGTTCCCTTGTCCGTTGAAGTAAGTAACAGAAATATAGAGTATGCCAGATGGGTACAGAATACCAGCACAGCAAAGCCTCACAAACCAGTCCCATTCATGCAATGTCAATGCCTTGGGCTCTGTCCTCACAGGAAACTTTAAGTAAGTTATTTCGATGAAAAGGATGAAAACAGATGCAAAACAGGTGTTGTTGCTAATAAGATGGGAACACTTGAAAGCCTGAAATTAGCACCCAATTTTGGTCCTAATTGCTGGTTACCGTAATTTCAAGTTGCTTACAGATGCTAAAACGGAAAGACTTGCAAGTTTAGCATTAAGTACTGATTAGAGTCAATTTTGTGTGGAGCAGTTATGTGGGTTCCACTCACTGTCTTTTACTGAAGCTGTGGAGTCAGCTGCCTGATACACAGCAACACATTGCAGGATTGTTCATGGACTCAATAAGAGAATCCATAGATTCTTGGACATGACACTGGAGGTCCTGGTGAAAGAGGAGGCCCAGAGAAGGGGGGGATGTCCTGTACTAACATGGGAGACGAGGGGCGGGACTCTCCGCCAGTGGGATACTCCGTTTTACCAGCGCCCAGGGATTTCCCGACGGCGTGGGGCTGCCCCACAATGGGAAATCCCATTGACCGGCCGGCGTAATAGAGAATCCCACCGGCGTGGTGAGACAGAAATGTGGCTCGGGATGTCTGTGGTGGCTCAATTAACACTCTGGAGGCTTCCAGGAATAACAAAAGGCAAAGCTGATAAATGTACAGGTACAAAACACAATAGGATGGGCCTTGCCTCTTTGGGGCCCACACTTCACGGATTCCTGCTCCAGGGCCCCACACTAACTCGTCATTGGCTGAGGTTCACGTGCAATTGGCTCTGAGCCAGTCACATGGGCTGTCAAGCCTGCCCCTTAAAGGGGCTGCACTACCGCATCCCTCCCCCTTAGTACATTATACACAATTATGTACAGGTTCTATATACATGGCAAAAGACATCAGGGGCGAACAAGTTCATCGACTAGTCAGTCAGTTCAGGGACCTTTTGAGCCCTCCCACACATCCTTTGATGTAGTCATGTTGTCAGCGACCGGTGACAGTTCAGGAGGCACTGTCTCCTCAATAGGGAAACTGGCCTCACTGGTGTCCAATGGAATAGCTTAGGTAGTTCTCAGCTCCCACTATTCAGAAACATTCACAGGAGTGTTGACAACACCAGTGAGACTAGTCTGCTATGAAATGGGAGTCGTCACCCCCAGCTCCTCAGATGGTTGATGTGCTTTTTGATGGTCCATCCATTTGCATTCGCTACGTATGACACAGGCCCCGACTAGGATAGAATCCGTCTGGCTACCTACAGTGGCCCCGAGGCAAAGTTACAATTAAAATGTGGTTCCCTCACCCAGAATGACCAGTTGCCCCTCTGCATAGCCCATTGACTATCCTGGAAGGCCTATGTGCTTCCACCCTCCCTGCCAAGTTATTTATTTATTTATTTATTTTAATTTAGAGAACCCAATTCATTTTCCGAGTGAGGGGCAATTTAGCGTGACCAATCCACCTAACATGCACATCTTTGGGGTTGTGGGTGCTAAACTCACGCAAACATGAGGAGATTGTGCAAACCCCACACGGACAGTGACCCAGAGTCGGGATCGAACCTGGGACCATGGCGCCCTGAGGCAGCAGTGCTAACCACTGCGCCATGGTGCTGCCCTCTCCCTGCCAAGTTATAAAACACCAAATCTAAACAAATTCTGAGGTGATGGCCCATTAGCAACTCAACGGGCGTGACCCCCATAATGGTGTGCGGCGGTAGAATTGCACAACAGCATAAAATTAGCAAGCCATGGGGGCTACAGTTTGTCCGACTGGTGTTTTTGAAGGTTTGAATGGTCCTCTCGGCCAAGCCATTGGACATCTGGTGGCGCAGGGCCATTGTGGTCTGTCGTATGCCATTACCATGAGTGAAATTCTGGAAGCCGTCCCCTGTATAAGTGCTGCCATTGTCAGTTACAATGGACTCTGGCAGTCAGTGTATAGCAAACACTTGGTGCTAGGCATCCACCGTAGCCACCGAGGACGTGATCCCCAACACCTGTATCAACAGCCACTAGAGTGGTCATCCACCAGGGATTTCTGAGTCTGCCAGGGATGACATTGTTGTACCATTTCTTTGACGGTTTTATCTATACCTGGCCACCACATACAGCTGCATGCCAGCATCTTCATTTTAGTTTGCTCTCGGTGGGCGCTAAGCTGCTCCTGTAATAGAGGTCCTCTGGCTGGTGGTGGAATGATGACTTGCACACCCCACAATATCACATCATGCTCGCAGGTTCGTTCATCTTGCCGGGTCAAATATGGTCTCCAGTGCTTGGATAGTCTGGTCTATATCATCTGCTTGACCTTCGACAATATGGGATCTCTCTGGGTCCAGTTACGAACAAGACTAGCCAACTCTGGCAAGGTGCCTAAAAAATTCAAAACGAACATGATCTCCTGGGAAACTGGTGGAGGGGCTATGGCTTTTGGTAGGGCAATCGGCTCAATGTGCTGGCAATCTGCATGCCCAGTATCGGCTGGAAGACATAACTGTAGGCAGCAAAGCCAAATCGCACCCTTGCAGAGGCCATTGGTGATATTGATTGGTCCTCTCTGTCGAGAGACCCAGTAGCATGGAGGAGATTATTTTGAATCACCATCTGTACACATATTGGTGGAATTTCTTCACAGCATATATGACTGCCAAACCTTCTTGAGCTTTGTTTCACTCTGCTTCTGAAAGGGTCCTTGAGGCAAAGGCAATGGACTGCTCAGAACCATCTCCCACCTTGTCGGATGATACAGCCTGGATACCGTAAGGAGATGCATCACATGTGAAAATAATCAGTTTACCCAGGTCAAGATAAGCTAAAAGGTTTGAGGATTGCAAAACTTGCTTCACCAAGTGAAAAGCTTCCCGTTAAGGCTTTTTTCCATTGCCACCATTGATGTTCCTTTAGTAGCTGATGTAATGGTACCAATGTCGTGGCTAAATTCAGAATGAACATTCCACAATAATTTACTATGCCAAGGAAGGATTTAAGCTTGGTTACATCCTTGATGCTGGAACCCCATGGGTAGCTTTGACTTTCTCCTTGAGGGGATGTAACCTTGTTGCATCTAAACAGAATCAGAATACGTCACTTCTGAGGCCCGGAGCATGTATTTTCTACGTTTGGGACAGATACCCATGTTCCTAAACCTTTTCAACACCTCCTCCAAACTAGACATGTGCTCCTCTGGGGTGGTGCTGGTGACTAAAGCATCGTCAAGGTAGATCATTACCGTAGGAATCCCTTGAAGGAGGTTTTTCATCATACACTGGAAATGGCAACTTTGTGCACTGAAATAATCCTTTATGGTTATTTATTGTGGCGAACATCAGGGGCTCTTCGTCCAATTCTAATTGTAGGTATGCATAGCTAAGATTTAATTTAGAGTAGGTAAGGGCCCCCCCTCCACCAACTTGGTGTAGAAGTCTTCAGTCCTGGGGATTGGGTACCTATCCACATAGGCAGCCTAATTTCTAGTTAATTTGTAGTCCCCCAAATTCTTAGGGACCAATCCAGCTTGAGAATGGGGACTGCGGGGGCTGCCTACTTGGAGAACTGAACTGGTTTGATTATGCACAGCTCTTCTGATCTCTTAAGCTCAGAACATAGAACATAGAAAATACAGCACAGAACAGGCCCTTCGGCCCACGATGTTGTGCCGAACCTTTGTCCTAGATTAATCATAGATTATCATTGAATTTACAGTGCAGAAGGAGGCCATTCGGCCCCTTGAGTCTGCACCAGCTCTTGGAAAGAGCACCCTACCCAAACTCAACACCTCCACCCACCACCAAGGGCAATTTGGACATTAAGGGCAATTTATCATTGGCCAATTCACCTAACCCGCACATCTTTGGACTGTGGGAGGAAACCGGAGCACCCGGAGGAAACCCACGCAGACACGGGGAGGACGTGCAGACTCCGCACAGACAATGACCCAAGCTGGAATCGAACCTGGGACCATGGATCTGTGAAGCAATTGTGCTATCCACAATGCTACCGTGCTGCCCTTAAGAACAAATAAATCTACACTATATCATTTTCCCGTAATCCATGTACCTATCCAACAGCTGCTTGAAGGTCCCTAATGTTTCCGACTCAACTACTTCCACAGGCAGTGCATTCCATGCCCCCACTACTCTCTGGGTAAAGAACCTACCTCTGATATCCCTCCTATATCTTCCACCTTTCACCTTAAATTTATGTCCCCTTGTAATGGTGTGTTCCACCTGGGGAAAAAGTCTCTGACTGTCTACTCTATCTATTCCCCTGATCATCTTATAAACCTCTATCAAGTCGCCCCTCATCCTTCTCCGTTCTAATGAGAAAAGGCCTAGCACCCTCAACCTTTCCTCGTAAGACCTACTCTCCATTCCAGGCAACATCCTGGTAAATCTTCTTTGCACCTTTTCCAGAGCTTCCACATCCTTCCTAAAATGAGGCGACCAGAACTGTACACAGTACTCCAAATGTGGCCTTACCAAGGTTTTGTACAGCTGCATCATTACCTCATGGCTCTTAAATTCAATCCCTCTGTTAATGAACGCGAGCACACCATAGGCCTTCTTCACAGCTCTATCCACTTGAGTGGCAACTTTCAAAGATGTATGAACATAGACCCCAAGGTCTCTCTGCTCCTCCACAATGCCAAGAACTCTACCGTTAACCCTGTATTCCGCATTCATATTTGTCCTTCCAAAATGGACAACCTCACACTTTTCAGGGTTAAACTCCATCTGCCACTTCTCAGCCCAGCTCTGCATCCTATCTATGTCTCTTTGCAGCCGACAACAGCCCTCCTTACTATCCACAACTCCACCAATCTTCGTATCGTCTGCAAATTTACTGACCCACCCTTCAACTCCCTCATCCAAGTCATTAATGAAAATCACAAACAGCAGAGGACCCAGAACTGATCCCTGCGGTACACCACTGGTAACTGGGATCCAGGCTGAATATTTGCCATCCACCACCACTCTCTGACTTCTATCGGTTAGCCAGTTCGTTATCCAACTGGCCAAATTTCCCACTATCCCATGCCTCCTTACTTTGTGCAGAAGCCTACCATGGGGAACTTTATCAAATGCCTTACTAAAATCCATGTACACTACATCCACTGCTTTACCTTCATCCACATGCTTGGTCACCTCCTCAAAGAATTCAATAAGATTTGTAAGGCAAGACCTACCCCTCACAAATCCGTGCTGACTATCCCTAATCAAGCAGTGTCTTTCCAGATGCTCAGAAATCCTATCCTTCAGTACCCTTTCCATTACTTTGCCTACCACCGAAGTAAGACTAACTGGCCTGTAATTCCCAGGGTTATCCCTAGTTCCTTTTTTGAACAGGGGCACGACATTCGCCACTCTCCAATCCCCTGGTACCACCCCTGTTGACAGTGAGGACGAAAAGATAATTGCCAACGGCTCTGCAATTTCATCTCTTGCTTCCCATAGAATCCTTGGATATATCCCGTCAGGCCCGGGGGACTTGTCTATCCTCAAGTTTTTCAAAATGCCCAACACATCTTCCTTCCTAACAAGTATTTCCTCGAGCTTACCAATCTGTTTCACACTGTCCTCTCCAACAATATCGCCCCTCTCATTTGTAAATACAGAAGAAAAGTACTCATTCAAGACCTCTCCTATCTCTTCAGACTCAATACACAATCTCCCGCTACCGTCCTTGATCGGACCTACCCTCGCTCTAGTCATTCTCATATTTCTCACATATGTGTAAAAGGCTTTGGGGTTTTCCTTGATCCTACCCGCCAAAGATTGTTCATGCCCTCTCTTAGCTCTCCTAATCCCTTTCTTCAGTTCCCTCCTGGCTATCTTGTATCCCTCCAATGCCCTGTCTGAACCTTGTTTCCTCAGCCTTACATAAGTCACCTTTTTCCTCTTAACAAGACATTCAACCTCTCTTGTCAACCATGGTTCCCTCACTCGACCATCTCTTCCCTGCCTGACAGGGACATACATATCAAGGACACGTAGCACCTGTTCCTTGAACAAGTTCCACATTTCACTTGTGTCCTTCCCTGCCAGCCTATGTTCCCAACTTATGCACTTCAATTCTTGTCTGACAACATCGTATTTACCCTTCCCCCAATTGTAAACCTTGCCCTGTTGCACGTACCTATCCCTCTCCATTACTAAAGTGAAAGTCACAGAATTGTGGTCACTATCTCCAAAATGCTCCCCCACTAACAAATCTATCACTTGCCCTGGTTCATTACCCAGTACTAAATCCAATATTGCCCCTCCTCTGGTTGGACAATCTACATACTGTGTTAGAAAAGCTTCCTGGACACACTGCACAAACACCACCCCATCCAAACTATTTGATCTAAAGAGTTTCCACTCAATATTTGGGAAGTTAAAGTCGCCCATGACTACTACCCTATGACTTCTGCACCTTTCCAAAATCTGTTTCCCAATCTGTTCCTCCACATCTCTGCTACTATTGGGGGGCCTATAGAAAACTCCTAACAAGGTGACTGCTCCTTTCCTATTTCTGACTTCAACCCATACTACCTCAATAGGGTGATACTCCTCAAACTGCCTTTCTGCTGCTGTTATACTATCTCTAATTAATAATGCCATCCCCCACCTCTTTTACCACCCTCCCTAATCTTATTGAAACATCTATAACCAGGGACCTCCAACAACCATTTCTGCCCCTCTTCTATCCAAGTTTCCGTGATGGCCACCACATCGTAGTCCCAAGTACCGATCCATGCCTTAAGTTCACCCACCTTATTCCTGATGCTTCTTGCGTTGAAGTATACACACTTCAACCCATCTCCGTGCCTGCAAATACTCTCCTTTGTCAGTGTTCCCTTCCCCACTGCCTCATTACAAGCTTTGGCGTCCTGAATATCGGCTACCTTAGTTGCTGGACTACAAATCCGGTTCCCATTCCCCTGCCAAATTAGTTTAAACCCTCCCGAAGAGTACTAGCAAACCTCCCTCCCAGGATATTGGTGCCCCTCTGGTTCAGGTGCAACCCGTCCTGCTTGTACAGGTCCCACCTTCCCCAGAATGCGCTCCAATTATCCAAATACCTGAAGCCCTCCCTCCTACACCATTCCTGCAGCCACGTGTTCAACTGCACTCTCTCTCTATTCCTAGCCTCGCTATCACGTGGCACCGGCAACAAACCAGAGATGACAACTCTGTCTGTCCTGGCTTTCAACTTCCAGCCTAACTCCCTAAACTTGTTTATTACCTCCACACCCCTTTTCCTACCTATGTCATTGGTACCAATGTGCACCACGACTTCTGGCTGCTCCCCCTCCCCCTTAAGGATCCTGAAGACACGATCCGAGACATCCCTGGCCCTGGCACCCGGGAGGCAACATACCTTCCGGGAGTCTCGCTCGCGACCACAGAATCTCCTATCTATTCCCCTAACCATTGAATCTCCTACAACTATTGCTTTTCTATTCTCCCCCCTTCCCTTCTGAGCCCCAGAGCCAGACTCAGTGCCAGAGACCTGGCCGCTAGGGCCTTCCCCCGGTAGGTCATCCCCCCCAACAGCATCCAAAACGGTATACTTGTTTTGAAGGGGAACGGCCACGAGGGATCCCTGCACTGTCGGCCTGTTTGTTTTTTTCCCCCTGACTGTAACCCAGCTATTCTTGTCCTGTACCTTGGGTGTGGTTACCTCCCTGTAACTCTTCTCAATCACCCCCTCTGCCTCCCGGATGATCCGAAGTTCATCCAGCTTCAGCTCCAGTTCCCTAACAAGGTCTTTGAGGAGCTGAAGTTGGGTGCACTTCCCGCAGGTATAGTCAGCGGGGACACCGGTGGTATCCCTCACCACCCACATCCTACAGGAGGAGCATGTAACTGGCCTAGCCTCCATCCCCTCTTACCTTACAGAATATAGCTGCTGTGTGGACTAACTAGATCTCCGCCCTCCGACTCTGCTCCCAGTCAGCTACACTTCCTGTAAACTCCTGGCTCTCTTCGCACTCTTTGCGGAAATGTCGGAAACAAAATGAAAGGAGCACCTTACTCCCTCCTCACCTAACTCCCTCGGTCACCAAACTCTCACTATCGCACTCAAAAAGCACCAAATTCAGCACTCCCTCGGTCACCAAACTCTCACTATCGCACTCAAAAAGCACCAAATTCAGCACTCCCTCGGTCACCAAACTCTCACTATCGCACTCAAAAAGCACCAAATTCAGCACTCAGTGCAAACAAAGTCTGCACTGTAGGGGATCACTTTTATACTGTGAATCTAGCCTCTGAAAAACTGGCCTAATCCAATTAACTAATTAACAAGCTCCAGCTGCAAGTGCCTAGAAGTAGAAGCCTGTTTAAAGCTGATTGAAAATTCACCTTCTTCTAAACCAAACAGCAACTTTTAAGTTAATTAACTAAATAAAAGAAAGACTAAACTTTAGATAAAAATGAAGCCTTATACTCCCTCGGTCACCAAACTCTCACTATCGCACTCAAAAATCACCAAATTCAGCACTCAGTGCAAACTCAGCTTCAACATTTTTTGATGCAAGGTGTAGGGAACTGGCCTGGCTCTAAAACCCTTGGGTGTTGAATCTGGATTGGCATAGAGTTTGGCATTGATACCTTTAATCTGGCCTAGTTTGCTTTGAAAAATGGCCTTGTATCATCTTCGGACATCTTGAAGGGCACCATTGGAAATTAAAACAATTTCCTGCCAATCAAGTTTGATTTGTTTAACTTGCCCTTCCCACTAAGCTGGGTCTGTGGCTTTCTGTGACAACTAAGAGCAGATGGGCCACTTGCTTTTTGTACATCGTTGGTGTTTTGGTGGTCCCAAGGGTTTTCAAGGTTTCCCCAGTGTAAATTGAAAGCTTAACTGTGGTGCTGTTCAGATTTAAAGTTTGAGCTCCACCACAAATATACTTATGTCGGCTACCTCACAGCTATCACCGAGGCCCTGGTGTTGACTTCCACTTTCAAGGTTTACTGTTCACACTTCGGATAATTTAAATCAGGACTGTCTTATTTAACTGGGCTGCATTCAAACAATACCTTCCGTACTCCTCCTCAGAGCTCCTTTCCACTTTGTTCAACAGCGCTGTGGACTTTTGCTGCTATTGTTTTTTTTGCATTGACGCGTTTTGCCTCGCTCGGTAAATTTTTGCATATGGCCCCTATGATTGCATCGGAAACACACAAATGCTTGACAATGGCAGGCCTCTTAGGGATGCCCCCCCCTCCCCATGATAGCAGCCCACCTCTGTCTTTGTTTAACATCCTGTTCTTTTCCCAGTCCTTTGAGTCCAGTCCAGTCCCGAGGACCATGTCTGGTTCTCTGCTGTGCTTGTTGATGCTGCCTCACACCTCGGGGCCAAACTGCCCCATACTTGATAGACGTCCCCTTCAGCCATGCTGTGGAGCTCAGTGGCGCATTATTCAGCACACTATCTCGGGCACTTGCCTGAGCTATCTCCATCACTTTTTCCAATGTTTTGGAAATTTCAGCGAGGCGTTTCTTTTGGATATTGAGGTTAGGAATTCCACAAACTAAATATCCATGCAGCATATCATTAAGCAAAGTCCCGAAGTTGCAATGTACAGCAAGCTGACAAAGCCTGGCTATGAAGGTTGAGCTGGACTGTTCAGGATCCTGACTGCAGAGTGGAATTTATAACATAGGAGGATAATCAAAGGCCTTGGGTTAAAATGTTCTTTGACCAGCTTGACTATCTGATCAAAGGTCTTTGAGGCGGTGCCTCTGGAGGTTTGAGGTTCCTTATTAAAATTATAATGACTTGTGCAGAATTACAGTTGCATAAAAGCCAACTATCCCATTGAAAGTGAGAGGATGCCGTAACGTCCAGAGGCAGAAATGGGAGAAAGCCTGCCGTCTGATAGTAATATGCAAAATTCAGAATCTTAACAAAGGGGTTAACTATCACAACTTGAATTTGCATCTTAGGAGTCATCAATGATGTTTCCGATTCTAACAGCCCGTTCCACTTGCATCAAGACTGAAATTGTGGGGAAATCGTTTTCTCTGAAGAATCTCATGACAGCTTGACATTTGCGACATTTGTAACTCAATCTCATAGTAGAGAATGTTGATAAATATTCAGTTAATCTCTCTCTTCCTGAGCACGAGGTATCTCATTTTCTATTGCATGCATAATTGGAGAGTAATTTCAATAAAGGTTACTGAAGATGTGCATTTGTATACTATTTACTGTTGAAAGTGTCCTGCTTAAATGATGGGGTTGTTTTAACAGTAGTAAGGACATAGGAGGAAGGTGAAAATGTATTTCTGAAGGGAATAACATGTAGTTTAAAGAAGATATAAGAGCAATTACACATGACTACTGCATTGTAATAACTCCAATTTGGGGGGAAGTTCACTGAGGAGCAGAGGACTTCATCGACTTGTGGTGACAATCACTTTCCTCAAGTTATCCATTGTTTCTGTTTAGAATGACACCAAGGATGATGACAAGACCACTCCATACGTCCAGAAATTACCCAGAGATGGGTTTCTACTAAACCAAAGCAAGAAGGTCTCGTTGAAGGTGGACACACCAGTCAAGCACGCCTCGAGGCCAAGAGCCTTCTTAGTTGGCTAGAAGTAGAACCAGAAAGTTCTGATTCTCTGACCCATGCTCCCACCAAGTGAAGTTCTTCGGTGGATTCAAGAATCATTCCTTTTTAGAGGATGTATCTGCTATCTATTTCAATGGTTATATTGGGTGCAAATTGCTACAGTAACTGAACTACTGCACATGTCAAACCTTCCCTAATTGGATTGGGGAGTTATTAAGTTTTCTTGTTGAACTTCATTAATGTATCCCCTCTGGGATCTTAAAACAAATTTGTTACACCAGTTTCCTAAAAGTATGCAATTATTTTTTCAATTCTATTCTCAGTAACTCGATGGGCATAATTTGAAGGGAATAATCTGGTTCTGTATTCATTCTCTCACTTTTCTTTTAAGAAAGAGTTCCAATCTTTCTTGCAATAAATGTCCAAAATTTCAAGCGTGTCACTCAATAGAAAAAGAATGTCCAGAAAGCACCAAATGTGTCTTTTTTGCAGTGAGAACAATAACTAACAGGTAACTATTCACAGCTCATTGCCAGTATTTCTCTATATCCTTAACAATGCCCATTTGCCACTCAACATTGGTGCATCTCCTGCCTGCTGCAGATGTACCCAGATACAAGTACTCTTTACCGGACTTGTGCATCAGCATCATTGCACCCTTCTCTGAGAGGGTAATGGGGTAGCGCACATGCTGTATTCCACAATTGCCGCTGCTCATCAACTGTCCTACCTTTTAGTCTTCCTGCCGTTCACTAGGGCCAACATAATTACCTTTGTTTAACTCCGAAACGCGAGTGTGGGTCTCCAGTTTTTTGTCTTCAAACTGAATTTGAAATTCTATCATGCTCTGATCATTCTTTCCTGGAGGACCCTTAACTATTAGGCAATTAATTAATCTCTCCTCGTTACACAATACCAAATCCAGAATAGCCTGCTCCCTGGTTGGTTCCACAAAATATTGCTCCAAGAAACTATCTCTAGTACAATGATCTCTTCCTCGAGGCTACCATTGGCAATTTGATTAATCCAGTCCATACGCATATTAAAATCACCCATGCTTATTGTTGTACCTTTCTTACAAGCTTCCAATATTTCCTGGTTTATATACTGTGCCCCAGTATGGAACTACTGTTTCGGGACCTATAGATCATGTCCACCAGGGACTTCTTTCCTTTGCTATTTCTTATTTCTACCCAGACTGATTCCACTCCTTCATCTCCAGTGCCTATATTATTTCTCACTACAACACTATTCACTTCCTTTACCAGCAAAGCTCCATCACCTTCTTTTTCCTTTCTGTCTATCCTTCCAAAATACTGCGCACCTTTGGATATTCAACTCCCAGACCTGGTCTCCTTGTACCGTGTCTCAGTAATCGCCACCAAATCATACCATGTTGACTCTATTTGTGCTGCAAAGTCATGAACACAAAACTTTTAAGTTTGTTCTATTATCAAATTTCCTTGCTCTTGTAAGGTTCCTTGGTGCAATATAATGTTCACACATTCTGTGCCATTCTTTTATTTTCTGGCAACAATCCACCTCATCACTAATCTGCACTCCTACCTTCTCCTTTAAGTTTGATTTTCTAATTTTCCATACAACAGAACCCTCCACCGATGAGCCTGTGATATCATGAGCTTATGAGTCTAACAGTATTATTTTTTAAAACATATGTGTATATATATATATATATACACACAAGAGCAGCAAGCAAGCATAGTATGTACAAATAGTCCAAATCAACAAATTGAGTCAATCAGGTTTTCATCTGACTCTGGTTGATCTTCTCAGAGTTTGACCTTGCTGCTCAGACTTGTAGATTCAATGTTCTCCAAGACATTCTCATGCTCAGGAACTGCTGAACTATCTGACACTGCAGTTTGCGTTGATTCATCATCCAACACGTTGTTGTGAAAGTCTTCTCTGGTTTTCAAGAGTGCGCGACGATTTCTTCTTAAAACCAACCCCTCCTCTGTACATTGTAGGAATAAGCTGCTACTTCTTCAAGTGCAATGACTTTTCTCAACCAATTGCCTGAATCTTCTACACTCAAAATGTCATCACTACTCAGAGGTGGTAAAGTTCTAGACACTCTATCATAGAACTGCTTTTGTTTCACTTTAATGTTTTACATTTCCTGCAGTACCACTGCTTCTCCTCCTTCTTTGTCAAGTATGGAAGTGTAGTACGCAACCTTATATTCATGAGTAACTCTGATAGCAATCCACCATGTGACAATGGTGACATTCTGTAACTCAATAATGCGAGATATGGATCAGATTGGCTGTCCATTGCTTTCTTCAACAATTGCTGAACAATATTTTACACTTTTTTCTGCTTTTCCATTGGCTTGAGGGTTACAACGGACTTGATGTGACATGATTGAAATCGTACGTGACTGCGAAGTGTTGCCACTCTTTACAGCTAAAACAAGGACCGTTGTCACTCACGATGACTTGCAGAATTCCATGTCCAGCAAAAATTGACTTGGCATGCAGTATTACACTGCTTGCCCTTATGCATTACAGTCGAGCCATTTTGGGATAGTTTGAAAAATAGTCTACGATCATCAAATAATTTTTCCCTCTTGGGCAAAAGAGATCCATAGCTACTTCCTGCCATGGTGCTGTAGGTAAATGAGATATTTGCATAGGTTCTCTTGTTTGCTTGCAACGATGTGTCTGGCATGTGTCACAACAACTGACCATCCTGTCAATATCCTGGTTTATACCTGGCCAGTAAACAGAGTCTCAAACTCTCCATTTACACTTCTCAATCCCGAGATGTCCTTCATGTATCCTCTTAAATTCAACCTTGCAAAGAGATTGATATATAACTATAGTGTACAAACGAATTACCACCCCATTAATGATACTGAGTCAGATCTTGTATTGTAGAACTTCATACATTAACCTCTGGGCAAGTGTGAGTTGATATTCCTCAATACCTCTTGAAGAGTTTGATCCTTCCTGGTCTCTACTTGGATCTCACATAGTTTTGCATCTGATATTGGTAGTAATGTGGAAATAAGATTGACATACAGATCGTCATCCTCAGTAAACTCACCACCAATACTTTACATTGGCGCTCTTGATAATGCGCCTGCTAAGAACAAAAGTCATAGCGTTGTAACTTCATGATCAACCTCTGAATGCGCGGAGACTTCTAGTTGAGATTTATTTTAATGATGTTAACCAAAGGACGATGATCTGTCTCAATTGTGAAAGTTGGAAGATCATAGACGTAGTCGTTGAATTTCTCCAAGCCTACAACTAAACCCCGGCATTCTTTTTCGATTTGAGCGTACCCCTGCTCTGTTGTCATCATAGATCGTGATGCATATGCGACGGGCTTCCAATCGTCCTGTTCGAGTTGCAGAAGAACTGTTCCCAGACCATCTTTGGACTTCTCTGCTGACACTTTAATCTGCTTAGATTGGTCAAAAAATGTGAGACTTGGTGTGGTGGTTAGTGAAGTTTTGAGTTTCTTCCACTCTTGCTCATGTTGCTCAGTCCAAATGAAATCCATTGTCTTATGCAGATCATGTGGATGTGTTGTTTTTGCTGACAGGTTTGGAATGAATTTCCCTATAAAATTGATCACCCCCATCACTATTAAGATGGTGTTCTTGTTGTGTGGTTTTGGCATATTAAGAATTGCTTGAATTTTGTCCTTATCAGGTTCAATGGCATTTGATGAGAGCTTGTCACCTAGAAATTTGACCTCAGTTACTCCAAATTGGCACATTTGCTTATTGAGCTTCAGCCCATTTCTCCTGACACTCGATAGAACTTTAAGCAATCTCGTATTGTGCTCTTCTATGGTTGAGCCCTAAACAATGATATCCTTCACGTTCACACATACACCTTTGATTCCTTCGATTATGTACTCCATGGCACAGTGAAAAATTTCTGATGCCGAAATTATGCCAAACGGCATTCTCAGAAGGCAGTACCATCCAAATCGCGTATTAAAAGTGCAGTATTTTGTACTTTGTTCCTCTAGCTTTAGTTGCCAGAAATTCTGAGATGCGTCAAGTTTCGTAAAGAATATTGCACCAGCCATCTCAGATGTAATTTCCTCATGCTTTGGTATTTGGTAATGTTCTCTTTTGCATTTCTTGTTAAGATCTTTAGGACCCATGCATATGCGAATATCACCATTCTTTTTCTTTACACAAACCATGGAGTTTACTTTGCCCAGTCGGTAGGTTCTTCTATCTTTCTGATTATTTTTAATTTTGTCATTCTGTCCAGCTCCTTTTTGAGGTGATCCTGAAGAGGTGCAGGCACTCTTCTTGGTGCCTGTATCACAGGTTGTGCGTCCTCTTTAAGTTATATCTTGTAGGTAAATGGTAGTGTACCAAAATCTGTGAACTCATCGCTGAATTTGCTGATAATGTTCTCAGAATCTTTGTAGTGTTGATCCAATCCATTGTGGATGCTATATACAAACTGCACGAGACTGATTATCTAATAATGAATCCAAGCCCTTGGGTACAATATAGAATGGGACAGAATAAATTGTGTTCTTCACCACCACACTCAGGTCACAAGCGTCATAACATTTAATGCTTGAACCATTGTGATCCCTCAGAGATATTTTGGGATTTCTTCCAATTGACTGAATTTTTAGTTTTTTAAAAATCTTTCTTGCTGATTAAATTGGCTTTGGCTCCAGTGTCTAACTTCAATCGGACCACTGTACCATTCACTTCAAGTGGCAGCAGCCATTTGTCCTCATCAACCTCATTTATTTTAAATGGAGTATCAGTTTGCATTTTTTTATGTCTCCAACAAATATTTCATCACTGGAGACCGTGTGTTCCGCTGTGCTGACCGGTCTTGGGTTGAGCTTAGAGTAACAATTCTGAGCAAAGTGATTTTTCCTTTGCATCTGGAACAAAGCTTGACAAACGCTGGACACTGCCTTAATTAGTGCACTTGACTACATCTTTCACACAGAAATGCTTTGTCCTGATTTTTAATCTGTTGGTTGGTGTACGAGGAGCTGCAGGAACATTCCCATCTTTATTTGGAAGTTTCCCGCCTTTTTGGAAAAATAGCAGCAACCAGAGTGTTCCTCCAAGAAGACACCACCATTACTGAGAAACATTTTAGAATGCTGTGCTGCTAGATCGTGAGCCTGACAAATCTTTTTTGTTGCAAAGACAGCTCTGATTCCCTCAGCAACCGTTCCCTCAGCTTATTTTCATTCACACCAAACGCAATCTGGTCCCGAATCATGGAAGATTCCACCGCAGAAAAATTACAGGTTTTAGCTTTTTTTATGAAGAGATCCATGGATTCTCTTGCCTTCTGTAAACATGATCTAAACACATAGCGTTCACAAATTTCATACTTTCTGGGGTGCAATGGGCATCTCATTTTCGAATTACTTCGTTAAAATTTTTACAATCTTATCGTTTGCAAATTTAAACGTGTAAACATAGCTTTGCTTTGGGCCCTGCCGCTGTTAGGACCATCGCTACCTTACATGAATTTGATTGATCTTCCAAATTTACTGCAGTAAGAAACACATTAAAGTGTTGTTCAAACACTTGCCAATTGCCACATTACCATGAAAGCTGAGGCTCTTTGGTGGCTTCAACGACTCCATGCTGTTAAATCTGCAGTTGCAAAATCTTCAAATATCTGTGACAGTCTTTCTCAGTGTTTAATACCATCCAGCCTTGGTACCATATAATGTTCTTGTCAGATGGCTTGATTTATTACAAGCTTGTAAATAAAGCTATAAATAATTTATTAACATTAAGTGTGGGTAAACTATGTACAAGACAACAGATGAATAACAGAATCATCATGCACAAGCAACCTCTCTCTTCAGCTTCCTCCAGTCTGAGGTCAGCTGACTTTAACATTCACTTATACTAGTGAGACTCATAGTGGTCAGTCGGTGAACTACAACACAACCATGATATCACTACAGTACGAAGTCTTACAACATCAGGTTGACAACGAATGAACGGACATCGCGCAACAATCACCAGGCAGGAATGTTCCCTTCCAGTCGGGGAACACTTCAGCAGTCAAGGGCATTCAGCCTTTGATCTCCGGGTAAGCGTTCTCCAAGGCGGCCTTCAGGACACGTGACAACGCAGAATCGCCGAGCAGAAACTTATAGCCAAGTTCCGCACACATGAGTGCGGCCTCAACCGGGACCTGGGATTCATGTCGCATTACATTCATCCCCCACCATCTGGCCTGCGAAATCCTACCAACTGTCCTGGCTTGATACAATTCACACCTCTTTAACCTGGGGTTACCCCATCTCTGGATCTGTAAAGATTTAATCACCTGCTAATGGTCGCATTCCAAGCATTGTTTGGCATCTTTGAATTTGTCTATATATGTGTTTCTGGTACATACCTCTTCATTCACCTGAGGAAGGAGCAGCGCTCCGAAAGCTAGTGACATCGAAACAAACCTGTTGGACTTTAACCTGGTGTTGTAAGACTTCGTACTGTGCTCACCCCAGTCCAACGACGGCATCTCCACATCATGATATCACTACGCTTGGCATTCTATTGGCTATGTTGCTTTCTGTCGTATGTAGGTTGAGTATATTATGAGTTAAGTCTAAGACTCCAGGGTCTCTTTAAGCTTCATCCTGAACTTTATCACATTCCATTTATTTGTCCTTTGGATTTTGCACTTATCTGTGTTAAATTTCATTGGACATAATTTTGCCTCATTTATTTCTTTTGTCCAACTCATTCTATAATTAGTAAGCAACCAATTGTCGTGCCCATTACAGGCATGAAGATATTACAAATTTTAAAACTATGGATGGGCATCCCAATCTGTGTTGAAATAAACACTTAACGCCAAATGGATAAGCAGAACTCCTCCCCTCACATACAAGCACCAGGGCAATACCCCCACCCCCCCCCCCCCTCACCCATCACAAGCATCGTGGCAACATCCCCACACACAAGGGGAATCCACCACCAACGCCCCCCCCCCCCCCACAGGAGCTCACCAGAGGGCTCCCCTTGGAACTGTGCCGAGAGGGGCCATGGTGGGACCAGAGCCAAAGGCAGTGCCAGGGCACTGGCCAAGCATGTTCTTCTTCCCCTGAGGGCTACAGTTCCCTTTACATCCCCTTGACTGTTTCATGTTTTAAAATATCTTTAGTAAACCTTGCCAACAAGGGGAAAATTCTAAATGTAGGGGGAGCATATGGCAGGGAAGCCCTTTCAAATGTCATGTTATGGTGTTCCCGCCTTTTCTGGACAAGGGGGCAGGAGTAAGAGTGGATGAGCAATAATGGTGGGAGACTGCATAATGACGGGTACAGACAGGCATTTTGATGGCCGCAGACATGACTCCAGGATGGTGTGTTGTCTCCATGGTTCCAGAATCAAGGATGTCACTAGATTGTTGCAGGGCATTCTGAAGGGGAAGCGTTGGTACCAACGACATAGGTAGCAAAAGGAATGAGGTCCTACAATAAGAATTTAGGGAATGAGGCAGAAGATTAAAAAGAAGGAACTCAAAGACTGCACTCAAAGACTGTAATCTCTCGATTACTCGTGATAACATGTGCCCGTGAGTATGGGAGTACGAGTATAGAGTAGATGAATGTGTGGCTGAAGAGATGGTGCAGACTGGTGGGCTATAGTTTCCTGGATCACTAGAACATAGAACATTACAGCGCAGTACAGGCCCTTCGGCCCTCAATGTTGCACCGACCTGTGAAACCACTCTAAAGCCCATCTACGCTATTCCCTTATCGTCCATATGTTTATCCAATGATCACTTGAATGCCCTTAATGCTGGCGAGTCCACTACTGTTGCAGGCAGGGCATTCCAAGCCCTTACTACTCTCCCGATCTCTGACATCTGTCTTATATCTATCTCCCCTCAACTTAAAGCTATGTCCCCTCGTGCGAGACATCACCATCCGAGGAAAAAGGCTCTCACTGTCCACCCTATCCAATCCTCTGATCATCTTGAATGCCTCAATTAAGTCACCTCTTAACCTTCTCTCTAACGAAAACAACCTCAAGTCCCTCAGCCTTTCCTCATAAGATCTTCCCTCCATACCAGGCAACATTCTGGTAAATCGCCTCTGCACCCTTTCCAATGCTTCCACATCCTTCCTATAATGCGGCGACCAGGATTGCAAGCAATACTCCAAATGCGGCCGCACCAGAGTTTTGTACAGCTGCAACAGGACCTCATGGCTCCGAAACTCAATCCGTCTACCAATAAAAGCTAACACACCGTACGCCTTCTTAACAACCCTCTCAACCTGGGTGGCAACTTTCAGGGATCTATGTACATGGACACCGAGATCTCTCTGCTCATCCACACTGCCAAGAATCTTACCATTAGCCCAGTACTCTATCTTCCTGTTATTCCTTCCAAAATGAATCACCTCACACTTTTCTGCATTAAACTCCATTTGCCATCTCTCAGCCCAGCGCTGCAGCTTATCTATGTCCCTCTGTAACTTGTAACATCCTTCCGCACTGTCTACAAGTCCACCGACCTTAGTGTCATCTGCAAATTTACTCACCCATCCTTCTACGCCCTCCTCCAGGTCATTTATAAAAATGACAAACAGCAGTGGCCCCAAAACAGATCCTTGTGGTACACCACTAGTAACTGGACTCCAGTCTGAACATTTCCCATCAACCACCACCCTTTGTCTTCTTCCAGCTAGCCAATTTCTGATCCAAACTGCTAAATCACCCTGAATCCCATGCCTCCGTATTTTCTGCAGTAGCCTACCGTGGGGAACTTTATCAAACGCTTTACTGAAATCCATATACACCACATCAACTGCTTTACCCTCATCCACCTGTTTGGTCACCTTCTCAAAGAACTCAATAAGGTTTGTGAGGCACGACCTACCCTTCACAAAACCGTGTTGACTATCTCTAATCAAATTATTCGTTTCCAGATGATTATACATCCTATCTCTTAGAAACCTTTCCAAGATTTTGCCCACAACAGAAGTAAGGCTCACAGGTCTATAGTTACCGGGGTTGTCTCTACTCCCCTTCTTGAACAAGGGGACAACATTTGCTATCCTCCAGACTTCTGGCACTATTCCTGTCGACAAAGATGACTTAAAGATCAAAGCCAAAGAAGCCTAGGTTCCCAGAGAATCCTAGGATAAATCCCATCAGGCCCAGGGGACTTATCTATTTTCACAATTTCCAGAATTGCTAACACCTCCTCCTTATGAACCTCAAGCCCTTTTAGTCTAGTAGCCTGAATCTCAGTATTCTCCTCGACAACATTGTCTTTTTCCTGTGTGAATACTGACGAAAAATATTCATTTAGCACCTCTCCTATCTCCTCGGACTCCAAGCACAACTTCCCACTACTGTCCTTGACTGGCCCTACTCTTACCCTAGTCATTTGTTTATTCCTGACATATCTATAGAAAGCTTTAGGGTTATCCTTGATCCTACCTGCCAAAGACTTCTCATGTCCCCTCCTGGCTCTTCTGAGCTCTCTCTTTAGGTCCTTCCTCGCTAACTTGTAACTCTCGAGCGCCCTAACTGAACCTTCATGTCTCATCTTTACATAAGCCTCCTTCTTCCTCTTGACAAGTGTTTCGACTGCTTTAGTAAACCACGGTTCCCTTGCTCAACCACTTCCTCCCTGCCTGACAGGTACATACTTATCAAGGACACACAGTAGCTGTTCCTTGAACAAGCTCCACATTTCCATTGTGCCCATCCCCTGCAGTTTTCCTCTCCATCCGATGCATCCTAAGTCTTGCCTCATCGCATCATAATTGCCTTTCCCCCAGATATAACTCTTGCCCTGCGGTATATACCTATCCCTTTCCATCACTAAAGTAAACGTAATCGAATTGTGGTCACTATCACCAAAGTGCTCACCTACCTCCAAATCTAACACCTTTCCTGGTTCATTACCCAGTACCAAATCCAATATGGCCTCGCCTCTCGTTGGCCTATCTACATACCGTGTCAGGAAACCCTCCTGCACACATTGGACAAAAATGGATCCATCTAAAGTACTCGAACTATAGCGTTTCCAATCAATATTTGGGAAGTTAAAGTCCCCCATAACAACTACCCTGTTGCTTTCGTTCCTATCCAGAATCATCTTTGCAATCCTTTCCTCTACATCTCTGGAACTTTTCGGAGGCCTGTAGAAAACCCCTACCAGGGTGACCTCTCCTTTCCTGTTTCTAACCTCAGCCCATACTACCTCAGTAGACAAGTCCTCATCAAACGTCCTTTCTGCCACCGTAATACTGTCCTTGACTAACAATGCCACCCCTCCTCCTCTTTTACCACCTTCCCTGAGCTTACTGAAATATCTAAACCCCGGTACCTGCAACAACCATTCCTGTCCCTGCTCTATCCATGTCTCCGAAATGGCCACAATATTGAAGTCCCAGGTACCAACCCATGCCGCAAGTTCACCCACCTTATTCTGGATGCTCCTGGCTTTGAAGAAGACACACTTTAAACCACCTTCCTGCCTGCTGGTACACTCCTGCAACTTTGAAACCTTACTCATGTCCTCACTACTCTCAACCTCCTGTGTACTGGAGCTACAATTCAGCTTCCCAAGCCCCTGCTGAACTAGTTTAAACCCTCCTGAAGAGCATTAGCAAATCCCCCCCCCCCCATTTCTGGGGAGGTTGTAACCTGTACAAGTCGGATATGTTTCACCTGGAACAGAACGAGACTAACACCCTTGCGGGGAGGTTTACTGGTGCTGTTGGGAGGGGGGGTTAAACTAATTTAGCAGGAGGATGGGATACAGAGTGGAAGGATAGTAAAGGGTGATGCACAGCCAATATAGAAGAAAAACCAAGTCAGTCTGAAAGCAGAGCAAGAATAGAGGTGATAAGGCACAAGAGAAAGTGACAAGCCTGGATGGCATTTATTTCAATGCAAGAAGTCTTACGGGTTAGGCAGATGAGGGTGTTGATTAACACATGGGAATATAATATTGTCGCAATCACTGAGACATGGTTGAGGGAGGGGCTGAACTGGCAGTTCAATATTCCGGGGTATAGAATCTTCAGGCGAGATGGGGTGTTGCATTATTGATCGAGGAGTCAATTACTGCAGTGAGGAGAGATGAAGAGCGGGATTCTCCGGTTCAAAAAGCAATTCACAGGCTGCGTTGTGCTCTCGCTCGAACGCGGTGTGAACGGTGAATGCTGGGAGAGGCCTTCACGCCCTGCAGGATCCACCCAAGCCCCACAGTTGGAATCTGAACCACGCCCACAAGGGGCATGACTGACCAAATGGTGCTCGCCGAAGCCGGGTTTAAACCGACTTTGGCGTGCTTACCCGGGATTCACTGGCCTCGCGGAATCCACTGGCTTCCCCAGTGAGGCCACAGCTAGGCGACATTCATTACTCTCCCGGGCCATCGGAGGGTCCTGGGTGGTCAGGGACAGGGCAGGTGGCTCCCTGGCCCTTGCCCTGGAATGTGGGTACCTTGGCACTGCTCAGTTGGCACCTTGGCACTGCCAAGTGGAAGGAGCACTGCCCTTGCCAAGCTGGAAGGAGCACTGCCCTGGTTCCAGTGTGCCAGTGCAAGGGTGCTCAGGTGCCAGTATGGCATCGCCAAGGGCCAGGGGCCGAGGGAGGCCATGCCTATGAAAGGAGGGTAGAGGGTGATATAAAGGGTGGGGGGTGTGCAGGGCAAGTAAATAGGAGCCTTTGGAAGGTTTGGGGTGGGGGGCGGGGGGTGATGGCTGAGGATCCTGGAAGGGAAGGGACTGTAAGTGGGTGTGAGGATCCTGAGGGTGGGGGGGGGGGGGGGGGGGGGGGTTGGGGGGAGGGGAGGGGGGGACCCCCAGGGACCCCCAGGGACCCCACAGAGGGGTGTACTCACTTGGGGTGTGTGTGGGGTACTGTGTGTAGGAGGTGACACTGCCCATGGGTGGGAGGTGTGGGGGACCCACAGCTCACTTAGAGATCGGGGCACCCTTTCAAAATGACGGCCCAAGCTCTGAGTTCAGCTCTCCATTGCTAGAAGAAATTCTAAGTGTGGACTAAACTGGGGAGAAATTCCCCAGGATCCAAAAAAGTGACTAAGGGCACAATTCTCTGGAAAAACTTCGAAATACGGTAGCGAGCGGGAATTGCCGCGAGCTTCCCGGCGCTCAGCCCAGCGAGGCTGGCAACGCAATTCAACGTTAATTGGTCCACTTAACGAGGCCTCATGTGCTTCCTGCAGCGAATGACGGCTCACCAGCTGATTTGCCGGTATTGCACCCGTCAGCTCCCCGCTAACAACACCGAGCAGCAATTGAACTGCACTTGCTCAGCCAACCCCAGTCAGCTCACAAAAATGGTACCCAGGAGACAGGCGCCAAGGTTCGGAGATGCTGACCTGGGGAGGCTGCTAGATGCCGTGGGGCCAGGAGGGATGTCCCGTTCCCCAAGGGTGACAGAGAGTCAGCCACAGGGCAGCCAGTGCTGCCTGGAATGAGGTGGCAGCTGTTAGCTCGGGGAGTGTGACCAGGAGGACTGTCCTTCAGTGCAAGAAGAAGGTCAATGACCTACACCGGGCAGCACGAGTGAGGAGACATCCACGCCGCCTCCCCACCCAAGGGAGCATCCACCCCCCAACTCCCCATGCGACCACCAGCCCTTCCTCCACCCCCCCACCCCCAACCCCTCCTCACACCCCCTCTCCCATGACTGTAAACCACTCGTGTGGCTAACGATGCCCACTCTGTGTCTCCTCAGGAAAAGCTCTCCCATAAACGTCGGGAGAAGATTTGAGTCGAAGATTTTAGTTTAGACGGGCAGCATGGTCGGCGCAGGCTCGGAGGGCCGAGGTTTCTGAGCTGTACTTTTCTTTATTCCTTGTTCTTTGTTTGGGAGAGGGACCAGATTGACGGAAGGGTGCAAGACATAAGAATCCTCACCTCTTTCGAGGAGAGTGTCCTGGAGGTGACCGGCATGACCAAGGACAGAGCGGTCACCAACGCGGAGGCTGGCGGACGCCGCAGAGATGAGGAACCACCGGGATCAACCTGTCAAACGTGAGTTGTTATTGTCTTACAGACTGACCCATCCCTCCCACTGACCACATGTCCATTTTCCCGCAGGTCCTCCAGCCGACGGCACCGGCCCATCCCGGGTGCCCCTCTCCCTTGACTCTGAGGAGAACACCTTGGAGGAGAGTTCCACTGTAATAGTCACGGCACAGGGGGGCGGGGTAGGGAGGGGGTGGGGGGGGGGGAGCGACACCATCGGGGTTTTGTACAACACATTAAACATCCTTTCGCACAACCATTGTGATGCCTCTGTCACTTTGTTCCGCAAGGCGGGCTGACCTCAGGAACCTTTGCCCAGCTCTCCAGGCATCTCTCTCCCCGCACCGCCTCCCACTGCCCACTCCGACTCCCCGGAGCACTCACCCACCTTCCAGCCATTGTCTTGTCGCTGGAGCTGGGTACCATCCCCTGGGTGTTCGGATGTTGCCTCCCGCTGCTTTCAAGTACAGTGTCCAGGCATCAACATTCTCCGATCGGCCCCCAGTCCGCCCTCCCGCCGCTCCCAACACCCCCTTAACACCCCCTCTCCCACCACTGTGAACGACACGTGTGGCTCATGATTCCCTCTCTGTGTCTCATCAGGAAAAGCTCACCCACAATCGGCAGGAGACGGCACAGACTGATGGTGGGGTGCCAGATATAAGAATCCTCACCACCTTTGAGGAGCGTGCCCTGGAGGTGACCGGTGTGACCGAGGACAGACTGGCCAGCCATGCGGAGGCTGGCGGACGACACTGAGGTGAGGAACCACCGGGCCCCACCCACCCACCCAGAGTACCTGTCAAACAATAGTTGCTTTGCCTTATTGACTGACCCATCCCTCCCACTAACCACATGTCCATTCTCCCACAGATCCTCTAGCCGCCGGAGCAGGCCCATTCCGGGCGGCCCCCTCTCCTGACAAGTAGAACACCTTGGAGGAGAGCTCCAAGAATGCAACTGTTAGAATCCCGGCACAGCTGTCATCCCTACCCACAGCGCAGATACACATACCTCGGTGGGGTATGTTAGTGGTCTGGCTTCTGGGGCACAATCTGGTGATCACCACCCTGCTGATGACGCACATCAGGTGGAGGCAGGAACTCCCGGGCAAGACAGCAGTCGGAGATCTGCTGGATCCCAGGACCCAGGTGGGTCCCAGCCTGATGCTGAGCCTGTGGTACAGAGTTTCCCAGAGCTGATGGAGACGATAGGAAGCAGCCGGGATGTTCAGAGGAAGATGTCAACATCACTCCAGCAGATCCAAAGCAGCTTGGAGGAGTCCCAGAGGCTATGGGCGCAGAAATGGCTCCGGCAATGAGTGGCACCGAGGCCAACACTGTTGGGGTGGCGACCGCAGTGGAAAGCCTGGTGCACAACTTAGGCACCATGAGTGAAGGTGTCCAAGGCGTTGCACAGTCGGTGACAGCCATGGCTGAGGGTCTCGGCAGATTGACTGCCTCACTGGGGGGTGTCACCTAGTACCAGGCTGACCTTGATGGGGTTCTGTTGGACATGTCCCGCTCTCAGTTGGGCCGAGGCGCTGAGGTGCATGCCCCAGACACTGAGGAACATCAACACCATGGTGCATACATGGGGAACCGCCAGGGCTGGCAGAGCCACATGATGCAGGGGCAGCCGGGGCTTGAACAAGCTGCCCTCTGTCCCAAGGTGGACCCCATCTCTCCAGGCATCCTTTCCCCCTCCCCGTGGCGCTCACCTATCGTCCGGCCATGGACACGTCCCCAGAGCTGTGTCCAATCCCCTGGGTTTTCGGATGTTGTCTGTGTGGTGTTGCCTCCCACAGTGTTCAGGCACAGTGTCCAGGCATCAAGGTGTGATTGGGATTCTAGGCAATGACTCCCACATGCTACATGGCCCGCCCATGCACGGGAATCCACTTGGCATGTGTGAAGTGCTCAATAAACCATGACTGCCAATTCTCAATAGCAACAGCCTTCAGCCGTACAGCAAAAGGCCTCAGCAGTTGGTGTGAGTTATGGGTGGTCATTGGGGCAGACGGGGAAGGGCAGGGGTTGCCCCCAGAATGGGTACGCACGATCCAGGGTTTGGCATAGTGGTGCTGTGAGTGGTTACCCCCTCCCCCGAGGGTCCCCCACCGAGCACTGGGGTGGCAAGCCCTGCACCCCTGGGCTCTTTGCCTGTGGGCAAAGATGGCTTCCCACCTCCTCAACTCCCCACAGAAGCCCTTCTGCCAGGTTCACGTTTTTCTAAAGGAGTACTAATCGGCGGCAGTGTGACCACTCGCTGGGGAGGCCGCTGAATGACAGGAGGCCGTTGGATATGGGGTGGCTCCCGTTAATTGTCTGGAAATGGGGCTGAAGTGGTGATAATTGGTTTCTCGCCACGCTACGGCGAGATCCTGATTTCGCCTACGGGAGCAGGCCGATTGCATCACAAACTGTTTGACGCCTGGCGCGGTTCTTGTTTTTGGCCCCTCCCACTATTCACTGGCCTTGTTTCACGAGAGCATAACGAGGCCAGAGAATTGCGCCCTAAGTGTCATTGAATAGCGGTGGGAAACTCCCTGAAAAACCCGCCACAAATGAAATTAGCGCGCAATTCACTCCAAAAAGCTCTACGTGTTGATGCCGGGACTGAGTCGGTGGACTTCCATGACAACAAAATTGGCAGCGGTCGCCGAGCAATTCAAGAACCATTAATGGGCTAGCACCACATGGAATTCAAGCAATTCCAATGAAAAACAGTGTCCAATTCGCCAGGGTCCTGATTGCCACTCGAAAGGCTGACAAGCTGCAGTCGCAAAGTAGCACTCAACTCCCCACACACACTCATTCCAGCCAACAAGATGGCAACCCGAAGAGTGGCACCCCCTTACATGGATGCAGAGCTGGAGACCCTGCTGGATGCCGTGAAAGAGAGGCGGGCGATCTTCTACCCCAGGGTGGGAAGGAGGCTGCCACCCGCCGCTGTACACTGGGCCTGGGCGCAGGTGGCAGAGGTCATGAACACTGTGGGCTGCACTGCCAGGATTGGCCAGCAGTGCAGTAAAAAGCTGCATGACCTCCTCAGGGTGTCCAGAGTGAGTAGGCAGTACCGCGCACCTGGCTCCAACCCACTGTCCCACACACCCGTAACCCACCGCCCAACACACGGAGTTCGACCGAACCCCACCCACTGGCAGTGTGCTCACACTCCTTCCTACACCACGTGCCACTACCGGTACCGGCTGCCATGGTCAGCTGTCCTGGCTACAAAGGCCACTAGCTGCACATCCCCCGTGCTGCACGTGTCCAACTGCCTAATACTTTGCCCTTTCTGACTTTTCCCCCACCCCCAAGGAAAAGGTAACGCATAACCGCAGAGAGAGAGAAGACCCGAGGGGGACCACTGGGTCTGCAGCCCCACACTGTTGCAGGACGGCGGGCGCTGGACCTGGTCACTGAGCCCGGAGAGAGGGCAGTTGTTGATGCAGAGATCGGCATCGGGCGACCAAGTGAGCCCCCGCTGAATTGCGGTTCCTCATGGCACATGTGGCATGACCACTACACCAACCCCCCACCATTCCCATACCACCCATCCCCAGAAACCGCAATCCTAGCAGGCATCAGGTCTTGTGTCTTGCAAGATCACCTGGCGAAGTGACAGGCCCTTCTGGTGACCCCCGACCCCAACTGCAAGCAGATTCCAGCGACGAGGCGGCAATGCACAGCGGCGGGAGCCCCCAAACGGCAGCCCGAGACACCCTCTGACAGAGTACCGAGGCAGATTGAAACATTGTGAACAGGTGTTCACTGTGAGAAGGTGAACATTTTTGTACAGGTTTGTACTCTAGCCCCTATCACTATGCTGTGTGCTGCACCCGTGCCAACTTAAGTGGTACTGTGCTCATAGGAGGACATGCATCCTGTCGATTACCCTTTGGATCTGGGGCATCCCGGCGATGGCGCGAACTGATTGGCTGGGTATCCTGGAGGGCTTGGTCCACGTTGAAATGGATATATCGATCCGCCTGGGCATATAGGCCCTCTGTGATGCACCTGTGCGCTGAAGCCTGTGAAATCGCAGACAGATCCCCACTCAGCGCCTGGAAGGGCCCGTGGCAAATATCATGTGAGAGTATCTTTAAGAAATGGGTGTTTATAAATGGGTGTGTATATAAATATCTGTAGTGAGAGTACCTTTAAGAAATGGGTGTTTACTACTGCAGTGATGTCAGAGAGTGGGTAGAGCTGGGCTGCCTGTCAGCTTTTTACTTTTGTTTTTGAGCAGGCTGCAGGGTGTGTTTTAGTTTTGTTTTCAGTGTTGGAGCTGAAGCCAGACCAAGCAGGTGGACTGCTGTTCTCTCTGCCATCAAAAGACTATCTCTTGATCATTTAGTGAATTCAGAATTATAAATGTTCTCAGTAGTGAATTTAAGTCTGATGTCTTTCTGTTTTGAAGGTTTTTTTAAGTCTTATGGATGTTAAAAGGAAAGCTTAAATCATTACTTAGTGTTGTATTCTTTGGGGGTTGTAATTGAATTGATAGTTGCTAAGATGTTCACTATATGTTTTAAAAAGGTTAACTTGAGTTCATAGAATAAACATTGTTTTAATTGAAAAGTACTGTAAAGCTCTGTTTGCACCATACCTGTAGAATGGACCGTGTGCTCCCCATACCACAATCTATTAAAAGTCGTGGGTCAGGTGCACTCCATGATACACTTTGGGGTTCTCTAATCCCTGGCCCATAACACATAAAAGATTAGGGTGACTGTCACCTTCATGGCCACCGGGAGAGGGTGTCCTCCTCCATAGCCCCATGGTTCCAGGTGCTCTGTGATCCGGCTGATATGCCATACTGGCCCCCTGCTCAGGCGGAGTCTTTGATGGCATGCCTGATCCGGCAGGTCCTCAAATGACAGTCACTGCCGGTACATACGAGGCCTAATGCGACGCCTCCTTCCCACCTCCTCCTCAGCCTATTGGGTGGCTGGCTCTCCATCCTCATTGGCTGGTTCCTGTTCCTCTGGTGCAGGATCCTGTTCTGCAGGGTCCACCTGGAGCAACTCCTGCCCATACAGCCTCAGTGCATCGCCCAGGGCTGCAGCGGCCTGGCAGAAGGCCACCATTCCTGGTTGAATTCCAAAGTCCATTGTCTGCAGAGGAGTGAAAGGCAGACATGTTAGCATGGTGCAAACCCTTATCCCAACCAGGTCCACCAGGCTTCACAGTGGCCCCGACCTGCACCCTAACCAACGGCTCCACTACTCCCCCCACCCGTCCCTGGCAGACGCCCCACCATACCGAAGCCAGCCAAGCCAGCGCGAGGACCAGAGGCAGTGTATCGTGGATGCCCCGGATAATACCAGGCGAGGTTCGGTATTAATATGCCAACAGCGTTTACTGTACGTGTGGAGTAGAATGCATTGACGCTGCTTCAAGGCACCAGACATGGCATTCCATCAGACCTTCGACCCCAGCTACAATTTTCGGCTCACGTGCGATTCTCCGCTCAATTGCGTTTCCCGATTCCGCTGCCGGTTGTAGGAGAACCCCCACCCCCCCCTCCGATATCTTAGCAGCTCCTCAATTAAGGCCATATAGACAGAACTTAAAAACAAAACGGGGGCGATCACATTGTTGGGAATGTATTACAGGCCCCCAAACAGTAAGAAGAGAAGATATTTAGGCAAATCATGGAATCCCTACAGTGCATAAGAAGGCCATTCAGCCCATCGTGTCTGCAACAACCCTCCGAAGGAACACCCCACCCAGTCCCACGCCCCTGCCCTGTATCTGTAACCCCACCTAACCTTTTTTGCATTAATGAGCAATTTAACATGGCCAATCCACCTAACCTACACAGCTTTGGACTTTGGTAGGGCAGCACAGTGGCGCAGTGGGTTAGCCCTGCTGCCTCACGGCGCCGAGGTCTCAGGTTCAATCTGGACTCTGGGTCACCGTCCATGTGGAGTTTGCACATTCTCCCTGTGTTTGCGTGGGTTTCGTCCCCAAACCCAAAGATGTGCAGGGGAACTGGTTTGGCCAAGCTAAATTGCCCCTTAATTGGAAAAAATTAATTGAGTACTCTTAATTAAAAAAAACAATACTTGGCTTTGTATAAATATAGTCAGCCAGTAAGTCACCGACCAGTGAAGATCCCAGTAGGGAACTAGCGGAGCTGTAAATAATAGTTATTGTTAAATAAATTGCATTTTTGTTTCAACCTGCTCAGTTTAGACTCCTTGTTGCCCTTACAATAGTGAGAATAGTAGAGGATTTCCGTTGCTCCAATATTAATCGGGATAGTTAAAGGGTAAAAGGGTTAGAGGGGGTAAAGTGCATCCAGGAGAGCTTTTTGAACCAGCGCACAAAAAGTCCTGCAAGAGAGGGGCGGTATTGGAACTAATTTTAGGGAATGAAACCCGGTAAAATTTAAGATAGTTATGGAAAAGAACAAAGATGGACGGGAAATAAAGATTTTGATTTGGGAGAAGGCCAATTTTAATATGATAAGACAGGATCTGGCCAAAGCGGATTGGGAGCAGCTACTTGTAGCGGTACTTAAAAAATAAATTAGGAGAGTGAAGAGGGGGTGTGAAGAAATATGGGCGGGCAAAATAAAAGAAAATCACAAGGTGCTTTATAAGTATATTAAGGGCAAGAGGGCAACTAGGGAAAGGGTAAGGCCCTTTAGGGACCAAAGTGGCAATCTTTGTGTGGAACTGAAAGATGTAGGTGAGGATTTCAATTTTTTTTTTTTCATCAATGTTCACTATGGAGAAGGATGATATATATACAAAGAGAAATCAGGGAAGGGGACTGTGGTATAATTGAACAAATTAGCACTGGGAGGGAGGAGGTATTAATGGTTTTAGCAGGCTTAAAAGTGGATAAATCCCCAGGCCCAGACGAGAAGACTCTCAGGTCCTTGGGAATTCTCTGCTTTACAAGAGCTCCATTCTAGCTAAAGCATCAATTTGCCTCAGAAACTAAAGGCTACGAAAGAGACTGAAATAATCCCATTTGATAACTGTATTTTTTTTCTTCATTTGTATCTAATCCTTGGGTGTATGATGGTGGGCAAGATCTTCCGGCTCTTCACATCGATGGGAGCCTCTGGTTCCGCCGACGGCACCCCCACCCCCCGCCACGGGTTTCCCGGCAGCATTGGTGGAATCAATGGGAAATCTTATTGATAGAGATGGGAGCAGAAGATCCCACCAGCAGCCAATGGTGGGCCATCTCCCACGGCCGCAGGGAGGCCAGAGAAACGCATCCAGTGTGTGAGAGACATCACATTTTAACCTCCAGGGCAAGACTGTGATAATAATTAATCCTCTTTGTTTTTCAATCTTTAAAGGTTGCTGCTGGACATTATTTAAATTGGGATACATCACTCGTGATCAGAAAACACACAAACTTTGCATCTGAAAACTTTGATCACAGTCAACAAGAAAACAAATGGGGCTGGATTTTCATGGAGTTGGGAAGACTCTGCAGACCTTTAAAAATGGTTGCTGGGACGCGGTTCCGTGACGCCTGACGACATTCTTGGGGTTTCTGATTTTTAACAGTGCCGTTTAAGGTTGGTTCATGTCATGAGCGCACACCCTGCATTCCCAACCTGGCCAGCTCCATTGCGGAGATGGGTGTGTTCTAGTCCTCTACAATTTTCATGGAGTTAGGCCAGTTTTACAAAGAGTCGTGGTTCACGGAATCTCAGAGATATCATGAATCATAGTCTGATGAGGGAAACCTTTGAAAGGTAATTTCAAGAGGTCTTTTGACCTCCCCCCCAAGGTTAAAGTAAACCCTTCCACCCACCCCCTAAGTGCCCTCATCCACCATGCTAAATTATGGCACTTCCCTGCCCATTCCACCACTGTACACTGCATAGAACCACTGAACCTTAGAATGTGACAATAGAATGTGTGAAAAAAGAAATTAAAAACAGTCATTCATTGATAACTCTTCACTTTCCTAAATAAAAAACAGATTTTTGTTATAGGCCAATAAAAGTTTCAATCATCCATACCCTTTAACATATCAATATTTGAATTGACATGCAATTGAACCCCCTTTATCCTGTGTGAATAAAAATTGTGCAATTGACAGAAGAAATCAAGAGCCAGGGCTGCCAATCAAGCAATGTTATCTCTGGGGCTCAGGTGTTTCAGTACTCTAATGGATTTCTCGGCTCTCAAGCAAGCATCACTATGTCCCTGTGGTTACCTCAAAACTTTCTCCCAGGTCGTCTGGCCCAAATGCAGCCTGCAACACTTTCCAGCCGCCTCCCCTATCCCTGTCCACCCCGGGGACATACACTACCATCTTTTACTGGTTCTTTCTCCCAAGGTGGGTGGATTGAGCTGGGAATTTTCCCAACTCCATCTACTCACCTCAAGGATGAAAACCCAGCCCGTAAACATTGTCCGTGATATCTTTCTGAATCCAAAGCCACTTGTTGTTTAAAATCATCTTTACATGTGAAGATCAAAGATTGTCATCGAGTCTATAGTACATTTTTATAAAGCTTTATTCAGAGCCAGCATCGAGTAGGTAATGAAAAGCAAAAATGGACTTCTGTTTGTGATTTTTCTACAGTTCAGTGGAGAATTGATACTGATTAATGGTTCAGCCTTCATGCCTGAAAGAGTAGATTGCTGCTCAAATTCCATACAGCTCTTTGATGGGGAACTTTTGTATTTCTACCAAATCTGATGAAAAGGTAATCTCAGTTAATCAAAATAATTTCTGTTAAGCCCATTAATTTACCTCAAATTTTATAAAGTGCAGTAAGTAAAGTGCATGGAACATACTGCACAGAAACAAGCCATTTCACCCAATGGTCCATGTCAGTGTTTCTGATCCGTTTGAACCTTCTCCCATTTCCTCATTAAATAACCCTAACAGCATAATGTTCCACCCATTTATCATTTGTATGTTTATCTAGCATTCCTCTGAGTGCCAGCCATGGCCCAGTGGGTTCAAGACACATATCAGAGCTTTAGTACTGCATTGTTGGAGTTGCTGTCTTGGATGCTGAACCAAGGCTTCATCTGTCTCCTCGGATAGATGTAAAAGATCCCACTGCACTATTTCAAAGAAGAGCAGGGGAATTATTCCTAACCAATATTTATCCCTCAATCAACATCACAGAAAATAGGTGATGTGGTCATTATCACATTGCTTTTTGCGTGGGAGTTTGCTGAGTGCAATTCGCTGACCATGGGCTGGATTCTCTGCAGCCCCACGCCAAAATTGCGGTCGGCGCGGGGGCAGAGAATCCAATTTGGCGCCGAAATCGGGCCCAGTGCCGGTCCGGCGATTCTCATGGGCCCTGAAAATCGGTGCCTGCGCGTAGTACTCCGCGCGGCTGGGTGGCCATTGCCAGGGGCCAGCCCAGCGATCCTCCGCTCCCGACCGGCCGAGTTCCCGACAGCGTGGAATTACCATGCTATGGCCAGTCGAGACTCTCGCGTGGCGACTGCGGGCTCAATCCGCGGCTGCCATGGTGGGGAGCAGGGGGATCGGGCACGCAGGGGCCTTATGGGTGGCCGGGGGAGAGATCAGACCGGACGGATCCTCGAGTGCGTGGCCGATCTGGGGTCCTACATCTTCCAGATGCCTCCGGTGTCCGAGTCCGCCATGGCACTTGGTGCGGGCCGCTGGAAGCCACCGCCGTGCACATGCGCAGACTCAAATCCGGAAGTGCGGGACCCGTATCCGCTAACAAAGCTGCGTGAAGCACTCCAGATCCCTGCTATTCCCCTGAAGGTAAGTGAAACAGCTTGTATTTGGTTCAGGAAACTCAGGAGTGCAATGCCAGCATTTTTACGCCAGCGTAGGGACATAGCCCCATTTTGGGAGAATCCAGCCCCATGTTTCTGACGTTACTTAGTGATCAATTGTTCTGTCTTTGAATATGCGCGTCTAGTAATGAATTTATTATTATTGTGCTTGATTAGTTAAACCTGGGTGTGGACTCAGTGCTAATGTAAAGAGAGTAATTGCTAGACACTGAACGGTCAGCATTGTGCAAGCATAAGACCATAAGACATAGGAGCAGAAGTAAGACCATTCGGCCCATCGAGTCCACTCCACCATTCAATCATGGCTGATTTCAACTCCATTTACCTGCTCTCTCTCCATAGCCCTTAATTCCTCGAGAAATCAAGAATTTATCAACTTCTGTCTTAAAGACACTCAACGTCCCGGCCTCCACCGCCCTCAGTGGCAATGAATTCCACAGACCCACCACTCACAGGTTTTTATACTCACAGAGACTGCTCCTCCTCCTCCGAACGGCACCCAAAATTAGGCCTGAAGAAAGAGAGAGAGAACAAAACAGTCGGGAACAAGCACCTTCTCCCACTCTTCACCGAATTACCTCACTGCACCAAATTACCAAATTCTCAATCTGTCTGTGTCTCACTCACTCAGGCTGTGTCTCCTTGACCAGCGCAATGCTTACTAAGTGCGCTTTCTGTCTGTCTTTTATACAGACTTTAGGATGACTCACACTAAAACTTCAAAGAGAAGAATACAATGTGTAGCTTTGTGCCCCTTAACAGGTCTCAGGTGACTGCCAGATAACTGCCTCTCAGCAATTAGGGTAGGGGCAGCTTCAACCAATCAGACACTAATCTACACTGCACTTTTAACTGAAAAACAGCACAATTAGATTTACCACTTACCTTTCCTGGTTACCTCACTGCACCAAATTACCAAATTCTCACTCTGTCTGTGTCTCACTCACTCAGGCTGTGTCTCCTTGACCAGCGCAATGATGACTAAGTGCGCTGGTCAAGCATTTAGGGATTGCAGTGATATTTTTGAAAAGAACCGTAAATAAAACCTGCTGCACGCTTCAAAACTAGTGTCATTTCTGCATAGATCTGAGGCAAATCAGACCTATAAAATATACAACAAACCAGCAAAATACTACACACCAAAAAGTATTTAATTAGCTGTAAAGTGTTTTGAAACATTAGGTGGTTGTGAGAAGTGCTATATAAATGCAAGTGTTTCTATCTTTGTCGAATATATACCACAGAAGTTCTTTTAAAAACGTATTAATGCAAGCTTCCACCCTTCCTTCAGTCACGGTACATTACTGATTGCAGATTACATCATACTTTGCGCTACATTCATTGAAGATCTTGGATAGTTCAGCATACTAGTACAGTCATTTTCAAGCTCTGGATTGTGACAGGCGAGTGGGTTGCAGGCGGGTGTCGGGAGGCTCGCAGCGCAATCGGACGCGGTGTTCCCGATCATGGGAAGAAGTGCCCCATCGCTGCAAGTGACTTTTAAAAATTCCGGTCACGACTGGCTTTCAAGAATGCCGGCTGTCCTATCCCTCACATGTGTGCTCGCTCAGCCGGGTGTAGCAGTGTGCGGGCCCAGAATACAGCGGGGTAGAACGCCTTCTCCCAACGTCAGTGCGCTGTCTCAGGACCAGATTTTTTTTTTTTTAAATCGTTGGCGTCTTCCCACCAGAAACGGCAGCAGAAAGCAGGTCACGCGCCCGAACACTGAAGTCACGTGCTGTTTGTGCGAAATCATGGAAGAGAGATTCCTCCAACAGGGCTGTATGGAGAACTGAAGCTGGATCATTTTGTAATAAAGACAGAGAGGGCTAGAGACACAAACAGGCCACGATCTCGGAATTGATTCTGCAAGGGAGGGCGTCTCAGGAGAGTCCACGGAAAGACAAAGCAGTGCTGGTGTGAGCTGTACAGAGAGCCAGGGCCTCTGGTGAACAAAATTATGAAGAAACTGCAATCGGGAACAAAGCAGTATAAAGCTGATTTCTTGAGGTATGACATTGTTAATTTTGCCAATGCAAATCAGGATGCAAAGCTCATGTGTGTTATATGCAGGGAAGTACTGGCGAATGAAAGTTGAAAACCCTCAAAACTTCAAAGGCATTTACAGATGAGTTAAATGGCGAGTTTGAGGACAAAGCTCATGATTTTTTTCAAGGATGCAACGAGGACTAAAATCGTCAACTGAAGTCCTTAGCGGAAATATAACATTGAATGACAAAGCAAGTGAGAGTGAGGACCAAGCAGGCTCACCTGTGGCATTAAAGGTGGCTTTGTAACTGTTTGTCTTCAGGGAGAGATCCAGAGAACATCCTGGGAAGGTAAAAGTTTAATTTAAAGGGATAAGACATGACAGGAGAGCTCCAAGCCCGGTTTGCTCCTCTTGCTCCATGTGGCAAGCTGTGGAAAGTTCCAGAGTCCTCAGGGTCAGCATGCGTGCAGGAAGTGTCTTCAGTTCCAGCTCCTCTAAGCTCGAGTTTCAGAGCTGGAGCACTGGCTGGAGAAACCGTTAAGCATCTGCTAGTCGGAAAGCATCGTGGAGAGCACGTACAGAGAGGTGGTCACACTGCAGGTTCAGACTCCGCAGGCAGGAAGGGAATGGGTGACCACCAGACAGAGCAAGAAAGCTAGGCAGGTAGTGCAGGAATCTCCTGTGGCCATTCCCCTGCAAATAAGATATACCGTTTTGGATACTGTTGAGGGGAATGACCACTCAGGGAAAAGCAGCAATAGCCAACCGTTGGTTCTGCTGCAGAGGGGAGGGGTAATAAGTCAGCAAGTGCAATAGGGGACTCAATTGTAAGGGGACTAGACAGGTGTTTCTGTGGCCGCAAACGAGACTCCGGGATGGTATGTTGCTAGGGTCACTGAAGTGACCTTGGTGCTAGGGTCAAGGATGTCTCGGAGCGGATACAGGACATTCTGGAGGGGGAGGGTGAACAGCCAGTTGTCGTGGTACACATCGGTACAAATGACATAGGTAAAAAAAAGGGATGAGGGCCTAAAAGCAGAACACAGGGAGATAGAAAGGAAGTTAAGAAATCGGTCCTCAAAGGTAGTGATCTCAGGATTACGACTAGTGCCATGTGCTAGTCAGACTAGAAATGACAGGATATATTGGATGAGTACGTGGCTGAAGAGATGGTGTCAGGGGGAGGGTTTCAGATTCCTGGGGCATTGGGACCGGTTCTGGGGGAGGTGGGGCCTGTATAAACTGGACGGGTTACACCTCGGTAGGACTGAAACTGATATCCTAGGGGGACTGTTTGATAGAGCGGTTGGGAAGGGTTTAAACTAATATGCCGGGGAGGGCAGTTGGGGAGGGTTTAAACTAATATGCCAGGGGGGTGGGAACCTATGTCAGAGAAAGAGGGCGCAAGAACAAAAGCAAAAGGTAGAAAGGGGAATAAGAAAAAGGGTAGGCGGAGAAACCAAGAGCAAAATTCAAACAGGGCAAAAGAGAAAAATATTGGGAGCAAGAGAAACAAGAGAAAAATATTGGGAGGAAGAGAAACAATGTGAAAAAGACAAACTTAAAAGGTCTGTGCCTTCCTGCATGGAGCATTTGCAATAAAGTGGATGAACTAATTGCGCAGTTAGATATAAATGGGTACGATATAATTGGGATTACGGAAACATGGCTGCAGGGTGACCAGGGATGGGAACTGAATGTCCCAGGGTATTCAGTATTTGGGAAGGACAGACATGAAAGAAAAGATGGTGGCGTGGCACTGCTGGTTAAAGAGGAAATTAACACAGTAGCGAGAAAGGATATTAGCTCTGACAATGTGGAGTCTGTATTGTCATGAGAATTTCACTTTAAGAAATGTTTGTCTGCTCATGTTACTGCAGTGGTGTCAGAGTGTGGGTGGAGCTGGGCTGTCTGTCAGCTTTTAGTTTCACTTTGAGGAAAGCTTGGGTGTGTCTGGGTTTTTTTGATTTCAAAGAACAAAGAACAAAGAAAATTACAGCACAGGAACAAGACCTTCGGCCCTCCCAGCCTGTGCCGATCCTGATCCTTTATCTAAACCTGTCGCCTATTTTCCAAGGATCTAGTTCCTTCTGTAGCCCGCCCATTCATATATCTGTCTAGATGCATCTTGAATGATGCTGTCGTGCCCGCCTCTACCACCTCCGCTGGCAAAGCGTTCCAGGCACCCACTACCCTGTGTAAAAACCTTTCCACGCACATCTCCCTTAAACTTTTCCCCTCTCACATTGAAATCGTGACCCCTTGTAATTGATACCCCCACTCTTGGAAAAAGCTTGTTGCTATCCGTCCTGTCCATACCTCTCATAATTTTGTCGACCTCAATCAGTTCCACCCTCAACCTCTGTCTTTCCAACGTAAACAATCCCAATCTACTCAACCTTTCTTCATAGGCTAGCACCTAACATCCTGGTGAACCTCCTCTGCACCCTCTCTAAAGCATCCACATCCTTCTGGTAATGTGGCAACCAGAACTGCACGCAGTATTCCAAATGTGGCCTAACCAAAGTCCTATACAACTGTAACGTGACCTGCCAACTCTTGTGCTCGATACCTTGTCCGATGAAGGCAAGCATGCTGTGTGCCTTCTTGACCACTCTATCGACCTTGTGTTGCCACCTTCAGGGTACAATGGACCTGAACTCCCAGATCTCTCTGTACATCAGTTTTCCCCAGGACTCTTCCATTGACCGTATAGTCTGCTCTTGAATTGGATCGTCCAAAATGCATCACCTCGCATTTGCCTGGATTGAACTCCATCTGTCATTTCTCTGCCCAACTCTCCAATCTATCTATATTTTTCTGTATTCTCTGACAGTCCTCCTCGCTATCTGCAACTCCACCAATCTTAGTATCATCTGCAAACTTGCTAATCAGACCACCTATACCTTCATCCAGATCATTTATGTATATCACACACAACAGTGGTCCGAGCACGGATCCCTGTGGAACACCACTAGTCACCTTTCTCCATTTTGAGACACTCCCTTCCACCACTACTCTCTGTCCCCTGTTGCCCAGCCAGTTCTTTATCCATCTCGCTAGTACAACCTGAACCCCATACAACTTCACTTTTTCCATCAACCTGCCATGGGAAACTTTATCAAACGCCTTACTGAAGTCCATGTATATGACATCTACAGCCCTTCCCTCATCAATTAACTTTGTCACTTCCTCAAAGAATTCCATCAGGTTTGTAAGACATGGCCTTCCCTGCACAAAACCATGCTGCCTGCCACTGATAAGTCTATTTTCTTCCAAATGTGAATAGATCCTATCCCTCAGTATCCCTCAGTATCTTCTCCAACAGTTTGCCTCCAACAACATCAAGCTCACAGGTCTATAATTCCCTTGATTATCCCTGCTACCCTTCTTAAACAAAGGGACAACATTAGCAATTCTCCAGTCCTCCGGGACCTCACCCCTGCTCAAGGATGCTGCAAAGATATCTGTTAAGGCCCCAGCTATTTCTTCCCTCGCTTCCCTCAGTAACCTGGGATAGATCCCATCCGGACCTGGAGACTTGTCCACCTTAATGCCTTTTAGAATACCCAAAACTTCCCCCTTCCTTATGCCGACTTGACCTAGAGTATTTAAACATCCATCCCTAGTCTCCGTCATGTCCCTCTCCTTGGTGAATACCGATGCAAAGTATTCATTAAGAATCTCACCCATTTCCTCTGACTCCACACATAAATTCCCTCTTTTGTCTTTGAGTGGGCCAATCCTTTCTCTAGTTACCCTCTTGCTCCTTATATACGAATAAAAGGCTTGGGGATTTTCCTTAACCCTGTGAGCCAAAGATATTTCATACCCCTTTTAGCCCTCTTAATTGCGCGTTTGAGATTTGTCCTACTTTCCCGATATTCCTCCAAAGCTTTATCAGTTTTAAGTTGCCTAGATCTTATTGTTGCTAATTTTGCATTAGTTCAATTGCTCTGTTTTATTACCTTTGCTCTCGAGTCGCCAGGTATCTTTATGATACCGCCACGTGGTTCAAGTCCTAGGAATGATCAATAATCCAATACACCGATTAGTAAGGTTTAAATCAAAGCACATTTATTATACGCAGTAATCGCTACTCATGCATAAATTCTATGTCTAAGCTACTTCTACAACTAACAGGCCTATACGTAACTTGGAACTGGCAAACTAGGTCAGGGAAACAAATGGCCTTTCGTTCGGGTTCTGAGCCTGCAGGGTACGAAGTTGGTACGGATTGATAGCTAGGAGCCCCTATCTCGTAGCGAGCGTTGAAGTAAGACTTACAGTTCTGCCCAGCTGCTGAAGAGTGAAGAGCTGGAGAAGCGGTGGAGAAGGGCAGAGAGCGGTGGAAGAGAAGAGAGTGACTTGAACTTGGGGCTCAATTCTTATAGTCCCCAGGGGCTTCCCGCCTTTTGGCGGACCCTGTACCTGGTCCCAAGTGATTGGACTTTGTCCCAATCGCTTGGTTCGATTTTCCCCAATGCTGGAGCGGTTCCCTGATCGATGGGCGGTCTTGAGGTGGTCGTTCACCACCCTTTGTGTAGGCTTCTGCTGGCGCCGAAGAGTCTGGTTTTGCTTTATGTGTCTAAATGTTGCTCATTGTTCCCGGGGATTGCTCATTAGTATGCAGATGGCTGGTGTTTTGTTATGCTGATGGTTGCTGGTATCGATCTTGTCTGGCCTTTCCAGAGGTAAATACACAATCAACCTGCAGCTGCTCATTTTTGTCCTGTTGGCTGACTTCCCCATCAGCCTTTGTCGTTCACCATATTAAATCGGGAGTTGGCCATTCTCAGTGGCTACATTATGTATGCTTCCTTTTCCATCTTAGCTAGTCTCACAGTTCCACCCGTCATCCATGGTTCCCTAATCTTGCCAATTCTATCCCTCATTTTCACAGGGACATGTTTGTCCTGCACTCTAATCAACCTTTCCTTAAAGGACTCCCACATTTCAAATGTGGATTTACCCTTAAACAGCTGCTCCCAATCCACATTCCCTAGCTCCTGCCCAATTTTGTTATACTTGGCCTTTCCCCAATTTAGCACTATTCCTTTTGGATCTCTCTCGTCTTTGTCCATGAGTATTCTAAAACTTACGGAATTGTGATCGCTATTCCCAAAGTAATCACCGACTGAAACTTCAACCACCTGGCCAGGATCATTCCCCAATACCAGGTCCAGTATGGCTCCTTCCCGAGTTGGACTATTTACATACTGCTCTAAAAATCTCTCCTGGATGCTCCTGACAAATTCTGCTCCATCTACGCCTCCAACACTACATGAGTCCCATTCAATGTTGGGGGAGTTAAAATCTCCCATCACAACCACCTTATTGCTCCTACATTTTTCTGTAATCTGGCTACATATTTGTACCTCTACTTCACGCTCGCTTTTGGGAGGCCTGTAGTAAAGTTCCAACAATGTTACTGCACCCTTCCTATTTCTTAGCTCTACCCATATTGCCTCCGTGCTCGAATCCCCCATCATACCCTCCTTAATCACAGCTGTGATATCATCTCTGACCAGTAATGCAACTCCTCCACCCCTTTTACCTCCCTCTCTATCCCTCCTGAAGCATCTATACCCTGGGATATTTAGTTGCCAGTCTTGCCCTTCCCTCAACTAAGTCTCAGTAATATTCCCAGGTATTAATCCAAGCCCAAAGTTCATCTGCCTTACCTGCTACACTTCTCGCATTAAAACAAATGCGCCTCAGACCACCTGTCCCTTTGATTTCATCACCTCTTCTCTGTCTACTCTTCCCCTTAGTCACATTGAGTTTATTACCTAGTACCTTACTGGCTTTAGTTGCTGCCTCTTTACTGACCTCTAACTTCCTAATCTGGTTCCTATCCCCCTCCCACATTAATTTAAACCCTCCCCAACAGTGTTAGCAAAAGCACCCACTAGGACATTGGTTCCAGTCCTGCCCAGGTGTAGACCATCCGATTTGTAATGGTCCCACCGCCCCCAGAACCAGTTCCAATGTCCCAAAAATCCGAACCCCTCCCACCTGCACCATTTCTCAAGCCACATATTCATTCTGACTATTCTTGAATTTATACTCTGACTGTCTCATGGCACTGGTAGCAATCCTGAGGTTACTACCTTTGAGGTCCTACTTATCTCCTAAGTCCCTAAATTCTGATTGTAGGACCTCATCCCATTTTATACCTATATCGTTGGTGCCTATATGCACCACGACAACTGGCTGATCACCCTCCCCCTTCAGTATGTCCTGCAGCCGGTCTGAGACATCCCTGACCCGTGCACCCGGGAGGCAACATACCATTCGGGAGTGTCGTTTTCGACCACAGAAACACCTGTCTACTCCCCTTACGATTGAATTCCCTATGACTATAGCCCTGCCAGTCTTTTTCCTGCCCTTCTGTGCAGCAGAGCCAGCCAAGGTGCCATGAGCCTGGCTACTACTGCCTTCCCCTGGTGAGTCATCTCCCCCAACAGTATCCAAAACGGTATACCTGTTTTGGAGGGAGATGATCGCAGGGGACACCTGCACTGCCTTCCTGCTCATTCGCTGCCTTTTGGTCACCCATTCCCTGTCTCCCTCACCAATCCTAATCTGCAGTGTGACCAACTCACTGAACGTGCTATCCATGACCTCCTCAGCATCGTGGATGCTCCAAAGTGAGTCCATCCGCAGCTCCAGAGCCATCATGCGGTCTAACAGGAGCTGCAGCTGGACACACTTCCCGCACATGAAGGAGTCAGGGGCATCGGCTGGGTCCCTGAACTCCCACATTGAGCACGGGAAGCATAACTCGGGTCTGGGATCTCCTGCCATTTTTACACGTTACCTTAACTGATTACAAATATAATATCAAATAATGAATAAGTGAAAGGAATAAAGATTTTACTTACCAATCACAATACTTACGAACACACGAGGAGTTAAATTTCTCCCAGCTACTGCTATTTGGAGCACTTTCCTTACCAGCCAATCAAGTCACTGCTTTGCTGTGATGTCACTCTTCAAGGTAAGTTGTTAAATAGGGAAACTTACCTTCCCAACAGACCCCTGGCCACTGCCCCTGCTGAAAATCTGAAGGCCGCTTTTCCGGCAGCTGTGCCCCGCCGCTCTCCTCACGCTCTTTTATCCTGTGTCCTGCCGCTCTCGTCGCGCTCTTTCACTGTGTCCCCGCCGCTCTCCTCGCGCTCTTTCACTGTGTCCCCGCCGCTCTCCTCGCGCTCTTTCACTGTGTCCTCGCCGCCCTCCTTGCTGTCTTTCACTGTGTCCCCGCCGCTCTCCTCGCGCTCTTTCACTGTGTCCCAACCGCTCGCCTCGCGCTCTTTCACTGTGTCCCCGCTGCTCTCCTCGCGCTCTTTTATCCTGTGTCCCCGCCGCTTTCCTCGCGCTCTTTCACTGAGTCCGCTCTCCTTGCGCTCTTTTATCCTTGGTCCCCTCGCTCTCCTCGCGCTCTTTTATCCTGTCGTTTTAGTGTTGGATCTGCAGCCAGCCAAAGAATGTGTAATGTCGTTCTCTCTGCCATGGACAGACTATCTCTTGATCATTTTGTGAATTCACAGTGATAACTGTTCTCAGCAGTGAATTTAAACTTGATGTGCTTCTGTTAAATATTTTTTTTTAATGTCTTATGGATGTTAAAAGGAAAGTTTAAGGATTACATAGTGTTGTATTCTTTGGGGGTTGCATTTGAATTGATGGTTGCTAAGATGTTCACTGTATGTTTTAAAAAGGTTAACTTGAATTCATAGAATAAACATTGTTTTGCTTTAAAAAATAGTTTTTGATTTCTGCTGTGCCACACCTGTAGAGTGGGCCGTGTGCTCCCCATACCACAATCGAGTAAAAGTCGTGGGTCAGGTGAACTCCATGATACACTTTTGGGTTCTCTAAACCCTGGCCCATAACAAATTGGGTGCTCAAGGGGATAAAAGTCTATCTATTGGATTGGCTTAGTGAACTTCAGGACAGTGAGGGGTGAGCATATTGTGGTTGCTTTTCAGGTGTGGTATTTCAGTTTAAGTATGGAGTGTGTTGTGGACAATGGCTCTTTCAGAGGCTGTGAGGTTTTTGGGGGTGGAGACGGTCGCATGCAGCACTTTACGGACAGAGACTAAAAGCAGACTGTTAGATTTGGCAAAAACATTGCAGTTAACATTACATGACAAAATGCAAAAAGATGAGGTAATTATGGCGGTGGCTAAGCATTTAAAATTGCCTGAGATACAGTTTGACTGATTGGAAATGGCAAAAATTCAGTTCCAAATTAAACAAATGGAACATGAGAAAGAATTAAAGCAGCTTGAATACGAAAGAGATAGAGAGGAAAAAGAAAAAGAGAGAGAGGAAAAAGAAAGCGAGAGAGAGTTTGAACTTCAGAAAACGGCCACGAAACATGACAGTCAGTTAAAAATGGCGGTATTATTATTATTATTAAAGGGAAACATAGAGTTTGAGGATAGTGAGAAAGAGCATCATAATCGAAGGCTTGGTGGGGATCTATTTAAATATGTCCAAGCATTGCCAAGGTTTGACGAGAAGGAGGTAGAAGCCTTTTTCATTTCATTTGAGATGGTGGCTAAACAAATGAAATGGCCACAGGATGTGTGGGTATTACTGATTCAAACAAAGCTGGTAAGCAGGGCTAGTGAAGTGTTTGCATCACTAGCGGAGGAGGTATCTGGGACGTATCAGGCGGTGAAAACATCCATCTTGGGTGCATATGTACTAGTGCCTGTAGCCTACAGACAAAGGTTTAGAAATTTAAGGGAAGAATTTGGTCAAACATACCTGGAGTTTGAAAAGATCAAACAGAGTAATTTTAATAGGTGGATAAGGGCTTTGAAAATAGTCCAAACGTATGAAGCTCTCAGAGAAATTATACTTTTGGAGTTTAAAAATTCAATTCCTGATGTAGTGAGAACTCATGTGGAAGAGCAGAGGGTTAAAACTGGGAGATTAGCAGCAGAAATGGCAGATGATTATGAATTAGTTCATAAATCAAAGCTTGGCTTCCAACATCAGTTGCAGCCTGTCTGGAATAGAAACTGGGGACATGAGAAATACTCATGGTAGGGGCAAAGGTGATCTGATGGGAGATAATAAGGAGAGTGTACCTCAGATTAAAAAAGAAATCCAGGAGGGTGGAAAAGAAATGAAAAGTTTCAAATGTTTTCACTGTAATAAACTAGGCCATGTAAAGTCACAGTATTGGTGGTGGAAGAAAAGCACTGGGAAGGCTGATATGGTAAAACAGGATAAGACCGTGGGGTTTGTTAAAGTGGTAAACGAAAGCCCAAGTGAAGCGAAGGAGGTGCAAAAGATTGTACAGCCTGATCAAGAGGTGATTGATAAGAAGGTGCCAGATATCTTTAAAGAATTTACTTGTGTGAGTAAAGTTTACTCATGTGTATCAGGAGGAGCAGGTAAAGAAGTCACAATTTTAAGACGTACGGGAGCTAGTCAATCTTTAATGGTAAGAGATGAGGAGTTATGTAGTTTGGGAAGAATGTTGCCAGAAAAGGTGGTAATATGTGGAATTCAGGATGAGAGGAGTAGTGTTCCATTATATAAGGTAAGGTTGGAAAGTCCAGTGAAGAGTGGTGAAGTGGTATTAGGAGTAATAGCGAAACTATCTTGTCCAGGAATACAGTTTATCTTGGGTAATGATATAGCCGGATCGCAGGTGGGAGTGATGCCTACTGTGGTTGATAAGCCAGTGGAAAATCAGACAACTGGAGTGTTGAAGGACAAATTTTCCAGATTTTCCCAGGGACTTTTCCAGATTATGTAGTAACAAGGTTGCAAAGTCACAGGTTAAGACAAGAGGAGAAATCAAAGAATGAAGATCAAGTTGAAGTTCAATTATCAGAAACGATTTTTGATCAGATGGTTGAAAAAGAACAAGAACAGGTGAAGGAAGAGGCGGATATTTTTAGTTCAGGAAAACTGGCGGAGTTACAACAGAAAGATGTAGAAATAAACGGATGTATCAGAAAGCATATATGGAAGAGGAATATGAGTGTATACCAGAGTGTTATTACCGTAAAAGTGATGTCTTGATGAGAAAATGGAGACCTTTACATATGCAGGCAGATGAAAAGTGGGCAGATGTTCCTCAAGTAGTATTGCCCGTAGGGTATAGAAAGGAGGTGTTGCAAGTTGCACATGAGGTACCAGTGGGAGGTCATTTGGGAGTAAGGAAAACTCAAGCTAACATACAAAAACATTTTTATTGGCCTGGACTATATAAAGATGTAGTTACATTTTGTCGATCATGTCATACATGTCAAGTGATAGGGAAACCTCAAGCAGTGATAAAACCAGCACCCTTAATACCCATTCCAACATTTGAGGAACCTTTTGCAAGGGTCCTAATTGATTGTGTTGGACCGCTTTCTAAAATGAAAAGTGGGATTCAATATCTTTTGACCATAATGATTGTGTCTACTAGGTTTCCAGAGGCCATTCCAGTACGTAATATTACAGCTAAAAGATTGTGGAGGAGGTACTTAAATTCTTTACTAGATATGGACTACTCACAAAAATACAATCGGAACAAGGATCAAATTTTACCTCCAGGTTATTCAAAGAAGTTATGGATAGCTTCAGAATAAAACAATCTAAGTCAACTGCGTACCATCCGGAATTGCAGGGAGCATTAGAAAGGAGGCATCAGACATTGAAGACAATGTTGAGGGCTTATTGTCAAGATTATACAGAGGATTGGAATAAAGGAATTCCATTCGTAATGTTTGCAATTAGGGATGCACCTAATGAGTCAACCAAATTTAGTCCTTTTGAACTGATTTTTGGTCATGAGGTAAGAGGACCACTTAAATTATATAAGGAAAAATTGGTGAGTGAGAAATCAGAACTTACATTATTGGATTACATGTCAAATTTTAGGGAACAATTAAATAGAGCAGGTGATTGGCTAGACAACATTTAAAAGTTGCACAACATGTGATGAAACGGGTAGCGGACAAGAAATCCAAAGTTCGTAGTTTTGCCAGTGGAGATAGAGTTTTACTGTTGTTACCAGTGGTAGGTGAACCTTTAAAAACAAGGTTTTGTAGACCTTATCAGATTGAAAGGAAATTAAATGAGGTGAATTATGTAGTAAGAACGCCAGATAGAAGGAAAACTCACCAAGTGTGTCATGTGAATATGCTTAAAAGGTACTTTGAAAGGGAAGGAGAGAAAAAGGAGGAGGTTTTAATGATTCTAACTCAAAGTGATGGACCAAATCCAGATGGATTTGAATTTGACATACCTCAAATTAAATTGGAAAATGAGGATGTTCTTAAAAATTGGGATAAATTGTTGAGTTACCTTTCAGAGGAAAAAGAGACTGACCTGAAAGAGTTATTGATATCACATGGGCAGGTTTGTAGAGATAAATTGGGAAGTATTAAAATGGTTATACATGATGTAGATGTGGGATATGCTGTTTCAATCAAACAACATCCATATAGACTTAATCCTTTAAAATTGGCACAGGTTAACAAAGAGATTGAGAGTATGCTTAAAAATGGCATAATTGAAGTGGGTTGCAGCCAATGGAACTCACCCATAGTGATGGTACCTAAACCAGGCGGTACCAACGGTTGTATGTGGACTATAGAAAGGTTAATGCTGTTACAAGAACGGACTCTTATCCTATCCCATGTTTGGAGGACTGCATTGAGAAAGTGGGACAATCAGCTTTTATTTCCAAATTGGATTTACTTAAAGGTTACTGGCAGGTACCTTTATCCGAAAGGGCGAAGGAGCTTTCAGCTTTTGTGACTCCAGTTGGTACATACCAATTCAAAGTTATGCCATTTGGCATGAAAAACGCCCCAGCCACATTTCAATGATTAACTAACAAAGTCGTTTCAGGATTACCCAATTGTGCAGTATACATCGACAATCTGGTAATTTTCAGCCAGACATGGAAAGGTGAAAAATGAAACCATCTTGAAGTTTCTTGGGGGGAGGTGTCATGAGAATGTCAGTTTAAGAAATGTTTGTCTGCTCATGTTACTGCAGTGCTGTCAAGAGTGTGGGTGGAGCTGGGCTGTCTGTCAGCTTTTCGTTTCACTTTGAGAAAAGCTTTGGTGTGTTTGTGTTATTTTGATGTTGTTTTAGTGTTGGAGCTGCAGCCAGCCAAAGAATGTGTAATTTTGTTCTCTCTGCCATGTAAAGACTATGGGCGAAATTCCCATCACTTGCCGCGATAGCCCGACGCTGGCGCCAAGAGCGGCGCGAACCACTCCGGCGTCGGGCCACCCGAAAGTTGCGGAAGGTTTGGCGCGCGCCAACTGGCGCCGAAGGGCTGCCATGGTTCTGCACATGTGCGGAACCGCCGGTGTGTTCTGGGTCATGCGCAGAACCGCCGGCGTGTTCCTCCGCATGCGCAATAGTTTTTCTTCTCTGCGCCGGCCTGAAGGAAGGAATTCACCCACGGCACAAGCCCGCCCGCAGATCGGTGGGCCCCGATCGTGGGCCAGGCCACTGTGGGCCGGATCCCCCTGCTCCCCTCGAGGACTCCGCTAGACGGCCAACAAGCCAGGTCCCGCCGTGATGGACCATGTCCATTTCACGCCGTTGGGACTGGCCGAAAACGGGCAGCTGCTCGGTCCATTGGGGCGCGGAGAATTGCCGGGGGGGGCCGTTGGCAATGGCCCCAGACAGGCGCGCGTAAACCCCGCCCCCGCCCGAAAACCGGCGCCGGAGAATACGGCAGCCGCACGGAGCGGCGGGGCAGGATTCACACCGCCCCCCAGGGATTCTTCGACCCTGCGGGGGACGGAGAATCCCGCCCCAGCTCTTGATCATTTGCTGATTTCAGAGTGGTAACTGTTCTCAGCTGTGAATTTAAACCTGATTTGCTTCTGTTAAACTTTTTTTTTAATGTCTTATGGATGTGAAAAGGAAAGTTTAAGGATTAATAGTGTTGTATTATTTGGGGGTTGTATTTGAATTGATGGTTGCTAAGATGTTCACTGTATGTTTTAAAAAAGGTTAACTTGAGTTCATAGAATAAACATTGTTTTGCTTTAAAAAATAGTTTTCGATTTCTGCTGCACCACATCTGTAGAGTGGGCCGTGTGCTCCCCATACCACAATCGAGTAAAAGCCGTGGGTCAGGTGAACTCCATGATACACTTTGGGGTTCTCTACACCCTGGCCCATAACAGTATAGGTAGAGTTACTTAAAGGGATAACAGGATAGGAACGCATGGCTAAGCTGCAGCAACCATTCGATCGAGTCTGGCACAATAGCAAAATGAGTAAGAGGGCCAATCCATAGCTTACAAAGGAAATTAGAAATAGTTTCCGATCCAGGGAAGAAAAATACTGATTGGCCAAGAAGAATAGTAGGTCTTAGGTTTGGGAGCAGTTTAGAATTCAGCAAAGAAGGACCATGGGATTGATTAAGAAGGAGAAAAGAGGACACAAATCAGATACCAGAACTGTTGGAGATGGAAAGGTTTAGTGAGGGGGAAGAACTGAGGGAGATCAATATGGGCAGAGAAATACCAAGGGGCAAAAAACATTAGTGGGTTCATATATAGACACCCAAACTGCAGTGGTGATGTTGGGAATGGCATCAAACACAAAATTAGAGATGCATGTAATAAGGTAATATCTATGATCATGGGTGATTTTAATCTGCATATAGATTTGGCCAAGCAAATTAGCCACAATGTCATTGAGGAGGAATTCCTGGAGTGTATATGGGATGGTTTTCTTGACCAAAATGCAGAGGAACCACCGAGAGAGCAGGCCATCTTAGACAGGGTACTGTGTAATGAGAAGAGAATCATTGCCACTCTGGCTGTGGAAGACCCATTGGGGATGAGCGACCATAACATGTTGGAATATTTTATCGAGATGGAGAGTGAAGTGGTTGATTTGGAGACAAGGGTGCTGAACCTTAATAAAGGAAACTATGAAGATATGGGGCGTGAGTTGGTCTTGATAGATTGGGGAGAGTTACTTAAAGGGATAACAGGATAGGCAATGGCAAACATTCAAGGAACACATGGGGAAACTGCAGCAACCGTTCGTTCGTGTCTGGCACAAAAGCAAAATGAGTAAAAGGGCCAATCCATGGCTTACAAAGGAAATTAGAGTCCGATCCAGGGAAGAAAAATACAGATTGGCCAAGAGGAATAGTAGGTCTTAGGATTGGGAGCAGTTTAGAATTCAGCAAAGAAGGACCAAGGGATTGATTAAGAAGGGGAAAAGAGGACACAAATCAGATACCAGAAATGTTGGAGAATGAAAGGTTTAGTGAGGGGAAAGAACTGAGGGAGATCAATATCAAGTAGAGAAATGGTGCTGGGAAAATTGATGGGATTGAAGACGGATAAATCCCCAGGGCCTGAGAATCTGCATCCCAGAGTGCTTAAGGAGGTGGCTCTGGAAATAATGGATGCATTGGTGGTCATCTTCTGGGATTCTATAGACTCCGGAACAGTCCCTGTGGATTGGAGAATAGCTAATGCCACTCCAATATTCAAAAAGGGAGAGAGAGAGAAAACAGGGAATTATAGACCAGTAAGCCTAACATCGGTAGTGGGGAAAACTCTTAAATCCATTATCAAGGACTTTATAGCCGAACATTTAGAAAGCAGTTGCAGGATCAGTCAGTCAGCATGGATTTATGAAGGGAAAATCATGCTTGACAAATCTGTTGGAATTCTTTGAAGATGTAACCAGTACAGTTGACAAGGGGGAGCCAGTTGATATGGTATATTTGAACTTTCAGAAGACGTTTGACAAAGTCCCGCATAAGAGATTATTGTGCAAGACTAAAGCGCATGGGATTGGGGAAAGTGTATTGGTGGATAGAAAACTGGTTGGCAGAGGAAACTAAGAGTAGGAATTAATGGCCCCTTTTCAAATTTGCAGGCAGCAACTAGTGGGGTGCCACAGGGATCAGTGCTGGGACCCCAGCTATTCACAGTATATATTAATGATTTGGATGAGGGAACAAAATGTAACATCTCAAAGTTTGCAGATAATACCAGGTTGGGTGGGAGGGTAAACTGTGACGAAGATGCAGAGATCCTACAACATGATCTGGACAGGTTGGGCGAGTGGGCAAATCAATGGCAGATGCAGTATAATTTTGATAAATGTGAGGTTATTCACTTTGGAAGCAAAAACACAGGAAGGCAGATTACTACCTGAATGTAAATTGGGAGAGGGGAGTCTGCAGCGAGACTTGGTTGTCCTTGTGCACCAGTCACTGAATTGGAAAGGGCGCAGAGGAGATTTACCAGAATGTTGCCTGGTATGGAGGGAAGATCTTATGAGGAAAGGCTGAGGGACTTGAGGCTGTTTTCGTTAGAGAGAAGAAGGTTAAGAGGTGACTTAATTGAGGCATACAAGATGATCAGAGGATTGGATAGGGTAGACAGTGAGAGCCTTCTTCCTCGGATGGTGATGTCTAGCACGAGGGGACATAGCTTTAAATTGAGGGGAGATAGATATAAGACAGATGTCAGAGGTAGGTTCTTTACTCAGAGAGTAGTAAGGACGTGGAATGCCCTGCCTGCAATGGTAGTGGACTCGCCAACACTAAGGGCATTCAAATGGTCATTGGATAGACATATGGACAATAAGGGAATAGTGTAGATGGGCTTTAGAGTGGTTTCACAGGTCGGCGCAACATCGAGGGCCGAAGGGCCTGTACTGCGCTGTAATGTTCTATGTTCTATGAAGGTAAGCATGCAGGTGCAGCAGGAGGTAAAAAAGGTGAATGGTATGTTGGCCTTCATTGCAAGAGGTTTTGAGTACAGGAGCAGGATTATGGCTGATCATCCAACTCAATAGCCTAATCCTGCTTACTCCTCATGAAGTTTGATCCCATTCGCCCCAAGTGGGGCCCCACCTCGAATATTGTGTGTGTGCAGTTTTGGTCTCCTTTTCTGAGGAAGGGTGTTGTTGCTCTGGAGGGAGTGCAACAAAGGTTTGCCAGACTGATTCCAGGGATGGTGGGACTGTCATATGAGGAGAGATTGACTAGGTTAGGATTGTTCTCGCTGGTGTTCAGAAGAATGAGGGAGGATCTCATAGAGACTTATAAAATTCTAAACAGGACTAGACAGGGTAGATGCAGGGAAAATGTTCCCGATGGTAGGTGTGTCCAGAACAGGGGGTCACAGTCTGAGGATTCAGGGTAAACCATTTAAGACAGAGATGAGGAGAAATTTTTTCACCTAAAGAGTGGTGAGCCTGTGGAATTCATTGCCACAGGCGATAGTTGATGCTAAAACATTAAATATATTTAAGAGGCGGCTGGATATAGCACTTGGAGAGAATGGGATCAAAGGCTATGGGGAGAAAGCAGGATTAGGCTATTGAGTTGGATGATCAACCATGATTGTGATGAATGACGGAGCAGGCTCGAAGGGCCAAAACACCTCCTCCTGCTCCTACCTTCTATGGATCTATGTAAAATGGTCAATCCTTTCTGTTATATTCTTGAACTACCTCCAACTTGTTTGCAGCATTATGCTGATAAACAATGCATTTGCCCTGTTGTGTTCTGAACTTCAAACTAGTTTTTATGTTTTAAATCTGAACACAAAGGATGTCAAATGTTGGCTGATGAAGGTCAGCTGACTTACTTTGTGGATTGAAGCCACTCCCCTGTCTCACGGGGAACAAAATGAACATCCTTGCCCTTTCCTGAAATCAATCTAAAAGGTTTTAACAACATGAATGGACCATTCAAACACACAGGCCCTGACTCTCAAGCTATCAAGGTGTGAATCCCACAACACATGTTACAAAATCAACCAAACCACCCACATTATTTGAAAAGAGTTTTGAGCTTGTAAAAGGTCACATGCTGAAGCAGCCAAATTTGATGCCTTGCTTCTAAACTGACAAGAAGCTGCTTGCAGACAGAAAATTCTACCAACAAGCCATCAAACTAGCTGCAAGACAGCAAGCAGCCCAGGTAATTAATTGCAATACCTTGAAAATGGGAGAACCCACCCAAGAAGACTCCCCAACCTGTTCTCGATAAGGGTTGATTCCAAGGCTGCTGAGAAACCTTTACTTCACCAGACCTTCATGTCAACGAAAGTATCAATTTACCAAGAAACTACAGGCCTGCAGAAAAGAGGCTGAGGTACTTAAAAGCTGTAGCCATAAATTACATTTATCGATATAATCATTGTGTGTGGGTAAGACAAGTGAGCGATATGTGGCCATCAAATTCAGGGTAAGTATATGATAATAAATAACCTTTGCTTTTTGTCATGATATCCACATCAGCATATCATGGTTCAATCACACACACACTGATGGACAGGTAGTTGAACCAACCAACACACATACAACATCGCAGCCAATCACCAGTGAGAGCACACGCACTATAAAACAGGGAACACCACAGTTCCCGCTCATTCTAACAGGAGATAGCTCAGAGCACAGAGCTCACAGCGTGCCACTCAGACATAGACCATGTGCTGAGTGCCTCACCAAGATAGTGATAGGGCTGGGACCACAGGTTAGCTGGTGAAGCACGAACCTCAGCCAGCAGTTAGTAGTTGTTATTATTTAAGACAATAAAACAGCGTTGTACCATCTACAACCATGTTGGATCATTTTTGTATCAGAACACCCAACACGACATGATACCAGTAGTGGACGCAAACCAGCGACTGTGAGACCTACCTGCACCCTTTCAGAAATCCGCCATCCTGCTTCATGGAAAACATCAGCCCGTCGCAGCCGCTCCAAATCGCTGGAAATCTTGGCGTCAACTGGAAGCTGTTTAAACAGCGCTTCCAACTCTTCCGAGAAGCAACAAACAGGGAGAATGCATCGGACACCAGGAAGATCGCCCTCCTCCTCCCCATGGCGGGGCAACACGTCATCCACATCTACAACTCCCTGGCATTCGCGGAAGGCGAGGACAAGACAAAATACAAGACGGTGCTTCTGAAGTTCGAGGAACACTTCAGTGTGGAAGTCAATGAGAGCTTCTAGAGGTGCCTCTTCCAGCAGCGCCTGCAGGGTAAGGATGAGCCTTTTCAATCTTATTTGACACACCTCCGTATCCTCGCGCAGTCCTGCGGCTATGAGGCCACCTCCATGATACGGGATCAGATAGTTTTTGGGGTTATCTCGGACTCCCTGCGCCAGCAGCTCCTCAAAATTAAGCGCCTCACCCTAGCGACTGCCATCGAGACCTGCGTCCTCCACGAGAACGCTCCCAAAACCAGGAGGCCGAAACGGCACGGCAGGGGTCCTACGAGGCGGAGCGGGTCCATTCGATCGAGTTCCTCCCGGCCTGCGGCCCGGACGAGGGTGGCCATTTCGCACGCTTTCCGAGGCCTCCCGCGCTTGCACACGCCAAAAGAGGGGACGTTGACGCAGAGGGACGTGATGCGCAGGCGCAATCTACGCAGGACCACACCGCGCATGCGTGGTGGCGCAACGAACGCCATGACATCACGACGTGCGGCAACTGTGGCTCCGCCCACTTAAAGAGGCAATGTCCGGCCAAAGCGCGACAATGCCGCCGCTGTGCCAGGATGGGCCACTACGCTGCCTGCTGTCGAGCAGCTCAACCTGCCAATTCTCAACAATTCCGCCAGCCTAGCAGGGACGTGCGGGCTATTCAGCCCCCATACACTGAGTCATATCCTGACAACATGCAGACCAGTGATACCGAAGACATGGAATCCTTCCGCGTTGCAGTAATCCACAAGAACTGGATGTCCCCAAGTCGGAACCACCAGCCGCTGCCAGTGCACAGCATTGATCCGGGCGATGAGTGGTGTGCCACCCTAACGGTCAACCCGAATTCGTCGCCCACCTGAGAGACTTGACTTATGAGCCTGTTAGCACATTGGACTCACTGAATTGTTTTACAGTACTATTAATGTGTTTCTTTCCTGTCGTTCCAGAAGTTCTCTCTCGTCGTTTGCTGATTGCTTTTGTTTTGTTATTGGTACAACCTCGTTGCTCTGTTGCACCTGACACCTTCCTCTACAAGGTGCCCCTCACAAAGTCCATTGCCTCTTCGGGCTCGGAGAAGTAGTGGTGTTGGCCCTGATAGAACAAAGAACAAAGAACAAAGAAATGTACAGCACAGGAACAGGCCCTTCGGCCCTCCAAGCCCGTGCCGACCATGCTCCCCGACTAAACTACAATCTTCTACACTTCCTGGGTCCGTATCCCTCTATTCCCATCCTATTCATGTATTTGTCAAGATGCCCCTTAAATGTCACTATCGTCCCTGCTTCCACCACCTCCTCCGGTAGCGAGTTCCAGGCACCCACTACCCTCTGAGTAAATAACTTGCCTCGTACATCTACTCTAAACCTTGCCCCTCTCACCTTAAACCTATGCCCCCTAGTAATTGACCCCTCTACCCTGGGGAAAAGCCTCTGACTATCCACTCTGTCTATGCCCCTCATAATTTTGTAGACCTCTATCAGGTTTCCCCTCAACCTCCTTCGTTCCAGTGAGAACAAACAGAGTTTATTCAACCGCTCCTCATAGCGAATGCCCTCCATAGCAGGCAACATTCTGGTAAACCTGATGCATTCTGATGCGTAACCCAAAGACGGGCCGGGAAGAGCAGACCAAACTTCACGTGCTTTTTGAACAACACCTCCTTAACTTGTTTAAAGGCTGCTCGCCGCCTGGTCACCTCCTGTCTTAGGTCCTGGTAAATGCGAAGGACACTGTTATTCCACGTGCTGCTCTTAGCGCTCTTTGCCCACTGCAGCACCCGCTCCTTCTCCACAATCCTGTGGAACCTAATTACCATTGGACGGGGGGGGCCCCCGGACACACCTGCCTCGCCTGTACTCGGTGTGCCCCCTCCAGCTCCGGCGGTCGCGGACAGGCTTCAGCTCCCATCAGCTGCATCAACAGGTCAGCCACGAACGCTGTGGCATCAGCTCCCTCCGCCCCCTCCGGGAGGCCGATGATCCTCAGATTTCGTCTACGGGCTCTATTTTCCAGCTCCTCTACTCTGTCCAGCAGTCTTCTCTGTCTCTCCTTCAACCCGTCGACTTCTAGCGCAGCAATCGTCTGCGCGTCCGCCTGCTCCTCCACCGCTTCTCCCAGCTCCTTAACTTTTTCATCCAATCTCTGGTTCAACTGATCCACTGCCTTCTGAAGTGGGTCCAAGTTATCCCACTTCAACGACTCAAAACTGCTTTTTATCACCTTCAGCATGTTTTCCAGCGCTTGCTGGATCACTGGGTCCAAGGTCCGTAGATCCACCATCTTTGCTCCCAGGTCAGCTTCCCCTGCACCTTGTCTTTGTCCCTTCCTCTCCTGTTTGCGCTGCTTTCTGCTCTTCTGCAGTTCCATGCAGCTCTGCCCATTCCTCAGCACCTTCGTGGCCATCTTTCCAGCGCTCCGCAGTCCCGCAAAACCGGGGAACCAGGTCCTGAAATCCCGCCGGAGTGAGAGCCCCCGAATGTGTGCCTCACTCACTCATTGCCGCCACCGGAAGTCATATTAACTCATTGTTGTATATAGTCATCCACCACCCCCGCCGGACTCAATTTTTAACAGGGGGTGAATGTGGTAAACCACTGTTGCACCTGGATGAGGTGATGTATGGTAGGACCTGAACTACAGGTTCGCCGGTAGTCCCTGCCTGCTGGCTCCGCCCAGGAGGCGGGGTATAAATATGCGTGTCCTCCAGCCAGCAGCCATTTCGCCAGCTGGAAGGCCACACATCTGATAGCAATAAAGCCTCAGTTGGATTCAACTATCGTCTTTGTCCAATTGATCGTGCCTCAACGTTCGTGTTTATTTATTGTACAGAGTGATGCAAAAAGGCTTTTATCTTACTTGACTTTCTTTATAGATTGCTGCCGTCTAGTTCGGCATGTCCTCACCCCAGCCCACCTTTCCCTAACCCCTCCCCTTCCCCCACCCACCCCCCTTGCTATGCACCCTGGTCAGTCAGGGGGTGTGCTCCCCCCTCTCTTTGCTTCCCCCATCCTTCTCTTCTGCCTTAGTTGGCTTCAGCCGTGTTGGGTTTTTTTTGAGAATAAATGGTTCCCCCTCCCCCCGTATTGTTCCTCTTTGCCCGTCTCAGACACTCTGTCCCCCCCCCCCCCCCCCTACGTAGAAGTCCCTAACCGTCAGCGTTCTCCCGTCCTGTCACCATTTTTTAAGCGTAGCGTCTAGCGTGGCTGGCGGGAATCTGTGGTTACCGCAGATGGGGCCATGGGGGACATCCCAGTCAGCCCGAAATGTTGTCTTAGCTGGCTCCACGTTTTCAGTGTGGCCATTACCACTGGGCTTGATGTGTATTTCGCCGAGGGGGATGGGAATGCTGCAGAGGCCAGGGCCCGGAGGGTCGTTCCCTTGCAGGAGGCCTCCTCCATCTGTACCCACTCTGAGTTGGGCTCGTGCACCAATCCCCTCACACTTTCCGCTGTTGCTGCCCAGTGGTAATATTGCAGGTTTGATAGTGCCAGGCCTCCCTTAGTTTTCCTCCTTTGCAGTGTTGATCTTGGGTTCCTGCCCCCCCCCCCCCCCACCACCACCACCACCACCACCACACATACAAATGCCATAATTAAGCTATCTAGGTTGTGGAAGAAGGCCTTGGGATGAAGATTGGTATGGACCTAAACAGCACGTTCATTTTGATCGTCTGCACTCTCCCCGCCAGGGAGAGTGGGAGTGCGTCCCACCTCTGTAGATCCTTTTTGACTTCCTCCACCAGGCTGGTCAGGTTCCATTTGTGGATCTGTGTCCAGTCTCTGGCTATTTGGATCCCCAGGTATCAGAATCTGTTTTGGGCTATCTTGAATGGGAGTTCCTCCAGCTCTGTCTCTCCCCCGTTTGGTTTCACTGGGAATGCCTCACTTTTGCCCAGTTTGAGTTTGTAACCTGGGAAGTTGCTGCATAGTTGCTTTCAGTCCTGCCTGTTGCCTTGAGATGTACAGGCGCAGGTCAGCCGCATAGAGTGAGACTCTGTTCTCTCTGTCTCCTCTTTGGATGCCCTTCCAGTTTTTCGCACCCCGCAGGGCTATCGCCAGGGGTTCGATTGCTATGCAAACAGGAACGGGGACAGTGGGCATCCTTGCCTTGTGCCTCTTTGTAGCTGGAAGTATTCAAAGCTGGTGATGTTGGTTTGAACGCTTGCCTTAGGAGCGTTGTACAGGAGTCTCACCCAGGTGGTGAATCCTGCTTCTGGCCCAAACTGTTCCAGTACCTCGAGGAGGTACTTCCATTCATCTCTGTCGAAGGCCTTTCCTGTGTCCTGGGAGATGATCACCCCTGGTGTTCGCTCCCCAGCCAGGGCGGATCATTATTACGTTCAGCAGCTGCCTGATGTTCTCTGTGAGTTGCCTACCCTTGACAAAGCTTGTTTGGTCCTCTGCAACCGCCTCTGGTACGCAGTTTTCCAACCTTTTGGCCAAGACCTTTGCGAGTATTTTCGCATCTACGTTCAGCAGCGAAATGGGTCTGTATGATCCACATTCCGTCGGGTCTTTGTCTTTTTTTGGGTATCAATGAGATTGTGGCCTGTGCTAGCATGGGGGGGTAGGGTGCCCCCTGCTAGCGAGTCTGCGAACATGTTCCTTGGATGTGGGGCCAGAGCTGGTGCAGGTTTTTTATAGAAGTCCGCTGGGAACACGTCGGGTCCCGGTGCCTTCCCTGACTGTACAGAGCTGATAGTCTCCATGATTTCCTCCAGATCTATTGGTGCTTTCAGCTCCTCCCCCAGTCTGTCGTCCCCCACAACCGGCATTTCCAATCCGTTGAGGAACTGTTTAATCTCCGCGTCCCGTTGGGGGGTTCGGAGGTGTACAGCCCTCGGTAGAAGGTCTCAAATGCTTGATTGACCTCTTTTGGATCCGTTACCAGTCTGCCTCTGCCACCCTTTACCTGCACTATTTCCCTCATGGCCGCCAGCTTTCTCAGCTGGTGAGCCAGTAGGCGGCCAGCCTTTCTCCGTGTTCGTAAAAGGTCCCCCGTGTCTGGCGGAGTTGATACACTGCTTTCCTCGTGGATAGCAGGTTTAAATCCATTTGTAGCTTTTTCCTCTCCACAGCAGCTCTATTACGGTCGGGTCCTCGGAGTATTTTCCGTTTACCTCCTGGTTGCTTGGTCACACTCCCTTCCCTATCTCTGTGTGCCCTGTAGGCTATAATTTCCCCTCTGATCACAGCCTTTAGTGGAAGGTGAGACATCCCCGTTCCGGTTGTTAGTAACGTACTCGCCTATGGCCTCTGATGTTTTCTGGCAGAAAGCCTTGTCAGCCAGGAGGTCCGTGTCCAGCCTCCATGTGTGGTACTGGGCTCGGCCCGTCTCCAACCTCACATCCACTTAGTGAGGATCGTGGTCGGAGATGACTATCGTGGAGTACTCCGCTCCTGTAATTCCTGGAAGCACCGATTTCCCCACTGCAAAGAAGTCGATACGGGTATCCCCCCCCCCCCCCGTTCCTCCCTTCCCCTCCCTATCCCCCCTCCCTTTTCTCCCCCCTGTATTCGCCGCCCTTTCTGCCCTGCCCCCCCCCCAACCCCTTGGCCAGATACTCCCGCTCACCTGAGAGGTGTGCCGCAGCCCCCTTTACTGCTTGTCTTCCCGTGTTAGCCCTCTCTGCTAGAACGGTGACTCCCTTCCCTGGACTGGTCTCGCCCTGTCTCTGTTCTGTCTGCCCATCTCCATTCCCTTCCTCGCCCCATCATCTGTTTCCCCTATCCTCGCTTCCCCCTCTCTGTCCTCCTACTTTAGTCCAGGAACGAGGCAGCATAGTCCCGCGCAAACACAGAATCTATACAGCAGATCTTTGTTCTCTTTTTTCCTCCACCTTCCGTCTTTTTCCCCGTTGCCCTCACTCTTGCTGCATCTGTTCCTTCTCTAGATTGCTAGTTTCCACGAACTCCTCGGCCTCCGCTGGAGTGCCGAAGTAATGTTCTTTCCCTTTATAGGTTACCCAGAGTCTGGCCGGGAACAACATGCCGAACCTCATCCCGCTTTTGTAGAGCGCCGATTTCTCCTTATTGAATTTGGCCCTGTTTCTCGCGAGGTCAGCCCCAATGGCCTGATAGACCTTGATTCTGTGCCCTTCCCACGAGCACGACTTTGTTTGTCGGGCCCACCTCAGGATTTTTCCTGGTCCTGGTACCAGTGCAGCTTCGCAATGATCGCTCTCGGCAGCTCCCCAGTCTTGGGTTTTGGCCGGAGCGACCTGTGTGCCCTGTCGAGCTCTGGGGGGTTTGGAAAGCTGCTATTCCCGACCAGGTTGCCCAGTATGTGGGCGATGTAGGCCGTTGGGTCTCTTCCCTCCACCCTCTCTGGCAGACCCACAATACGGACGTTCTGTTGCCTGGACCTGTTTTCCTGGTCCTCTACCTTTCCCCTCAGGTTAAATTGGGCTGCCAGCAACCTCTTCACCTCGGTCTCCAGAGAACGACCCTATCACTCTGGTAGGTTGCCACCCTTTCCAGGTCCAGATCGTCCTTTCCTGGGCTCCCACCTTTTTTCCCAGGCCATCTATTGTGCGCTGGAGGGCACCCATCACTTCCGTCAGCACGTCCTTCACCACCCCTTTCATCACCACCTGGAGTTCCATTTTGATCGCCTCCCTCATGGCAGCCAGTTCTTTATTTAGGAATGTCTGCCATCCCTCCTCCGGTGTGATGGGGGCGCCGCTGCCTGTTCATGTTCCTCTGTTCAGGTCGCCGGCCGCCCCCTCTCTTGTTTTGCCGGGGCCTCTGCCTCGTCTTGTGGGCCCACTGGTCTGTCTGCTCCTTGCCGCCGCTTCTGCCTTCTCGCCGGCCCTTTGAACTATCGTTTGCCAGCATATTCTCTTCTGCGTCTTCTCTACTGATGCCTTTTGGGTTTTTAGGAGTTTTGGGTGGCTTTTTGAGCAAAGAACCCTGGACAATTTGCTATTTTGGATCGGATTGGGAGGAGAGTCACATGATGTACATCCGCTCAGCACATCACCACCACCGGACGTCCCCAGCTGCCTCCACTCCTGATGTACTGTCTTGGGACCCAATTGGATGTAGTGGCAGGGCCCGTAAGGTCAGAAAGTTAGGCACCAGTTACAGGGCACAGTTTACTATAGAGGCTAGGGCACTTGTCTGTAAATATTTATGCACATTATACACCTGTTTACACTGTTACAACCTGCCTTGGTGCTCTGTCAGATGGGTGTGAGGGGTGGGCTGGTCTGGGCTAGCCAGAGAGGGGGTGCGGGGGCTGGGGGGATGGGAGTGGCGGAATGTGCAGACGTCGCAGATGGTCTGGCCTCTCCACCCCCCCACCATCCCCACCATTGCCACCCCAGGGATCTGATGGGACTGTGTGATAGAATGGCCAGTTCGCAGCAGGGATCACCCAGACGAATGGTGGTAAGTGCTTCCGAGAGCAGGAGTCAGACCTCGTCATACGATGTGGAGCACGAGAGCGCATCGCAGAGCAGGTTGTCATTATCCCCCATCCTATGGACCAGACCCAGTGTTACTGCGAACTCAGGGCCTGCATCCTGTAGTGAGGCAGGTGAGCAGGTGAAGCCCAGAAGATCAGAAGGCCATAAGACATAGGAGCAGAATTAGACACTCGGCCCATCGAGTCTGCTCCGCCATTCAATCATGGCTGATATTTTTCTCATCCCCATTCTCCTGCCTTCTCCCCATAACTCCTGATCCCCTTATTAATCAAGAACCTATCTATCTCTGTCTTAAAGACACTCAGTGATTTGGCCTCCACAGCCTTCTGCGGCAAAGAGTTCCACAGATTCACCACCCTCTGGCTGAAGAAATTCCTCCTCATCTCTGTTTTAAAGGATCGTCCCTTTAGTCTGAGATTGTGTCCTCTGCTTCTAGTTTTTCCTACAAGTGGAAACATCCTCTCCACGTCCACTCTATCCAGGCCTCGCAGTATCCTGCAAGTTTCAATAAGATCCCCCCTCATCCTTCTAAACTCCAACGAGTACAGATCCAGAATCCTCAACCATTCCTCATACAATGAGCTCTTCATTCCAGGGATCATTCTTGTGAACCTCCTTTGGACCCTTTCCAAGGCCAGCACATCCTTCCTTAGATACGGGGTCCAAAACTGCTCACAATACTCCAAATGGGGTCTGACCAGAGCCTTCTCTGGTCAGGCTAACAAGATAAATGTACTGAGTTTTACTTTATATTTTTCCGACTGCTATTAAACACTACCATGATTTACTTGAGGTACCTACAACAATTTGCATTTATATAGCACCTGTAACGTTGTAAATTGTACAAAGGAACTTCAAAGGAGTGTCATCAAATATAATCAGGCACCAGGCCACACAAGGAGATAGAGGGCTGGATTCTCCCAAAATGGGACTATGCCTCCACGCTGGCGTAAAAACGCTGGCGTTTCACTCCCGGGTTTCCGATAAAAAAGATCAGCTAATTCACTCACTTCAGGGGGCGAGCAGGGACCCAGAGTTAATTCTATGTTTTGTAAACATTAAAGTAAAATTTTAATATAAAAGATATCTATCACCCCTGCATCCTTTCTTCACAGTTTTACAAATAGAAACATTGATTGGGGTTCTTGTTCGGTATCCCAATAAAAGTTGGGGTGTGGTCATCCTGCCCATATGGGGAATATATTTGCTGCATTTCAGGTCAGGGCATTGACAGTAATGTTAAACTATAGTAACAATTCCAAAGTCACCTCCAGTACAAATTATTGATGTTAAGTATATCCAATAATCATATTTACCATCTCCTTTGATTTTCTGGATTTTCTTCTGATGTAAGCCTCTCTATTTGCTGTTATTCTATGATCTATATATTTTAATTGTCGTTTACAGATTCATTTCCTTTTTAATTTAGCTCTTCTCTTACAGGTTTTTTAAAAACTGTTTCTCAATTCGTTTTGCCGGTACAAAACAGCCAGTTTTATTCTAATCTTAGTTCTTTTTTTTCTGTGCCGAATATTTTCCTTTGGTCTCTCAGTCATTCTCATCCTCTCTTCAATCACTTCACCTGCTTCTTCTCTTTCCAGATGATCCCTTCAACTTCCTAGGCTGCCACCGTTTTCAAACCAGGCTTTTATATTTTAACCTTCATATTTTTCACTTCTAATACCAGTGTTTCAATTTTAAACGTCAGAGATTCAACTTCTAAATCTGGTGTTACAGCTTGGAAGACAGTGATCAGCTAACAGTGTCGTCTTTCCTACGCTTCTTCAATTAACTCTAATTCATGTTGCTTGCAGTAAAACTGGGATTCTTGAAGCCTGAGCTTGCTGAATTGGGTTTGTTTGCAGGATCATTGGCTTCTCCGGGTTTTGCCAGGTACCGATGGGTGGCCAGATGTGAGCGCTGATCCATGGCCACTCAACCCGGACTGAAGCTGTGGTGCACCCCCCCAAATCAATGACTCACATCACTGAAGACTTCCCTCTGACAAAATTCAGCGGAGGGCTTAGAGAGCTCCATTTAGCCATTGTGGAAGCTGTTGCCAGGCCTGGTGGTTACTGCACACACTAATAATAATAATAATAGACCTTAATAAATGTTTTTTTCAAAATTCCAATTCTCTTCCCGCACCTAATGGTGCACTGAAGCAGGCTTTCATCTGTTTCCATAGCTAGTAATTCTCGGAACAGGATGCTCATCTATTGCCAGGGGCTTATCGCTTGAGGGGTGCCACTCCATATCAAGACAAGGAGTCTCTCTCGCTCTTACTGCCTGCCATTGGTCTGTTTGGAAGGATTTGCAGGTTGACACTCAAACTGTCTGTTATGAATGCATCTTTCTTGGCCATCAAGTCCTGAGGTGGCATTCAAATGCAGAGCTTCTGTGTCAGAGGCTATTGACTGCACCACAAGACCTCTTTTTCAAAATAATCCAGTGCATATTTTAGGAGGGCTATTCGGCAGCACATCAACAATTCAGAATTCCACTTGTTGCTAATTGGCCACAAATCCTGCTGATACATTTATTGTCAAGACTTTGATTCTCTGATTAGACTTTACCACTAAACATAGAACATATAATGCAGAAAGAGGCCATTCGGCCCATCGAGTCTGCACAGACCCACTTAAGCCAAAAAAGCTTACTGAACCGTAGCTCAGTCAGCACACACACTGACCCCAGGGTATAATGGATATGGATTTAAGTCACACAAATGAGTATAAAATCTAGGCTGATGATGCTGAAGTGCTGGGATTCTCTGCATTCTCAGAGCTGCTGGGCTGGATTCTCCGATTATGCTGCTATGTCCGGTGGAAGCATCTGGTTTTATGACCAAAATGTCGGTGGCGCCCCCGCACTGATGCTCTGCCCGGTGGGGGGCTCGCAGTCACGCCACGTAAAACCCCCCTGCAGATATGGACGCAGAATGGGAGGGTCCATGGTCGCGCATGCGCACAGCGGCGGCCTGCGGTGGCTGCGCCGTACAACATGCCGCCGGCTGCGCGTGGACCCTGCCTGCCAGATAGTGCCCCCCCTGTATCCCCCCTCGCCACCCCCAGACCACCCCCCACCAGTCCCCACAGCCCCGCAGAAGCCTCCCCTGCCAGTGGAATGCCCCACCCCCCACACTCCAACTGTGGCGGCACTGGACACAGTCCGCAGCCGCCATGCCAGGTTCACGAAAGTTGAGAGGACACGTGTCCCACGCCATCGGGAAGTCGGCCCATCGGGGGTGGAGCATCGGAGGAGGGCCTCACGTGATGTCCTGAGGGTGTGGAACACCCAAAAAACAGCGCCGTCCCCGATTTCGGTGTAAACACACATTCTCCAGCTGATCGATGAATGCGATTTCGCCGTCGGCAATCGGAGAATCCTGCCCGCTGTCTTTCAGCTGTGATGTTAATCTGAGATCCTGGCTGCCCTCGCAAGTGGATATAAAACAGATTATCTGTTCATTTATCTAATATCTGTTTGTGAGACCAATGTGTTTTCCAAATTGGTCACTGTGTTTCCTATTGTACAACAACGGCTTGATTTCTAAAGTTCTTCATTAAATACAAAGCTTTGGGATCTCCTGAAGCTGTGAAATGTGTTGTATAAATAGAAGTCTTTCTTTAAATGAGCCAGAAGTTTGTCCAATTTGAACCCTGGATATTTCTATCTTTTAGTCCTATCACAAGGAGGTGTCCTGAGAGTAAATTGCTTCTCGGTGAAGAAAAATGATCAAAGTGAGGATAAAGGGTTAATAACTATCGTACTTTATTCCCTTGTGACAAACAGTAACTACTTCATTAGGGTGATAAATTGCACATTCACTTTTATTCTTAAACCGACCAAAAACATTTTCTAAAGACTAACTTTGAATAATTGAACCATTTACTGATGAAAGTCAAATTAACCTAACCTTCAGTCAGTGAGGAACATTAGAATACAATCTGACAGCACAGTGTGGGTCTTTGTAAAATTATTTCTTATTTGCCAAAGGACGCATTGGATTTTAACAACTCTTGGTAGGTATTTACCACCATTTCCTCTCATATGTGGAGCTTGGAGACTTGTGAACCTGCAATCTCCCACCCTGCCAATACGGGTTAGACCCTGTGAGTGATTGGACCGTGCACGTAATTCTCAAGTACATATAATTTTACCAAAGAGTTTTCACTGCCATTATGAAAGCTGGAATACCTCCATGTCGATAACTGTAACATAAAATGGTTAAAGTCCCTTAGCCTGGCCAATGTGAAGAGAAAAAGGGTAAATATAAACAAAGTAAAAGAGAGAATTGGAAATGAATAGTTCAGCTAATTGAAATATGTAATTCAGCTGCCCACGACCAACCCTGTGTCTCTGCTGAGTTGGTGGATATGAGTGGGTGCAGAAATTGGCGTTAGCATCTCTGATTTCTTACTCCTGATCAGCCCAGGATCAGACCGAGCTGTAATGTCTGCTACTGTTGAATAGTCACCTAGTTTGAACCGACATCGAGGCTATCACATGAAGAATGCTCACTTGGGTGGAGAACTGGCCGCAATTGGCCTCCTGTGGAACTGCACCCCAGTAAGGAGGCAGCTCCTTCCCGGGGGAGAGTCAGGCAGAAAAGCAGCACTGAAAAGCGAAAAGAAAACTTTGACGGGGAATAAGAATGGTATCTGTACCACGTGATTGTCTCCTGGAGCCCAAATTGTAAATGTAGCTTACTGCTTTCAACTTCACTTACGTTTTGGGTGAGAGGAGGGTCCTTGGATCTCGCAGTTAAGATCAATCTGAGATTGGCAAATGAGCTTTCTGCTGAGAGAATGAGTTCAAAGAAAACTCCCATGATTGACCTATTAACGCATAGCTCCTCTATAATACTATGTAGTTTCTGAATGTTGCTTGTCGATATTGTATCTAATTTACTTTAGAGCACCATCTAGTGTTATGATCTATGCACTGCACTTGATCGAATATAAAAAACGGATATTGATGATTACACTTCAGTTGCTTTTGCACTGCATATGTACATAAAAAGTTTATAAATTACACCTCAATAAAAACAACAAAAATTACCTAACCTATTCTTTAAGCTAGTCTTTCATAAATAACATTAATAATTGTTCATTTCTTGCTTTTCTTTACTGACTACAGGAGTTAATAATTTACCTGTTCAACTCGGCCCTCCTCTGAAGACTCTTTTCTGTCTATCCTGTTTACACAGGGTTAAAACACTGCTGAGCATTGTTAGATATTTATAAATGCCAGTCACATGAAAATAACTAATTGCCATGTCCATAACTGAGGCAGCCACAAAGCTCAGAGAGAAAGACAGGGTTTGCACAATGAGGGCGGGGTTCTCCAATCCTCCAGCCGCATGTTTCTCAGTGGCGTGCCGTACGCTGGTGGTGGGATTCTCTATTCCCACTGCTTGTCAATGGGATTTCCCATTGAAACCACCCCACACCGTCAGGAATGCGCTGCGAGCGGGAAGAGAGAATCCCAATGACTAGAGAATTGCGGCCCAGACTGCTCGACCACTCACACGTTTAGCCACAGAGGCTAAAATTTGACTACACTTCCAGTATTTATGGACGGAGTTTGTCGGAGATTTGGTTTCAGTGGAAGGGTCAAGGCTAGGTGGGAAGCAGAGTTGGAGCCCATATTAAATGACGAGGTGTGAAGTGAGGCCCTTCGCAGGGTGAACTTCACGTCCTCATTCTCGAGGCTTGGTTTGATCCAACTTAAGGTAGTTTTTAAGGCACAACTGACCCAAGTCCAGAATGAGTTGTCTCTTTGTAGGGGTGGAGGACAGGTATAAGTGTTCTTCAGAAGGTCTGGCTAACCGCGCGCACATACTCTGGTCTTGTACCAAGCTCGTGGTCTTCTTCTTTAGCACCATTACGGCGATTCTGAGGATTGAGCTGGAGCCCTGCCCTTTAGTGGTCGTACTTGGAGTGTTAGACTGGCTGGAGCTGCACACGGGCGTGGGGGGCGATGTCCTGGCCTTTGCCTCGCTGATTGCCTGGAGGTGAGTACTGCTGGAATGGAGGTCCCCATCTTCGCCTAGTACCTCAGTGTGGCTGGGGGATCTGATGGAGTTGTTATACCTCGAGGAAGTACACCGCAAGGGGAGCAATCGAAGGGTTCTATCGGAGATGGCCGACTTTCATTGTTTATTTCAAGGAACTGGGCACCGTTAGCTTTTTTTTTTGGGGGGGGGGAATGGGGGGATGAAGGTTTTGTGAGGGGCTGTTCTATTTTTCTGTATTTTAGGGTTGATGTTTGTAAATTTGTTTATTTATTCTATTTTGCATTTTATAAAATGAAAAATTATAATATTTAGAAAATAATAATTTGACCTTTGCCCGTGCAGGCATACAGCAGGCACACTGCTTCCCAAAATGGAGTGTGATGATGTCAGGAGGGCATCCTAATGTTGAACGTAATCCAATTCTCGAAAGTGCATAATGAATAATGCCCATGAATTGTAGAACCCCTCCATCCTTCCCCTCAGTTCGAATTTGACCTTTTCAAGCGTCAAGAATTCCAGCAGGTCCCCCCGCCACGCCAGGGCACAGGATCCGCCTTCGGGCGATCAACGAGATGAAGGCTACATCTGCCTCCGTGCCCGTTTCCAACCCCGGCTGGTCCGACATCCCAAATATTGCCTCCCGAGGGCCTGGGTCCAATTTCACGTGCACCATTTTAGACATTACCCTAAAAACCTTCTTCCAGTAATCCTCCAGCTTTGGACAGGACCAAAACATATGAACATGGTTTGCGCCCCCCCCCCCCCCGCAACGTTCACACACATCTTCTACCCCTCAAAGAACCGGCTCATCCTCACCCTTGTAAGGTGTGCTCTATACACCACCTTCAGCTGTATCAGCCCCAACCTCGCACACGAGGTTGAGACATTCACCCTCCGGAGCACTTCACACCAGAACCCTCCTCCATACCCTCTCAAACTCTTCCTCCCACTTTGCCTTGATCCCTTCCAGCGGCGCCTTCTCCTCCTCCAAAATAGCCCCGTAAACCGCCGATTCTACCCCTTCTCCAATCCCCCTGTCGTCAGTGTTGTGTTATGTACTCTGGGATAACACAGGCTGCAACTCGATGCAGCTTTGACCAAAAGATACTCCAGAAGTAAGTTCAATGTGATTTATTGAACCATTAGCACAGTTCTCTATGAGTTCGACTCTCCTGCTAATCTTGCTATAGTAACTCAGTCTAACTAACCAGTCTGCTCTAAGCCACGTGGTGGGTGTGATGCTTCTGATCTCCCCTGTGCTACTCTCTAAGTGTCGTCTGTGGAAAGAGGCAGAGCATGTGTGCCCTGTCCTTTTATATGGGTTGTATAATGCCACCTTGTGATAATACCACCTCTGGGTGTCTTGACTGCTCATTAGTTGTGTCCTATTCTATGTGTTCATTAGCTATATGTCTGCATGTCATGACATCTTTGGTGCTCCCTCTAGTGTTTACTTAGTTGTGGTGTATTTACATTAACCCTTTGTGTATTTACAGTGATGCATATCACCACATCCCCCCTTTATTTGTGTTACATATTTTCTTTACAGTGTTAAAGAAAAATTAAATAAAAACAGGTAAATAAGTGATGACATGTACAAGTTATGATGACTGTAATGATGATACAAGATCAAAGAATAGTTATGAGTCCAAAGTTCATGAATTTATACGGTCGAGTGGCTTTCTTGTTTTGTTATTGAAGTGTCGATGTTGATATTGTAATTTCCTTGTGAACGCCGTCAGTGTCCCTGTGCTTTAGAAACCAAGACATCATCAGGAGGTGTGCAAATGGTCAAATCACTTTGTTGTCTGATTTGGACTCTTTTTTTTCCGATGCTTGTGGTAGCGATTCTTGATGTCATCTTTCCTGTCTGACCTGGACTGGTGTCTGTGTTTGCGGTATTGAAGTCGTATGTCAGCTGCCTTGAAAGCTGTTCTACTTGTGTGTAGTGGAGCAAACTTGAATCGGTGAGATTCGTTGTCATGCCATGGTATGTCTGTACTCTTGCCATTGTCTTGAGCTGTGCTGTCACAGTGTCCTGTATTTGCAGAGTTGTACCATGTCGTACCAGTCGTTGTTCCATTGTCGTTGTTTTTGTCGTGCTTGTTGTTGACGTTGGTGCCTTTGGTACGCTTGTTGTAGTTGTCGGTGTTGTTTTTGTAGGTTTTGTTGTGCTTGTTGCACTCAATGACCATTCTGACTGGAGAATTCAAGTCCTTCACAAAGTTACTTGTGTCAGTGTCCTTTGTGGCATCTGCTGTTTCATTGAGTGTTTCGTCTTTGATTCCTCAGTGCTCCCCGTCTGGAGTCATGTCTGGTTCACAAGAATTATCTTTGGTTTCTTGATGGTCCTCTTTCGGAGTCATTTCAGGTTCACTTGAATCATCTTTGGTTTTTTGATGCTCCTCATCTGGAGTCAAAATGTACAAGATTTCATTTTCTTGTGGAGTGGCGCGAGTGGATGAGGTTTCAATTCACGTGGTCGCACTGGACTCACGAGTATTTTCACTTGGATTGTCGAGTGCCTCTGTGCATACGAGCTGAGATCTGTCAGTCTCGCTGTGATGTTGCACATTTTGTATGGGAATTGTGAGACCTTTGTCACTTGTCTCACATACAGTGGGTAGACCTTCAGTGTCTTCTTGTTGGTTAGATGAGCTGGGTAGACTGTCAGAGTCTTCTTCTGGTGGCTCAATTAATCTGGGTAGACTGTCATAGTCTTTCTGTTGTTCACGTGAGCGTGGCAGACTTGCATCGTCTGCTGCTAGCTGCTCAGATAAGGTGGATAGATCCTCATGGTCTTGTTCATGCATGGACTGCGCTTTGGAGTCTTGAGTTGCTCCCATTGTGGAGTCTGTCAACGAGTTCGCTGTGGAGGCTTGTATCACTCTCTCTGTGGAGTCTGGCATCGTTCCCTGTGTGGAGTCGTGCAGCGGTCTCGCTGTGGAGTCGACCTGTGCACTCTCAACGGAGTCGTGTAATGGTCTTGCTGTGGAGTTTTTCATCGCTTTCTGTGTGGAGTCGTGCAGTGGTCTCGCTGTGGAGTCTTTCATCACTTTCTGTGTGGAGCCGTGCAGTTGTCTCGCTGTGGAGTCTTTCAGCGCTCTCTATGTGGAGTCGGGGACTCTTCGTGGTGTGTGGACCACCCTCTGTGTGGAGTCGGAGACTCTTTGTGGTGCGTGGACCACCCTCTGTGTGGGGTCGGGGACTCTGCGTGGTGCGTGGACCACGCTTCGTGGTGCATGGACCACTGGTGTGGCGTCAGGCCGCTCTCTGTGGGCTTGTACCGCTCTCTGTCTCTTGGCGTCAGGCCGCAGCAGAATCCTGTACTGGGTCGGGATGTCATCTATGCTGGGCTGAGGATCCTCAAATCCGAAGAACTCGTCCATGACTGTGTCGGATGCTTCGATGTACAACACATCTCGTTGCGGCTCGGATTTGGTACTGAGGTCGCCACGTCCAGTGATGAAATCATCATCTGAGTCGTAGTCTTCAAGGACTAAATCATCTCTTAGAGTGGTCCTAACTGCTTGTTGCAGGGTTTTGTGGAGGTTACTTTCAGCTACTGGTCGAAGTTCAGGCATTGTGCTGTCGTTCCAGGTGAAAGAATTGTGTTTTCTGGCTTCCCACGCATGCGCAAAACACTGTTTCCCCGTTTCGCGTCTTCTCGGGAACTGCGCATATGTGGCTCCTTGCGCAAGATGGCTGCCAATCAAAATTGCCGTTTGTTTCTGTTGCAAGCCTACCTTTGCCTCGTGGTGAGTATAGGCGCCAGTTTTACCGATTTCTGCTATGTTCACCTCGCAGTAGTTTTCAAACTTGTCCAGGACTGTCTGGAAGTCTCTCTTGTCCTGCCCTTTGGAGTACTTGAAGGAGTTGAAGATTTCTGTTGCACTTTCACTCGCAATGGTTAGTAGAAGATCTATCTTCTCAGAATCGGCCACACAATCTAGGTCGGATGCTACCATGAAAATCTCAGATCTCTGCTTGAATGCACGCCAGTTGGCACTGAGATTTCTGTGGTACCTGAGCTGCTGAGGAACCGAAATATCGATCATCTTGCCTGGGTGCTGTTGCTGGTAATCACGGATCTTGCTGAGTTGAACTATATAGATTCAACAGGAACTACTGGTATCATGGTGTGTTATGTACTCTGGGATAACACAAGCTGCAACTCAATGCAGCTTTGACCAAAAGATACTCCAGACTTTGAAGTAAGTTCAATGTGATTTATTAAACCATTAGCACAGTTCTCTATGAGTTCGACTCTCCTGCTCATCTTGCTATAGTAACTCGGTCTAACTAACCAGTCTGCTCTGAGCCACGTGGTGGGTGTGATGCTTCTGATCTGCCCCTGTCCTACTCCCTAAGTGTCGCCTGTGGAAAGAGGCGGAGCATGTGTGCCCTGTCCTTTTATATGGTTGTGTAATGCCCCCTTGTGGTATGCCACCTCTGGGTGTCTTGACTGCTCATTGGTTGTGTCCTATTCTGTGTTCATTAGCTGTATGTCTGCATGTCATGACATTTCTGGTGCTCCGTCTAGTGTTTACTTCTACTCGTCATGTATTTACATTAACCCTTTGTGTATTTACAGTGATCACCACAGTCAGCTCCTCCTCCAGCAATGTGGAAGCCGCCTCTACTGTGAAGCTCTGTATCTCCTTTCTGGCAAAGTCTCGAACCTGCATGTATCTTAATATTTCCCCCTGCTCCAGCCCATTCTTCGCTCCCAACTCCTTCAATCCTGACCCCCAAGAAACAAATCTTTTAGTGTCCTAATTTCTTTCTCCTCCCATCTCCAAAAATTTCCACCCCACTTCCCTGGCTCAAATCTATGGTTCCCCCGAATCGACCTTTCCCTTGACCCTGCCCCAACCCGAAGTACTGGCGAAACTGCCTCCAAATTCTCAACAAAGCTATTACTACCGGACTTCCTGAGTATCTCCCTGGAGCCGTAGGGTGCAGCTCTGTTGCTTCAATCCCGACCCCTACCCAAACTCTCCTCCATTTTGACCCATTGGAAGTCAACCGTCTGACCCAACTCTGTACCTTCTCCACATTCGCCGCCCAGTAGTAATACATCAGGTTCGGAAGACCCAAACCCCCTGTCTGCCTTCCTCTCTGTAGTAGCACTTTTCTAATTCTGGCCACCTTCCCTTCCCATATGAACGAGGTAATCATCGCTTCAATCTCTCTAAAAAATGCCTTTGGCAGGAAAATCGGCAGTCATTGAAAAATAAACAGGAATCGCGGCAGCTCATTCATTTTAAGCGCCTGTACCCGACCTGCCAGTGACAGAGGGCGACCATCCCACCTTGCCAGATCAGCTTTCACCCACCCCACCAAACTAGAAATGTTGCACCCACGGAGCCCGCCCCAATCCCGAGCAACCTGCACCCCCAGGTATCGAAAGTGACTCCCTGCCCTACTGAATGGCAGCCCCCACCCCCGGCCGAGACACCACAAAATATTCACTCGTGTCTGGATTTAATTTGTACCCCGAGAAAGACCCAAACACCCGAAGCAGCTCCAATATTCCCCCTATTGACACACTCGGCTCAGACACGTATAATAACAAGTCATTGGCATATAAGGACACTCTAGGCTCTATCCCACCCCACCCCGCACTATTCCTTTCCATACCCCCGAACGTCTTAATGCAATGGCCAATGGCTCAATCGCGAGTGCAAATAGCAGAGGGGACATAGGATATCCCTGCCTAGTCCCACGGTGGAGAGGAAAGTATTCTGTGCTGATGACATTTGTGCGGACACTGGCCCCCGGTTCCTTATATAGTAGCTTTACCCAGTCCACAAATCTGGGTCCAATTCCAAACCGCTCCAGAACTGCCATCAAGTACTCCCATTCTACCCGGTCAAACACTTTCTCGGCGTCCAATGCCACAACCACCTCTGTTTCCTTCCCCTCCGCCAGTACCATAACCACGTTCAATACCCTCCTAATGTTCAAAAAGAGTTGCCTCCCTCTCACAAACCCAGTCTGATCTTCACCTATCACCTTCAGGAGGCACTCCTCTAGCCTACCTGCCAGTACCTTCGCCAATATCTTTGCGTCCACGTTTAAAAGTGATATGGGCCGATACAACCCACACTGTGTCTGATCCTTATCTTTCTTAAGTAACAGGGAAATCGATGCCTGCCCCAAAGTTTGTGATAACACCCCCTTCCCTATTGCCTCCTCAAACATCCCCACCATCAGCGGTACCAGCTTATTTTTGAATTTTTTGTAATATTCCACCGGAAACCCATCCGGCCCTGCCACCTTCCCCGACTGCATCCTCCCAATCGCATCTTTTATCTCCTGCTCCACTATTGCCCCCTCTAATCTAGCCCTGTCCCCCTCCCCTAATCTCGGGTACTCCAGCCCATCTAGAAATTCCTGCATCTTCCGGCCTCCTCCAGGTGGCTCTGACCTGTACAACCTCTCATAGAATTCCTTAAAGACCTTGTTAATCTGATCTGGAGCTACCACCAACTTCCCTGTCCTAGTGCCAAAGCCAATTTGATCAGTATGACTGATTTTAAAAATCTAAAAATTCAACTGATTAGAAGAAATCACAGAATATCTCTGCGAGATCATAATGGTTCAAGCATTAAATGTTATGGTGCTTGTGACCTAAGTGTGGTGGTGAAGAACACAGTTTATTCTGTCCCATTCAGTATTATTTCCATGGGCTTGGATTCATTATTAGGTGATCAGTCTTGTGCAGAATTAGGTCTAGTGCAGTTGGTATGTAGCATCCACAAAGTATTGAATCAACACTACAAAGATTCTGAGAACATTATCAGCAAATTCAGCGATGTGTTCACTGATTTTAGTGCACTACCATTCATCAATGAGATACAATTTAAAGAAGATGCATTATCGAAAGCACCGACACAAACTATTAGTAGTAAAATTGCTGAAGATGTAGATCTGCATATCGATCTCATTTCTACCCTACCATCCATATCAGATACCAAACCATAAGTTATCAAGAAGATATAAGAACCTACCAATGGGGTAGATTTCATGGTATGTGTGATACAAAAAAAGGTGGTGCTCATATAGGCATGGATCCCAACGATCTTAACGACAAAAGTGTACATATTGTAAAACAATCATTACAGAAAGCAATGGACAGCTAATCTGATCCATATCTCGCAAAATCACGTTACAAAGCGTTACCATTGTCACATGGTAGATCACCAGCAGAGTTATTTATGAATAGAAGGTTGCATCCACACTGCCATACTTGGAAAAGGAGAATGCAGTGATACTGCAGGAAATGCAAAACATTAACACAAAAGCAGTTCTATGATAGAGTGTCTAGAACTTTACTACCTCTAAGTAGTGATGGCATTGTGAGTATAGAAAGTTCAAGAAGTTGGTTAAGAAAAGCCATTGTACTTGAAGAAGTAGCACCTCATTCCTACAATGTACAGAGGAGGGGTTGGTTTTAAGAGGAAATCGTCTTGAAAACGCTCTTGAAAACCAGAGAAGACTTTCACAACAACATGCTGGATGATGAATCTACATCAGAATCAATGTCCGCTGCAGTGTCAGATGGTTCAGCAGTTCGTGAGCATGAGAATGTCATGGAGAACATTGAATCTACAAGTTCGGGGCAGCACGGTAGCACAAGTGGATAGCACTGTGGCTTCACAGCGGTAGGGTCCCAGGTTTGATTCCCCCCTGGGTCACTGTCTGTGCGGAGTCTGCACGTTCTCCCCGTGTCTGCGTGGGTTTCCTCCGGGTGCTCCGGTTTCCTCCCACAGTCTAAAGACGTGCAGGTTAGGTGGATTGGCCATGATAAATTGCCCTTAGTGACCAAACCAAAAAGGTGAGGAGGGGTTATTGGGTTATGGGGATAGGTTGGAAGTGAGGGCTTAAGTGGGTCGGTGCAGACTTGATGGACCGAATGGCCTCCTTCTGCACTGTATATTCTATATTCTATGTTTGAGACAATCAACCAGAGTCAGAAAAAAACCTGATCAGCTCAATTTGTAGACGTGGACCATTTGTGCATGCTATAATTGCTGTTCATATGTATATATATATGCATATATTTGTTAAACCAGTTTTAAAAGTTTTAAAGAAAAAATTAATACTGTTAAGACTCACTAATGATAATGATATCATGTAAATATACTGATGCTAATGTATTAATTTATTCCTTCAAAGGAAAGGGGATGTAGTGATATCATGGCTGTGTTGTAATTCACCGACAGACCACTAGGAGTCTCATTAGTACATAACTGAATGTTAGAGTCAGGTGACCTCAGACTGACTAGGGAGCTGGGAGAAAGGTTGCTTGTGCATGGTCATACTATTATTCATCTGTTGTTTGTACATATTTGACCCTCAGTTAATGTTAATAAATCATTTATAGCTTTCAGGTGGTCTTGTATTATAAGTCAGGCCACCTGAGACGACCATTACAATTGGTGTGTTATGTAGATCATTTTTTGAACACTCGGGTTCATAATTCTAGGATGTTCAATATTTGCAGAGGCTTTCTGCAGAAAGGCCTCTTCATTGCTGAAGTCTGTGCGAGTATCAGGTCAGACACTGGGATTGCATACTCTGCTGGAAGGAACTCCAAGAAGAGGAGAAGGGGCCAGTAGGGAGCAGAGAACAGTTCCCGCAGGCACCATGCCTTTGTCTGTCCTGAGGACTGGGGGATGTAGCCAGAGGCAGTGAAGAATCAGCAGAATTTGCAAGGGAGAAGAATCCTAAGACAACATGCATGTTACCATGACATGCCAGAGGTTCAGTGGTAAAGAAGACTTTGCCTCTTTAGGAAAACAGTCATCCCGAACTGCTAAATTTGGCCTTAAAGTAGTCTCAAGCTGTGTTGAGGGCGGCACAGTGGTTAGCACTGTTGCTTCACAGCGCCAGGGTCCCAGGTTCGATTCACAGCTTGGGTCACTGTCTGTGCAGAGACTGCAGGTTCTCCCTGTGTCTGCGTGGGTTTCCTCTGGATGCTCCGGTTTCCTCCCACAATTCCTGAAAGACGTGCTGTTAGGTCATTTGGACATTCTGAATTCTCCCTCCGTGTACCCGAACAGGCGCCGGAGTATGGCGATTAGGGGGTTTTCATAGTGTCATGTGAGAGTACCTTTAAGAAATGGGTGTTTTTATAGAATAACTGTAGTGGATGTACCTTTAAGAAATGGGTGTTTATTACTGAAGTGATGTCAGCGAGTGGGTGGAGCTGGGCTGTCTGTCTGCTTTACTTTCACTTTTGAGCAGGCTGCTACAGAGTGAGGTTTCAGTTTCGTTTTCAGAGAGAAGAGCTGCGTTGAAAGCCAGCAGATGTGCCTGGATCTGTCTACAAGCTAAAGAGTGTTCATTTGGATGATTTCAAAGGGATAACTGCTCTCATTAGAGAATTTAAACCTGATCTCTGTGTTAAAAGGGTATTTTGTCTTCTGGATGTTGCTTGGGAATTTATTAAGGATTACTTAGAGTTGTATTCTTTGGGTGTTGTATTTGAATTGATGGTTGCTAAGATGTTCACTGTATGTTTTAAAAAGGTTAACTTGAATTCACAGAAGAAACATTGTTTTGCTTAAAAAAATACTTTTCCATTTCTGCTGTACCACACCTGTAGAGTGGGACGTGTGCTACCCATACCACAATCTATTAAAATTTGTGGGTCAGGTGAACTCCATGATACACTTTGGGGTTTTCTAAACCCTAGCCCATAACAATAGTAACTTCCGTGCAGTATTGATGTAAGCCTACTTGTGACAATAAAGATTATTAATTATTACTTGGCCATCCATTGCCAGTGTCTCTGAAGATGACAGTGGCCCTGAACCTTTATGCCTCAGGGTCATTTCAGGGGTCAGTGCGAGATATTTGCAGAATCTTGTAATCCGCTGCGCACAGTTGTATCAAGTTGGTCACAGATGCACTGTTCCGAAGGGTAAACACCTTCACTCAGTTCAGGACAGACCAGGCCAGCCAGGCAGAATGTTTCACTGCATTAGCAAGATTTCTGAGAATTCAGAGAGCCATTGGCTGCACACATATGCCCATCAAGGCACCAGCAGTGGAGCTGGGTGCATTCGTGAATAAAAAGAGGTTCCATGTTCTAACTGTACAGACAGTGTTCGACCACAAGCAGGAGATACTGTAGGTTTGTGCCAGATATGCAGGAAGCTGCCCTGATGTGCTCGCAGGTGCTAAGGTTCTTCATTGCATCAGCACAGTTGGATGGCTGGCTGCAAGGGGACAAAGGCTCTTAAAAGGTGACTGATGCTGCCACTAAGATAACCAAGGACTCCTGTAGAGGGGGTCTCCCTGTGTGTTTGCTGCATACTACACTATCTGGCTCTCTCAGAGGTGGACTATTTGGAGAATGAAGACAGTGATGCTGTTCTAGAGGCTGCCGATATCAAATCCAACACTGATTCTGAGGAGGATCCTGTTCAGTCCCAGGGTGAGGAGCAGGATCCAGCATTGAGGATGCCTATGGGAGGCAGGGAGATCAGGGAGGCCTTGATTAAGAGGACTTTTCATTAGGACTCCAAAGTTGGGAGTTCAAATGATTGGAAGGAAACCGCTGCCTTACTTCTCCTGTCACCCTCAACTCATGTCCCTCTCACTGAAATAAAGTTTACAGCCCAGTCTATGTGTTACACAGCCAGATGCATGATTCTCAAGCCTCCTCCCTTACATTTGCATGAAGCACACTAAGGTCATTGGGGAAAGATCTCACATTTTAATAGTGAACTGTGAGATATAAATCCACCATTATGCATCTGTCAATGAAAAATGATTCACCCATGAGACCACTTCTGTGTACATAGTGAGTTAAATTTCAGTTGATGAGTGTTATGTCTTGGTGCTTCCCCCTCATCAGCAGCTGCATTGGAGGCAGGCGCTGCCTCTGCTGTCCCATTGGCCTCGATAACCTTGGCACCCACCCTCTGGTACCCCGTCTGGGTGGGAGAGGCCAGTGCCATGGCTGAGACACTCCTCAGTCATCCCAGTCTCCTCGGATGTGACAGTCACAGGAAAAGAGGGGGAGGAGCTGCTGCCATCATCAGGAGCGCCCTGAGAGGAGCCCCCAGATGCGAGCTTCAGGTCGCCCACCATCATGAGGTTTGTTTGAACCTCCGTGCTCACCATAGATGGACAGGCAGCTAACAAAGTCACCATATGCCTCATTCATCTTTCACGTTGGCAGTAACCTGTGGAGAGTTTTGCAAGTCTGAAAACAGTGTGTTCCTGGAGCTGCTTCTCCATGAGAGTCGCTATTCTCTCTATGGAGGAAACTTTGCATTCAGAGCTCTGGGTTAACTCAGTGCTCATGTTCCACATGGGCTCCACCAACACTGAGAACAGGCACGCAAACCCGCAGGAACCTCTGTCAAGTCTTCAGGCGCACCCCGTTGGACATCCACATCTGCCGCATGATGGGCGACTCCAGAGGTTCATCACCTGCCTTAGGGTCAGCAAAATATTGGTCTCCAGAAGTTCTTTGACTGCAGCACTCTGTAAGAGTCCTTCCTTATTTCCACTTTCTTTATTTTTGTTGGTATCATTTTTGATCCATGGATGTTTAATGGACATATATCTTTAGATCAAGCAGCAGAGAGAAGGAGGAATTCAAGAAGTTGCAACATAGTATTTGGTGCTGCTAGCTTTGGACAGCAAAACCCAGACCTTTCGGCACGAGAGAGATGGGCTGGGACTCGATTCAATTGGTTGGCAGGTGGCCAATGAATTGGCCAAAAGGCTATATTCTGCCCAGTAACAGGTGGTGATTGGATCCTGCCTGAGTGGGATGATTTCCAGAGACCTGAGGAAAGTAGAGTTGAGACCTGGACATAGAGAAAAGAACCTGCTCTCTCTCTCTCATGTTTTCTCCAGGAAAGCTGTGAGTTGCTGTATTTCTGAAACTGCAGAGACCCGAAGGAATCTGCAGTGAACACCATTACAGGCTGCAAACAGAGACCTGGATCTGAAGCTTACTTTGAAGGTAGGTCTGCTTAAAGTCAACCATCTGAAACAAAGACTCTTTTCCTTGTCCTTATCATTTTCAGCCATCTCCTCCCCTCTGTGCTTGTCTGTCTTGTGTGTGTATATGTGTAGAGGGTGGGGGCAAATTGAAGTGGGCATTAAGAATTAGATAATAGTTAATGAGTTGTATTTGCTTCTTATTTCATTATAATTCTTGTTATTATAAAAAGTAATTGTCTTTAAATTTACAGTCCTGGTGACTAATTATTGGGCAGCCAAATGCCAAAGACTTTGGCTATTTTTCTAAGAATTATTGGTTAATTCAATTGTGTTGCGATTCCAGGTCAAGAGTGGCTGGAACTGACCACGCACTGGCCCAGGGTGTTGTAACAACTCTCTGTCTCCAGCAGCTCCCCGCAATGCACCCGCATCACATATTCTCTTTGTACCATTGCTTTCGAACATCCTCTGGTGACAAGGGAGTGTTCTCTGAGTCCTTCTGGAGGAGGCCCTATTTGAGGGAGAGAAAACATTTGTAAGTCTCAAGCAGCATTAAGAACTCAGAGTGTCTGCAGTCGGGTTGCTTCACAGAATGGGAAATAAGCTGAGCAAAGGCTTCTGATTGGATGAGCAACAGGGGTAGGTGAATTTCACATGTCATTCTTAAAACCATTGCTCCACGTCTCTCATAACCTCTCTCAGTCTCTTTTGTATCCACTGGACCCTTACCCTCCTCTGAGATGCCTGCCTCTCTGACATAACCCATACAAGACTAACGAGGTGGCAATGATTAAACTCCCTATGAGCCTCGCTGAATATGAGCTCCCCCATCAAAGGGGGTGGGGAACTATCTTCTGTATAAAGTCGGCCAGTTTGGGTACCAATGAGAGAGATCTGCCTGGGATCTTTCATGTTGTGTAAATAATAGTGATTGTAATAAAACTTTTATTTCCCTTTCACATATCGGTGTGAACTCTGTTCACTGCAAAACTGCCGACTAGGGTTCAACTGGTTTGCTGTCAACACTGCTACTCTGGTGGTTAAGCCACCTCCCTAACTCTGCTGGATTAATGTAGGAATATTTTCATTTATCATGCCTCCGTTTGGAAGATTAGATGTATCCATTTGGAGGACTGGACTCAGCATGTGGAAAGAATACACAACTTTTTCTGGGCCAATAGTATCACGGAGAATTATCGCCAGTCATTTTGAAAACTAACAGCGGCACACATACCTATAGTGTGATACGGAGCCTCACCTATCCTGCAGCGCCTGACACTCATTCTTTCAAGCAGCTAGTAAGACTAGTGGGGCAACCACCCGTAATTGTGCAGCGGTATCACTTTAATACAGCGGAAAGGACCCCAGGTGAATCCGTCACCGGACTTTGTCGAGATTGCGAAAGATAGCCGGATTTTGCGACTATGGCATGACCCAATCGGAAATGCTGCGTGACCGCTTGGTATGCGACATCAATAACGCGGCTACTCAAAATAAATTGTTGGCCGAACCATCCTTAAACCTACAGCAAGCTGTGCAAATTTTGCTATCTCGCAAGAGCGCTGAGAGGGGTGCAGGAAATCTGGTGAATGGAAGTTAACACCTTGGGACGCGCCCACCTCCCAGCAATCGACTCTTCCCAAGGGTGGTACTCCCGCCCTGGACAGAGCACCGTGCAGGCCCGGTCCATTGGTCGAAGTCCTGGTCAACCCGAATGGACACCTCCCCAGAATCTGCAGAGGGAGAACTGGGCCGTTGTCGGGCATGTGGTCATAGGCCCCGATGTGAGCGCATGCTCGGTAGAGATAGGCATCTGCATAGGGCCCGCACTTCTCGTCTGGATGAGCCAGAGGAAGACTGCTTGCAACTTAACTGTGGCGTTGCCTTGGGTTGCCCTCATCAAAATCATAATGCAGGTGAATGGGCATCTATTGGATATGGAGCTTGATATTGTCGCTGCAGTTTCCATTGTAAGAACGCAAACGTTTGACCGCATTAAGAAAGGGCTACAACATTTAGGTTTGAGGATTTATGTGGCTCGATTGGCCACTTATACCGGTGAACCGTTGGACATTGCGGGAACCACCATGGCCCTGGTGGTTTATGGACAGCAGTCGGTGCGCCTCCCGCTAATTGTAGTGAAGGGTCATGGCCCCAGCTTGTTAGGCCGCGATTGATTGAGCCGCCTACATGTTGATTGCCAACACATCTTCCAAATGGACTCAGGGTGCCTGGGCGACGTACTGGGGAAGTACCCCGAAATCTTTCAACCCAGATTGGGGAAAATAAAGGTGCTGTGGCCATAGTCAATGTTGTCTCGGGTGCGCAGCCGAGGTATTTCAGGGCCCGCCCAGTCCCTTGTGTGTTACTTGCAAAAGTGGAGATCGCGCTCAGCTGGTTTGAAGGATTGGGGATCATCCGGTCCATGTGATTTGCAGATTGGGCAGCGCCAGTGGTTCCAGTATTAAGCCAGACAAGTGTAGCCATCTGAGATGGCCACTTCCAGAATAAAAAATGGACGCTCACAAAGAATGTAGGGAAATGTGGACAATGCTAGCCAACAAGCAGGCTTGGTGCCTGAATGTATATTTGGGAAGCAGTTACCAGACGAAATCGAAACTCTGGGTCGATTAGCATATTGATGGCCCATCTCCGAGGAACAAAGGACTAATACTCAGGTAGTTGATACTGTCGCAGACATCCCGGCGCCAGTATCCCAACCGAAAGACACAAACAAAGCAAGGCCAACGGCCACCTAGGACACGCCCAGCCATCAAGGCACCCGCCCCTTTTATTGGCCAAGATCGATCACAATGATTGATAAGCTGCCCAATTAATTGGGACCAAGTTGAAGGCCCGTCCGCCTAAAAGCGCGCGAAGCCCCTCCAAGTATAAGAAGGAACCCCCACGAGAGATTCGCTCTCTTGGATTCGGCTCTCATGCGGAGAGACCCATCCACCAGCATCACCAGAAGCAAGTAAGTTCAAGGTCAACGCTCGCTACCTGACGGACGACCTTAGTTGTTCTCCTGTATCTCTTCGAACCCAACAGCCTCAGATCTGAACAACGGCCATTGTTCCTCTGTTTAAGTGGGCACCCGAAGTTAGATATAGGCGTTAATATTAGAGATAGTTTAGTTTGTAGTACTGTTGTGAATGAGTAGATCTTACTCCGTGTGTAAATAAATAGTACTGACTTTGAACTAACTAACTGGTGTATTGTCTCTTTGATCGGTATTCGGGTTGAACCTTGTGGCGGTATTGAGAGATACCTGGCGACTCTGAAAGTAGAAACATAATTAGGATTAAGAAAGGTGACCATATTGACCGCCATATTTATAACCAGATAAATAGAGCAACACAAGACAGTCCAGTTATGAGGGGATTATAAGCTGATGGTGAATACGGCTTCGCGTTTGGACCACTGTCAGATGCCCCTGCTAAATTAGCAGATGGACTTTCATTTACTTGATATGAACTTGATATGAGTCATACATATTTGCAACTCTAATTTAACTCGACCTCCTGCTGTTACATCACCAGAAACACGCACTACGGCCTGTATGAGTACAGAAGGTTGCCCTTCAGCGTGTCGTCGGTCTGCGCCATATTCCAGCCGGTGATGGAGAATGTTCTACGTGAGTTACCGCACGTGGCGATATATTTAGATGACATACTGGTCATTGGAGCAACCGAGAAGGAGCATTTGGACAACCTGATGGAAATTCTTCACTGCTTTTCAGAGTCTGGCATCTGTTTGCGGAAAGACAAGTGTGTTTTTCATGCAAAAGAGGTGGTGTACTTGGACTATTGGATGGACCTTGGGGGCTTACACCTGGTCGCAGAGGTGTGCACCATTCAGCAGGCCCCTGTCCCTGCGGGCGCCACGGAGCTGCGATCGTTTTTAGGATTAGTGAACTATTACGACAAGGTTATCCCGAATCTCATGACGTGCTGGCCCCCTGCATCTACTTTTGAAGGAAAACCAAGTGTGGGCGTGGAGCAGGCCGCAGGAAACGGCTATCTTTCATGCTGTGTAAATAATAGTTATTGTATTAAAACTTTATTTCCCTTGGCCAATAAAAGGGGTGGACTCCTTCATGGTCTACAAAACTCTCCAAGAGCAGTGGATCTGGCTCCATGCCCACAAGCCATCTCCAAGCTCTGCTCCTCCGCCTGACTTAATATCAGCAGATGAGAGACACCACCAACCTTTGCGAACTCCCTTTTTCCTGTAAGGACAAAAGTGCTTTCACACGTTCCCCCTCTACATGCCAGAACATACCAGCCTCCCTCCCATCCCATTGCGGCACGGACCCTTACCCATGCCAGCCATCCTGTGCCATCACATGCAGTCTTTACTGCCACAGGGCGACGTGATAAATGAAACTCAGCTTTTCACAGCTACTAGAGGAAACCAGTGCAGTCACACACCAACTCAACGGTCACATCGGGATTCTGTACTCACACTGGCAGAGTGCGGAAGGTCACTGAACCACTTCCTGCACTGTATCCAGGTCTTTCACGCTACATTGTATCCTCTGACTAGAATTGCCACTTTATTATGCTTTCTTTACTAAATGTGGGGGCCTCCTCTTGTCTCTCAGCAGTAATTGTGCGCTGACAGATTCCAGTAAAACCCGCGGACACTCATCCGAAAGCGAGAGGGTGGGGCTAACCGGCTCCGGTCATTTCCATCACATCTGGCATGGGCTCCGGGTACAGCTGACATATCCCAAATGCTCTTTGCAACACTGGATCTCAACGTAACACTCTGAACTTTGGAAACTCTCAGCAGCTCTGTGAAGCAGATGAACCTTCAGGGAGATCCCATCACCCATGAAGCAGATGAACCTTCAGGGAGATCCCCATCACCCACCCTCGACCCGCAGACCACAGCCCCACTCCAGTAGCCCCGAGCCTCTCTCACTGGTTGACACTTCATTGACCAACCAAAGTGAAGTTGCTGTCGGAAGCCGATAGCGGGCGGGAATGGATTTCACATCAGTCTGATCCAAGGAATCACACTCGCCTGACAAACCTAAATTCAGGAAATCCACGGGGCTCCAAGAGAGAAAGAAGCCACAAAACGTCGAGGTCCATAATGTTAATTAAACCCTGCGTATGCCTGCAAAATACCACATCGTCTTTACATGGCCATTCTTTAACACTTTTCTTGATGATATAATTGATTACAAATATTTGATTCGATTTGTAACTATGAAGATTTTATTCAAATTGGTTTGGCTAATGTATCATTGGGGTATACAAAAAATGGAGCATCACTACAATTATAATTTCACCTGATCTCTTCTGGAAACTATTATCTTGTGATTTTCTACCCATTCAGGAGAACAGACCTTACTGGAGGAACTTCACTTGAGGATAATAGGGCGGCTCCTGTGTGTGAAAACAAAATGGCATTTATTGTCTTCCAAGGCAACATTCAAGATTTGAAAATGATCCTATGTGTCCGTTGGGGGCCTGGTTCTTTACCCCTCTCCCTATTCTAGTCAATTGTACCACCATTACATCTACCCTAGCTGAGGTCAGCTATACTGAATGCAGAATAAAATTACACCTGAGACCTCACTGGGCCGCTCTTGGTCCACGCTAAGCAGTGGGCACGATCAGCAAGCTCAATGCATCTTTGAAAATTACATCTTTTAAGTGCCCGTGTAGGTGTCCAATGCCAAATGTATTATTAATTTGCATTTGGCCGGGCAATGTGGTCAAACTGATTATTTGCTACTTCCTGCCATTGCCTTGAACACTTGGTCGAAGAAATCCAGAAAGCAAACAACCTGCAAGGTATTCAAGATTTTGGCAAGATATTTCAGCCTGCACAAATAAAGATTTTTTTTTTGAAGGGCATAAAGTACTAGACAAACAAATTTCACAGTTCAACGATAACATTAACTCTCTATCCTTCCGGGGAGCTGAGTATTGCTTTGAAAGTTCTTGGAGCTCTGAAACATGTTTAAAACACTAACTGAGCCCCAGATAGATTGTTCTGGGCACACCACTTCAGGAAAGAGGTAAAGATACAGAACAGCCTTGGTATAATGGTTTTTGGAATGAGAGATTACAGCGAGGTGGATTGACTGAAGATGCTGCACTTGTTCTTCTGACAGCAGAGAAGGCTCAGAGGAGATTAGATAGAGGTGTTTAAAGGCAGTCCGGTGGCACAGTGGTTAGCATTTCTGCCTACGGCGCTGAGGACCCGGGTTCGAATCCTGGCCCTGGGTCACTGTCCATGTGGAATTTGCACGTTCTCCCCGTGTCTGCGTGGGTTTCACCCCCACAACCCAAAGAGGTGCAGGATAGGTGGATTGACCATGCTATATTGCCCCATAATTGGAAAAAATTGGGTACTCTAAACATTTTTTTTTTAAGATAGAGGTGATTAAAATCATGAAAGATTTAAATTAAGTAACTTTTTTAAAAGAATTTTCAATGTTGCAAGTGCTGAGAGCCAGGATGCTCAAGATTTAAAGGTGATTGAGAACAGAACCAGAGAAAACATAAGGGAAAACCTTTTTATGCAACAAGTGGTTAGCATTTGGAATGCGCTGCCTATATGCTGTTATATAGCCTATAACAGCAGGTTATATTATACTCAGTATTGTGTAATGTGACAGGATTAATAGGGTGGTGGGTGCAGATTAAATTGTGGCCTTCAACAGGAAATTGGATAAATACTGGACGGAGAGGAGAATTTCAGAGATATGGGGAAGGAGCTGGATAGTGGGACTAACTGAATTGCCCTTGTGATAAAGGGATGGCAATAATCATGTTTGACAATCTATATATAAACTGGAAAAATCAGATTGGCAGTAATAGCCTGGATGAGGAGTTCATATAATACTTTTGAGATAGTTTCTTAGAGCAGCATGTTCTGGAATCAACCAGACAGCAGGTTATATTATACTCAGTGTTGTGTAATGTGACAGGATTAATGAATGATCTCAGGGTAAAAGCACCCCTAGGTAGCTTTGATTGAATTTTATATCCAGTTTGAAAAGGGGAAGAGTGGGTCCAAGACTGGTATTTTAAACTTAAATAAGGGCAACTGTGAGGACATGGAAGTTAAGCTAGCTGAAGTGAACTGGGGTATTGGGTTAGGAGATAGATCAAAAGAGAAGCAGTGCCTGACATTTATGGGGATATTTTGGAATACTTAGAATACGTATATTCCTACTATAAAGAAAAATTCTAAAGGGAGCACCCACCATCATTGGTTAACTAAAGAAGTTAGGGAAAACATCAAAATTAAGGAAAAAGCATCCAACTACACAAAGGTGAGGGGTAGATCAGGTGATTCGTCAGAATGTAAAGAACGTGCAAGAATTACTAAAAGCTTAATCAGGAGAAAGAAATTAGAGTATGAGAGAAGCTGAGCTAGAAAACGAACAACACATAGCAGATGGGGCAGCATGATAGCACAGTGGTTAGCACTGCTGCTTCACAGCACCAGGGACCCACGTTCAATTCTGATCTTGGGTGACTGTATGTGTGGAGTGTGCACATTCTCACCGTGTCTGTCTGGGTTTCCTCCGGGTGCTCCGGTTTCCTCCCACAAGTCCCAAAAGACGTGCTTGTTAGGTGAATTGGACATTCTGAATTCTCCCTCAGTGTGTCCGAACAGGCACTGGACTGTGGCGACTAGGGGATTTTCACAGTAACTTCATTGCAGTGTTAATGTAAGCCTACTTGTGACACTAATAATGATGATTATTATTATTATTATTATTATTAAGGACACGATGGATGGATTGAACAAATATTTTGGTTCTGTCTTCACGAGAGAATACAAAAAACATTCAAGTAAATCGGGAGGTGGAGGGGAGAGAGGAACTTGGTAAAATTACAATCACTAGGAAAACAGTACTGAGCAAACTGCAGGAGCTGTGGGCTGGCAAGTCTTCGGATCCTGATGGACTTCATCCAAGGATCTTATAAGAGGTGACAGATGAGGTAGTGGATGCGTTGGTGTTAATTTTTTTTAATTCGCTAGATTCTGGAAAGGTTCCATCAAATTGGAAAGTAGCAAACATAACCCCTCCATTCAAGAATAGAGGGAGGCAGACAACAAGAAGCTATTGACCAATTAGCTTGACATCTGTTGTGGGGAAGGTGACTGCAGAATTCTGAGGTGCAGAGGGATCTGGGTATTCGTCAGCATGAGTCACAAAATGTTAGTATGCAGGTGCAGTAAGTAATCAAGAAAGGTAATGGAATGTTATCCTTTGTTGCATGAGGAATTGAACATAAAAGTAAGGATGTTATGCTTCCGTTATACAGGGTATTGGTGATACTGCATCTCGAATAATGTGTGGAGTTTTGGTCTCTTAACTTAAGGAAGCATTTTTAAAATTTCATTGTTGGGATGTGGGCATCACTGGCTGTGCCAGCATTTGTTGCCCATTCCTAATTGCCCTTGAACTGAGTGGCTTGCTGTGCCATTTCAGAGTGGGGCAGTAAAGAGTCAACCACATCATTGTGTGGGTCTGAATTCACATGTAGGCCCGACTAGGTAAGGATGGCAGATTTTCTTCCCTGAAGGATGTTAGTGAATCAGATGGGTTTTTACAAAATCAGCAATGGTTTTGTGGTCATCATTAGACTTTTAATTCCCGATTTTTATTCAATTCAAATTTCACCATCTGCCATGGTGGGATTTTAACCCGGGACCCCAGATCATTACCCTGGGTGTCTAGATTACCAGTGCAGTGACTACACCATTGCCTTCCCAAATATGTTGGAGGTTGACCAGAGGGGTTTTACTGGATTAATACCTGGAATGAGTGGGTTGTCTCATGAGGACACACTGGGCTTGTTTCCATTGGAGTTCAGGCTGACTTGATTGAAGTATATAAGATCCTGAACGGTATTGACAAGGTCAACTTGGAAAGGATGAGTCTACAACTAGTGGGCACGGTCTAAAACTTAAGGGATCATCCTTTTAGAACAAAGATGAGAAGAAATGCTTTCTCTCAGAGGGTTGTATGATTTTGGAACTCTGCCTCAGAAGGCGATTGAGGTGGGGTCACTGAATATTCTTAAGGCGGAGGTAGACAGATTCTTGTTAGGCAAGGGGACCAGAGTTTATTTGGAGTAAATGGGAATGTGAAACTCGAAACACAAACAGATCAGCCATGATCCTATTCAGTAGCGGAGCAGGCTCAAGGGGCCGAATGGCCTACTTATGCTCCTATTTCGTACGTTCCTATGTACGTTCTTCAAAAGAGAAGATGCAAATTGATGGGCTGAATGGCCTCTCCTGTGCTTCGCTATTCAATGATTCTATGATCCTCGGACAACTGAATAGTTTTGGAGTTACCTATATTAAATTGTAAAGCACAACCCTGGTCTATAAGTTCTGATTGACTGTCAGTGCCATATTGTTCTGCCACAACGTGCAGCTCTGTCATTCTTTTACTCATTTATGGGATGCGGACATCAGTGGGAAAGCTAGCATTAATTTCCCTTCCTTAACTGCCCTTGAAAAGGTTTTGTTTCACATTGAAATTGCCATTGCAGATGAACTGCTGTGTCCCACCAAAGAGTAAACTTTCTCAAAATATACAGGTGTAAGGCACATTAACCTCCCTCGCATGTACAACACATCCATATATGTGGCTCAGTGTACCCCTGTAACTACTAATTGTTTAGTTTTATGTAGAAAATATTTGGTAACTTTCATTCCAGCCGGGTTTGGCTCTGATACCCTGCCAATTGTTGAAGGACCAACATAGAGCATACAACAGAGAATCCCTACGGTGTAGGAGGAGGCCATTTGACCCATCAAATCTGCACCGACCCACTGAAATCATGTATCATGTCAGACTCTCTCTCTTGTTGTGTGAGGGAGCTCGTAAGACATTACAGTGATAATAGTGTACTTGCTCAATTCCAAAAGTCACTGATCTTTACCGGACATGACATTGGAGCTAGAATCCGAGAGGAAACAAAGAGAAACTTTTGCTTGCTACGAGTTGGAAACAGCTCAGTTTTCGATGTTCCTCAGCCCAAAAGCTTTTCTTTGTTTCTTCAGGCAACTATATTTGAAGTGAAAATGAACAGAGATTTATTTTTGTCTGACAAATGGGACTCATATTAACAACATATGGCAATCCACCATAACGCAAGCATCCAACTTTATTTGTACAGTTTATAGTATTCCATCGAATAGAGAAAAAATGTAACCACTTTCACTGACATGCATCCTGCAAGTAACCAGGACAGGCAACTTTGGAAAGGAATTTGAATGACCAATGTTTAGCTGTAATAACAACTACAGTCTTTGTTAGCACTGTCACTGTTTCCTTCATAAAATATTACAGAATTTGTTTTCATTTATCATCATTTAGTGCATTTAATAAGAAACTGGAATGGAATGGAATGGGGGTGGAACTAAATATAAGGCAGTGATGTGCAAGTAGGGTGAGGGGGTTAGTGGCGTAGTGGTATTTTCATCGGACTAGTGATTCAGAGACACAGGGTAGGGCTCTGGAAACCTGGGTTCAAATCCCACCCTGGCAGGTGGTGAAATTTGATCACGAAACCATTGTCAATTGTGGTAAAAATCCATCTGGTTCACTAGCGTCCTTTAGGGAAGGAAATCTGCCGTCTTTACCCGGTCTGGCCTGTGTGTGATATGTGCTTGACTCCTAATAGCCCTCAGGAATGAGCAATAAATGCTGGCCTAGCCAGCGACACCCATATCCCATGAACAAGTTTTTTTTTAATTAATGAGAGATAAATGAATAGAAGAATTTGCTGATGGAACTGGAAACGGTTGGCATTTGGCGAGTCCAATGGCCTGTTTCTGTGCCATCAGTTCTTTGCAAATTACAAACTTTAGATCATTTTTGAACATGTTCAGAATTACTAAAAGTCAGTAACCTCAAGGATCCCCGTTTATTATTGATCGGTCATACCTAAATTGTATTTCCTTGCAGCAATTAGTTGACAGGGAATTAAGGTACAATTTTACTTGTCACCAACAGGTGGAGCCCACGCTTCATTTGTCAAAAACTAAAAAGTCGACTGTTTTGTTTCCCATTACCTCATCAAGAGGATGTGCAGATTTCTACTTTTGATATTTCGAAAACGAAGCAGCATTTTTGTGGCGTGCTTGTTTGCTTCAGTACAGGGACTTGGTTACACCCATGTCTTTGTGTTGAATTCTAGATAATCCCACACTTATTGGCATGTAGTGAATCTCAGACCACTTTTTCTGAGAATGATAATTCGCCAATTAAAAATCAATTTACTGTGAAGGATAAGAATAACAGTCAAGTATAACTGCAAATTTATGTGACTTAAATTCTTTTAAACTATAGCATAAATTCTCAAATTGCAATTCATAATTATGCATGTAAACCATTTTATTCTTAGCCACTCCAGAGACCTAAGCAGAGAAATTTAGGCTGACACTCCAATGCCGTGCTGAGGGAGTGCGGCACTGTCAGGGATGAAATCTGAGATATTGAACCAAGGCCCCTCAGGTGGATGTAAAGGATCCCGTTTCGAAGAAGAGCAGGGGAGTTATCCACAGAGTCACGGTCAATATTTATACCTCAACCAACGTCACAAGGCAGATTAACTCGGTCGGTTTGGCAGCATCTGTGGAGAGAGTAACAGGGTTAAACATTTAGAGTCCATTTGGCTCTTCTTCCGAGCTAAAGAGAGAGAGAAATATGGTGGATTTTATGCCGTTCGAGAGTAGGTGGATCAGGTGAAGCAAAATGGAAGGTCAGTGATAGGTGGGAGCTCAGGAGAGATTGTACAAAGATGTTAAGGACACAAGACAAAGGTGGTGTTAATGGGAGGGTAAAGGACTGTAGAAGGTGCTGATAGTGGTAGGATAGCAGAAAGTGTTAATGGGAAAAGAAAGATCAGTGCTCAGTGAAAACAAAACTTTAGAACAAATAATAGAAGGGAGAGGGCAAGGGGTTGGGTTGGGACAAGCATCTGCAGTATTTTGCTATTATTTTAGATTTTAATTTGCTGCCATTTCTCTTCCAGGAACACACACCTTGAAAAAACTGTCTCTTTCTGAACTTGTCAGACGACATTCTCTCAAGTTCAACTCTAACTTTGTTATCAAACCACCAACAAGTGTGGGGCTGTTTTTATCTAGCATACTGGCCTTTACCTCACAGAGGATGAGCACCAACTCTCAGATTCCTCCTTCTACCTTACCCTGGACCAGGACCCTACTACCGAGCATCAAGCCATTGTTTCCAGGATGGTCACTGACCTCATCACCTCTGGAGATCTTCCCTCCACAGCTTCCAATCTCATAGGCCCGAAACCCGCTTCTACCTCCTTCCCAAAATCCACAAACAGGACTGTCCTGGTAGACCCATCAGCGTGTCCCTGTGCCACAAAACTCATTTCTTCCTATCTTGACTCCATTCTCCCTCCCCTTGTCCAGTTCCTTCCCACCTACATTCGCGATTCCTCTGATGATCTACGCCAAATCAACAATTTCCAGTTCCCTGGCCCTAACTCCCACCTCTTCACGATGGATGTCCAATTCCTCCATCCTCTACCAGGAGGGTCTGAGAGCTCTTTGCTTCTACCTAGAGCAAAGGCCCGGACAATCCTTCTCCTCCACCTGATTGAACTTGTCTTGTCAACTAATTTCTCCATTAACTCATCTCACTTCCTGCAAGTAAAAGGTGTGGTTGTGGGTACCCGCATGGGCCACAGATTTGCCTGTATTTGTGTGGGTTATGTGGAACATTCCTTGTTCCAGTCCTACTCAGGTCCTCTCCTACAACTCTTTCTCCATTACATTGAGGACTATATCGGTGCCGCTTTGTACTCTCAACTGGACCTGGAAAAATGTATCAATTTTGCAAATTCCACCCCTCTCTCACATTCACATGGTCCATCTCCGACACTTCACTTCCCTTCCTTGACCTCTCTGTCTTCATTTATGGTGATAGAATGACCATTATTCTTCATTACAAATCCACCAATTCCTGCAGGTACCTCGACAATAGGTCCTCACACCACACTCGCTTTAAGTACTCTGTCCCATTCTTCCAGCTTCGCTGCCTCTGGTCACATCTGTTCCAATGATGTCAGCTACAAAAATGACCCTTCTGACATGTCTGCCTTTTTCTTTCAACGAGGATACCCTCCCACTGTGGTTGACTGGACACTCAACTGTGTCTCAAACATTTCCCATACCTCTGCCCCACCCCTTCCCCTCCCTCCCAGAACCACGATACGATCCCCCGTGTCCTCAATTTTCACCCTGCATTCATTTTGCCATTTTTGCTAACTCCAGCATGATGCCATCATGAAACACATCATCCTCCCACCCATCCCCCGGCAGCATTCCATAGGGACCGCTTCCTGCATGACACTCTGGTCTACTCATTCATCTCCTCATCCCCTTCCAACATCACCTTCCTACGTAGAAGGCACAACACCTGCTCCTTTACCTCCTCCCTGTCCAAAGTCCCAAACACTCATTTCAGGTTCAGCAGCATTTCACTTGCGCCTCCTTCAATTTGGTCGACTGTATTCGCTACTCCCAATGCAGTCTCCTTTATATTGCACAGTAAGAAGTCTTACAACACCAGGTTAAAGTCCAACAGGTTTGTTTCGATGTCACTAGCTTTCGGAGTGCTGCTCCTTCCTCAGGTGAATGAAGAGGTATGTTCCAGAAACATATATATAGACAGATTCAAAGATGCCAGACAATGCTTGGAATATGAGCTCAGGTGATTAAATCTTTACAGATCCAGAGATGGGGTAACCCCAGGTTAAAGAGGTGTGAATTGTCTCAAGCCAGGACAGTTGGTAGGATTTTGCAGGCCAGATGGTGGGGGATGAATGTAATGCAACATGAATCCCAGGTCCCGGTTGAGGCCGCACTCATGTGTGCGGAACTTGGCTATAAGTTTCTGCTCGGCGATTCTGCGTTGTCGCACGTCCTGAAGGCCGCCTTGGAGAACGCTTACCCGGAGATCAGAGGCTGAATGCCCTTGACTGCTGAAGTGTTCCCCGACGGGAAGGGAACATTCCTGCCTGGTGATTGTCGCGCGATGTCCGTTCATCCGTTGTCGTAGGGTCTGCATGGTCTCGCCAATGTACCACGCTTCGGGACATCCTTTTCTGCAGCGTATGAAGTAGGCAACGTTGGCCGAGTCGCACGAGTATGTACCGCGTGCCTGGTGGGTGGTGTTCTCACGTGTAATGGTGGTATCCATGTCGATGATCTGGCACGTCTTGCAGAGATTGCCATGGCAGGGTTGTGTGGTGTCGTGGTCACTGTTCTGAAGGCTGGGTAGTTTGCTGCAAACAATGGTTTGTTTGAGGTTGCGCGGTTGTTTGAAGGCAAGTAGTGGGGGTGTGGGGATGACCTTGGCAAGATGTTCATCTTCATCGATGATGTGTTGAAGGCTGTGAAGAAGATGTCGTAGTTTCTCCGCTCCGGGAAAGTCCTGGACGACGAAGGGTATTCTGTCGGTTGTGTCCCATGTTTGTCTTCTGAGGAGGTCGGTGCGGTTTTTTGCTGTGGCACGTTGGAACTGTCGATCGATGTGTCGAGCGCCATATCCCGTTCGTACGAGGGCATCTTTCAACATCTGCTCGTCTGAGCAGATCCTGTGTATACAGAGAGCTTGTCCATAGGGGATGGCTTCTTTAATGTGTTTAGGGGGAAGCTGGAGAAGTGGAGCATCGTGAGGTTATCCGTGGGTTTGCGGTAAAGCGAAGTGCTGAGGTGACCGCCCTTGATGGAGACGAGTGTGTCCAAGAATGCAACTGATTTTGGAGAGCAGTCCATGGTGAGTCTGATGGTTGAATGGAACTTATTGATGTCAACGTGTAGTTGTTTCAGTGATTCTTCGCCGTGGGTCCAAAGGAAAAAAATGTCATCGATGTATGTGGTGTATAACGTCGGTTGAAGGTCCTGTGAGGTGAGTAGGTCTTGTTCAAACTTGTGCATGGAGATGTTGGCGTATTGGGGTGCGAATTTGGTCCCCATGGCTGTTCCGTGTGTTTGGATGAAGAACTTGTTGTCGAAGGTGAAGATGTTGTGATCCAGAATGAAGCGGATGAGTTGCAGAATTGCGTCTGGAGATTGGCAGTTGTCGGTGTCCCGGAAAGGATGTCCCGAAGCGTGGTACATTGGCGAGACCATGCAGACGCTGCGACAACGAATGAACGGACATCGCGCGATAATCACCAGGCAGGAATGTTCCCTTCCAGTCGGGGAACACTTCAGCAGTCAAGGGCATTCAGCCTCTGATCTCTGGGTAAGCGTTCTCCAAGGCGGCCTTCAGGACGTGCGACAACGCAGAATCGCCGTGCAGAAACTTAAAGCCAAGTTCCGCACACATGAGTGCGGCTTCAACCGGGACCTGGGATTCATGTTGCATCACATTCATCCCCCACCATCTGGCCTGCGAAATCCTACCAACTGTCCTGGCTTGACACAATTCACACCTCTTTAACCTGGGGTTACCCCCTCTCTGGATCTGTAAAGATTTAATCACCTGCTGATGCTCGTATTCCAAGCATTGTCTGGCATCTTTGAATCTGTCTATATATATGTTTCTGGAACATACCTCTTCATTCACCTGAGGAAGGAGCAGCGCTCCGAAAGCTAGTGACATTGAAACAAACCTGTTAGACTTTAACCTGGTGTTGTAAGACTTCTTATTGTGCTCACCCCAGTCCAACGCCGGCATCTCCACATCATCCTTTACATTGGGGAGACTACACGCAGACAGGGTGACCGTTTGGCACACCACTTTCGCTCACTGCACAGGCATGACCCAAACCTTCCTTTCCCTTGCCATTTCAGCTCACCATCCTGCTCTGCTACTCACATGTCTGTCCTTGGCCTGCTGCAATGTTCTAGTGAAGCCCAACACCAACTGGAAGAATAACACCTAATCTTCCGATTAGGCACGTCACAGCCTTCAGCAATCGACACTGAGTTCAACAACTGTGACCTTTCTTTTCCATCTTGACCCTCTGTTTAATCCAAAAAATATTTTATTGTCCCAATGCAAACCACCTCCCGCAGAGGATGGTCTGTCACTTGTTCTTAAGTTTTGCTTTCATTGAGCTGCAATTGTTCCCCTATTAACACATTCTGATATCTTACCTTTGTGCCACTATCAGCATCTTCTTTTGTCCTGTACACTGCCATTAACATTTCATTTCTCTTGTGTCTAAACATACTTGTGCAATCTCTCTTAGCTCCCATCTATCACTGACCTTCTATGTTTGCACCACTTGCTCCAACCTTCTCTGACAGTATAAAATCCATGACATTTCTCCTTCTCTTTAGCTGTGAAGAGTCACATAGACTCAAAACGTTAACTCCGTATCTTCCTCCACAGATCCTGCCAGACCTGCTGAGTTTTCCCACCATTTTCTGTTTTTATTTCAGATTTCCAGCATCCACAGTATTTTTATTTTATCATGGAGCAGGTTATTAGGTCATTCTTACATTGCTGAATGCGGGATCTTGCTACATTGCAACAGTGATCACATTTCTAAAGTGCTTCATTGTAAAGTGATTTGCGTCATCCTGGGGCCATGCAAGGTGTTATTTCAATGCAAGTCTTTCTTGACCGTATTTTGTTCTTTATTCTTTTGTGGGATGTGGATTACACTGACAACACCCCTAATTGTGGCCCATCCCTAATTGCCCTTGAACTGAGTGACTTGCTGGGCCTTTTGTGAAGGCAGTTAAAAGTCAACCACATTGCCATGGATCTGGAGTCAGATTTCTTTCCCGAAATGACATTTATGAACCGGGTGGGGGGTCAATTACAACAATCAATAACAGTTGTCATGGTCACATCATAGGGATTAGTTTTGTAATTCCAGATTTATTCATTGAATTTAAATTCCACTAGCTGCTGTAGTGGTGTTTGAATCTATGTGCCTGGTATTCTGGATTACTAGCCCAGTGACATCATTACCATCTCCCCCATAACTCTGGGGGAAGCGAGTTTCCTACCCCGTCATTTCGTTTTCCGCTATGTTATGTTTTGAAATATATTTGAAAACGTTACTTCTGTATCTGTGTCTCAATAAACCTGTTACCCTGAGATGCCACCTTTCCTCATTCAAGGCAGTAAAATTGCAGGTGAGCATTGAAAGTGAAGTTGCCTTGGCGGATGTAAACGATTCTATGCCAGTTACTGGTCGGGGTTCAGGGGAGAGATATGCCACCGTCCTAGGCCAACATTTAACTTCCAACCAACATAATTAAAAACAGACTGTCTGGTCATTTAATAATAATAATCTTTATTGTCACAGGTAGGCTTACATTAACACTGTGAAAAGCCCCTAGTCGCCACATTCTGGAGCCTGTTTGGGTACACTGAGGGAGAATTCCGAATGTCCAATTCACCAAAAAGCACGTCTTTCGGGACTTGTGAGAGGAAACCGGAGCACCCGGAGGAAGCCCACGCAGACATGGGGAGAACGTGTAGACTCCGCACAGACACTGACACAAACTGGGGATCAAACCTGGGACCCTGGTGCTGTGAAGGAACAGTGCTAACCACTGTGCTACCGTGCCACCCTTATCAACCCAGGTGTCTGTTTCTCTTCAAACTCTGAACATCACCTTGTTGGTTGCGCAGGTGATAAATAAATGCTTTGCAAATGCCTCTCCAATCTTAACAAAAAAAGACTTGCATTTATGTGGCGCCTTTCACAAGCACCTGATGACTCAAAACAGTTAAGAAAAAATGAAATGGACGTGAAGTGTGGCCACAGTTGTAATATAGGAAACTAGACTAGTCATGAAAAGACAATGCACCAATTATTTGCCCAAGTTTGTTTTTTTAATCTTAATTTGAAAAATTACCATCAACCCTCAAAAATCTAATACAGGTTTGTTTCCAATATGTAATAGATATTGAAGCTGGTCCACTCTCCTAAAGAATTCAGTACAACCTTCTACCCCTGATGTCACTGCTGGGTAAAACGTTAGCAAATTGTCACTTCTGCCTTCCTGAGAGCAGCAACTACTCTTTCCAAATGATTGGCAAGGAGGGGCAGCCACTAATAGAGCGCCACTGAACTCCGGGGGCCAATAAGGCTAGGGGAAATTCGGAAAGAGGCGGACGTTGCACGGGCTGGGTGGTAGTTTACCTTCCGTTAAATTGCTCTGACAGGCGAATATCGGACGAATGCTTCTTCTGCGCCCGGGGGACATGTCTCTGTCACTTCACCTTGCGCCAGAGCCCCATCGCCTGCTTGTACTGCTGGTTGTCCTGGCTGGAAGGATAAATCTTGTGCAGGGGCAGCAGGGTAAGTCTGACCTGATCCAGTTGCTGACACTGAAGTTGCATGCAGAGAGAGAGAAACAAAAAGTTTTTTTTATTTCGCCACACTGCGAAGAAGAACGAGTAAATCCGGAGTGCTGCGTGCAAGCTGATGTTATTTGCCACCACCTAAAAAGGGCGCAGAAACAACTTGCAGGGAATTAATCATTAACCTGCGAGCCCCTTTACATTTTACACTATAGGTGTAGGGACATTAGTGTGTGCTTGGCCGTAATCGAACGCCAGGAGAAGAAATGATCTCGGACTGGTTTCAGGGAGCACACCACACAGTCAAAAAAAAACCACTTTGGACCTCATTCGTGACAGGGGCTCAGGCAATTCTGCAAATGTTCTCTCCAAGAGCAGTCTTGCTTGGCTTTAGTGAATTGTGTTCAGCTACGTTGTTCCTTACACGGCTGCGGTTATTTTCTCTTGCTGTCATCTGTTAATATGTTTGTGTCATTCCATAACTGTGCCGAGTTGAATGTCAGTCCGAACGTCGATTAATGCCTGCAACATTGGAAGAAATGGTGCATTTTTTGCCTTTTGACAGTTTGAAGAGGCCGTTTTCCCCCTGGTAGTTATTCCTCTGGCCTTGCATGAAAGGCAAAACAAACATCGTGTGCAACTCCTTCGACTGTGTGTGTTTGTAATTCAAACCTGCTGCATTTAGCAAGGTGAAACTCACATGAGCGAGAACATTACTGGTTTGTACTGGAAGGGAAATGCGCTGTTCACCCTGTTAGTACTGCTCCTTGAGTTTCAGGGATTAAGACTGGGATGACAGAATACTTTGCAGTTGAGGTGATGGACAAACTGGATGTCTATTTTGTGGGTCTTTTTATAACACAGTTAAGTTTGATTTCCAATCGTGGTCACTTAAAGTGTGTTTTGGGGTTTTTTTAAAATGGGATTTTAAGTGTCCACTGTGAGATTAACAAGAACGTCTTCTGGCACCTTTCACTCAATTGTTTCAATGCAGTTTCTTTGTTGCTCTAGTTTGATTTTGACATTGTCCTGTATTCTGATGTCTGCAAGAGTTCACTGATTTTGGAAGCTCTTAATGTTACACTATGCAGACATTAAAAACCCAAACTTCCATCATTTGGCTGCACATCTTGGTAAAATGCACATTTTAAACAAAAGTCACCACACAACAGTTTATTCTTGTTGTTAGTAAGTAGAAATCAAACTGATTTATTGAGGTCCACCTTGAAAGGACACTGCCAATGTTGGGTCGTTTTGTGTGGTTAATGGTACTTCAGTTCCATGTTATTGTGGGTGAAGAAGGTGGTGCAGGAAGTTGGAGTTGGGTGAGAACAAGAGAAAAATTCACGGGAATGGTGATCGAAGTACTAGTGAAATGGGGCAAAACTGCAAAGGCGAGAGGTTAAGGGTAAGAGTGGGGTAGCCTATCAACGAGCGAGCTCCTTCCTTTCCTCTATGCAAGATTCCCTGAGTTTGGAAGAGTTTTCAAATTGTGGATGGAGTTGAGTTAATTAAGAATTGAATTGCTAAGAACAGAAGTGTTTGGCTTGGCATAGGAAATGGCTCGGAGTTAGGAATGTGGGCGTATCATTTGAGGTAAGACACATTTTTGTGACACCCGAGGAGGTGAAGCAATGTGTTTGTTGCAATGATCCATTTGTTGCAATCAACATGATTAACATAATTAGTTATAAAATTACTGGCATATTGAGGATACTGCAGGGTTGACATTAAATGTGTCTTCACACATTATTCAGAAAATGGTGCTTACACCAAAACATGCAAGTTTCTATGTATATTTCTAGAACCCTTCGCATGTGGGAATATCTAATTTGCATGAATATATAACTGGTCTCTCATCAAGTTGGATTCCAGACTTTATAACAAAAAACGTATAGAGTTGTTTTAGTTTGTCTGTGTTTCCTGGCCAGCTCACATGACAAGTGCAATGTTGAACTGAATGGACTTATCACTGTCCAGTGGGAATCTGTTAAAGTGGATGAGCCTGACAGATGTGGTGAATTAGGGAATGTGTTAAAACTAGACCGTCTGATAAGGGACCAATACTGATTGATATTCTTTTACTTTGGTGGGTGATGCAGTATCGTTGGTTACTTGAAAAGGCCGTTACCTCAGTGTGAAATTCAGATATCATCATAAACTGGGGCTGGATTAGCACAGTGGGCTAAACAGCTGGCTCGTAATGCAGAACAAGACCAGCAGCGCGGGTTCAATTCCGGCCTCCCAAACAGGCGCCGGAATGTGGCGACTAGGGGCTTTTCACAGTAACTTCATTGAAGCCTACTTGTGACAATAAGTGATCATTATTATTAAACTCAAGTTGAAATCACAGGCTTGAAATTGCTTCTTGAATAAATTACTTGTAATGTGCACCGTCAGCTGGGCTTAGTCAGTTTTGGGTGTGGCAAGGCAGACAATGAATGCACACGGCAAGATTAATTATCGCGACACATAATTACTGTAAATTTATTCAATGAAAAATCCACAACTGATTGGAATAATAAACGGACAATTGCATAATTTCCCAATCGTGAATCCATCAAGAGAACATCTACATACGTCAGCTGCTTGAAGCAGCCTAGTAGTGGCATGATGTTTGCTGGTGATACCAAGCTGGTGGGAAGGTAAGCTGTGGGGAGGACACAGAGACGATGCAAAGAGATATAGACAGGTCAGATGAGCGATCAACAAGATGGCAGATGGAGTATAATGAAGAGAAGTATGAAATTACTTGCCTTGATCGTAAGGATAGGAACACAGAATATGTTTTAAATGGTGTGACACCTGTAAGCGTTGCTGTTCAAAGAACCTCAGGTGTGCTAGTGCAAGGAATGCAGTAAGTTAGGTGCAACAAGCAGTTAGAAAGCAATTGGCTTGTTGCCCTTTATTGCAAGGAGATTGGAACACAGGAATATATATGTCTTGTTGGAATTGTTCAGGGATTTGGTGGGAATACATATAGAATACTCTGTGCAGTTTTGGTCTCCACATTTAGGAAAGGATATACTTGCATTGGCAGTGGTACAACAAAGATTCACGAGATTGGTGCCTGGGATGAGGGAGTTGTCCTGTGATGAGAAGTTGAGTAAATTGGGTCAATATTCTATGGAGTTTAGATGGTGATCTCACTGAAACCTGCAAAATTCTGAGGGGGCTTGAGAGGATGACATCCACCATGGCAACCCATTGTTACCAAAACAAGATTTGCACTAATTCTACTGTGGTAGCGATATCAATGTACTTGGACAACCTGAACTCGAATGTGCAACAAGAACTTACACTTATAATAATAATATTTTTTTATTGTCACAAGTAGACTTACATTAACACTGCAATGAAGTTACTGTGAAAAGCCCTTAGTCGCCACATTCCGGCGCTGTTCGGGCACACAGAAGGAGAATTTAGAATGTCCAAATTACCTAACAGCATGTCTTTCGGGACTTGTGGGAGGAAACCGGAGCACCCGGAGGCAACCTGCAGACACGGGGAGAACGTGCAAACTCCACACAGACCCAAGCTGGTAATCGAAACTGAGACCCTGGAGCTGTGAAGCAACAGTGATACCCACTGTGCTACCGTGCTGCCTATTTATGTAGTGCCTTTGACATACTAAACAATCCTAAAGCAGTCCATAGGAATGCCATCAAACAAATCTGACACTGAGCCACAAAAGTCGACATTGGGCATATGACCAAAAGCTAGGTCAAAGAGGTAGGTTTTAAGCCCTGCCGTAAAAGAGGAAAGAGAGGTAGAGAGGTTTAAAAAGGGAATCCCTAGGGCAGCACGGTGGCACAGTGGTTAGCACTGCAGTCTCAAGGCACTGAGGACCCGGGTTCGATCCCGGCCTCGGGTCATAGTCCGTATGGAGTTTACACATTTCCCCTCACCGTGTCTGCGTGGGTCTCACTCCCACAACCTAAAGATGTGCAGGGTAGGTGGATTGGCCATGCTGAATTGCTCTTAATTGGAAATAAATAATTGGGTACTCAAAATTTATTTTAAAAAAGGGAATCCCAGAGCCCAGGCTGCATGATTGCCAGTGGTGGAGTGATTAAAAGTGGGGATGCTTAAAGGGCCAATATTGGAGGGGTGCCAGGATCTTGCAGGGTCATAGAGCTGGAGCAGTACACAGACATAGGGAGAGGGTGAGGATGTGGAGGGATTTGAAAATCAGGATGAAAATTTAAAAGTGGGAATCTGTTTAAATGATAACAAAACCTGTGCATTTTATAAATACAGTCTGTACATATATTCACCTTTTAAAATCTGCTGCTGTTGCAATTGCATGAGGGTAATGCCAGTAAAAGCAGAATGCTCATGTTCATTTGCTAAACTCTGATTACCAAGCTCAGCATATATGTGGTGGTGCAGATATTCTGGAGTCTACTATTGATCCCTGATACTGTATTGTCACCATAGCATGGACTAATCAAGTTTTTAAACTCCAGGCATTGCTCCATGATGTGATGGAAAATAGTTTTAATAACAATTCATTTAAATTTTTGAGGCTTTACGAGTAGAAAGTGAATGTTTTGGAGAGTGAAAGATGTTAAATGAAGCTTTAAAAATGTTTTTTGTAAAACCTACAGATATCTGAACTAAGAGGACTGCTATTTGCACACTTGTGTGCTGTTCACGTGATCAGTGAATTGTAGTAATTATACTTTTACCAGAACTTACAATTGTCCTGATTAAAGAAGATGGAACTTTATTGACATTTAATTAGAATGGGTTTGATATCATTACCTTTAAGGTGCAAATAAAATCATGTTAGAGAGTGTGTTGTATATTGTTACCAGGAAATTAATTCCAGAATGTGTGTTTTGAAACTGCCTAGCAACTTCGATCAATTATTTTAGGAACACAAGCAGAAAATCCGTTAACTGCACACAGTGTGCTTATTGTAAAGCAGTCCATTTGAAAGATTATCCTTATTTATTATTGTATTGATTTGAATCATTGTTAGTGTGTGTGAAGTACTTTGCAGCTGCCGATTTAAGTTACGTGATTTCATCGTTTTCTAGTTTTGAAATTAAAATCTCAGTGACTTCATTTGTTTCAGTGAGTCCTCATTAATAAACTTTCTTCTTCTGATCGCTCGAATCCCAGCAGATTTCTGCTGATCCTCTCTCATGTCTTGACAAAGGGTACACATAACTGAAAGGCACAGGCAGGCAAACATGGTTTGGCGAGTTGTAGAGGCGGCCAGGCCAGGCTGTAGAGGGATTTATGAACATGAGGGCAAAGATTTTTGGTTTGCCATGGGGCAGGATGGGATTGTAGGTAAGGAATGATGGCAAATGTGCCTTAGTGCATGGAAATGTTTTTTTAAAAAATCTTTTTATTATCATTTTCAAAATTATATACATTGTTGTTCATTTTCATTTATTGTACAGTTACAAATGTTCCTTCTTAGGTTTCTCTATTTACAGTCTGTTGCCATCTGGCTGGCTCAGCCTACAATCCTTCCTATTCCCCCCCCCCCCCCCCCCCCAGCTCCTCTCTCCTTGAACCCCACCCTGCCCCTCTTTTTCACTGCTGTTCCCCATTTTTTCTTGCTAGGTTTTGCTACCTTGCCTTGCTCCCTGCTCCCCCTCCCCCCTACCAGTCCCCGGTCCTCCCACGCTTTCCTCTTTCTAGCTTGTCCTGGCTATTTCCCCTGGCTACTGGCTATTTATTTATTTATGTGTTGGCCACAAACAGGTCTCGGAACAGTCGGGTGAATGGCTCCCATGTTTTGTGGAAGCCCTCTTCCGATCCAGGGATGGTGAATTTGATTTTCTTCATTTGGAGAAATTCTGATAGGTCGGACAGCCAGTCTGTAGCTTTGGGTGGAGCTGCTGATTGGCAACCGAACAGGATTCTACGACGGGCGATCAGGGAGGCAAAGGCAAAGGCATCCGCCCTCCTCCCCATGAAGAGATCTGGCTGGTCTGATACCCCGAAGACCGCCACTTTTGGGCATGGCTCCACCCTCAACCCCACCACTTTGGACATTGCCTGGAAGAAGGCTGTCCAGTACCTAGCAAGTCTGGGGCAAGACCAGAACATGTGGGCGTGGTTGGCTGGGCCTCCTTGGCACCATTCGCATCTGTCCTCCACCTCCGGGAAGAATCTGCTCATTCGGGTTCTGGTCAAGTGGCTCTATGTACCACTTTTAGCTGCGTTAGGTTGACCCTCGCATATGTGGAGGTAGAGTTGACCCTGTGCAGTGCTTCGCACCAGATTCCTCACCCTATTTCGAACCCCAAGTCTTCCTCCCATTTCCTCCTTGTTCCTCTCCAGCAGTCGTTCATACATGTCACTACAGTTCCCTCTGCCTAGGATGTCTGCGTCCAGTAGCTCTTCTGATAGTGTCTGTCGTGGTTGTCGCGAGTTTCTTCTGTAGGAAGTTTATAAGCTGCAGGTATCTGAGTTCGTTGCCATTAGCTAGTTGGAATCTCTGCGTCAGCTCTTCCAATGTTGTGACCCTACGGTCAGTGTGTAGGTGCCTGACTGTCAATGTCCCCCTGCCCGTCTCCACCTTTTGAAGGTGGCGTCGGTGACTGGGAGCTCTTCCGGGGCAGGTGTGACCTGTATAAGAAGGACGGGTTGCACCTAAACTGGAGAGGCATAAATATCCTGGACGCGAGGTTTGCTAGTGTCATATGAGAGGGTTTAAACTAGTATGGCAGGGGGGTGGGTACCGGAGCAATAGGTCAGAAGATGAAAAAATTGAGGAAGAACTAGGAAATAGGGCCACTATGGCTCTGAGGAAGAACAGACAGGGAGCTGTTGCTGAAAACAGCGGGACAGGTGGCCTGAAGTGCATATGTTTTAATGCAAGAATTCTAACAGGTAAGGCAGATGAACTTAGAGCTTGGATTAGTACTTGGAACTATGATGTTGTTGCCATTACAGAGACCTGGTTGAGGGAAGGACAGGATTGGCAGCTAAACATTCCAGGATTTAGATGGTTCAGGCAGGATAGAGGGGGATGTAAAAGGGGTGGAGGAGTTGCGCTACTGGTTAGGGAGGACATCACAGCTGTACTGCGGGAGGACACCTCAGAGGGCAGTGAGGCTATATGGGTAGGGATCAGGAATAAGAAGGGTGCAGTCACAATGTTGGTGGTTTACTACAGGCTCCCCAACAGCCAGCGGGAGATAGAGGAGCAGATAGGTAGACAGATTTTGGAAAGGAGTAAAAGCAACAGGGTTGCTGTGATGGGGGACTTTAACTTCACTTAGTGCTAGGGACTTGGACGGGGCAGAGTTTGTAAGAAGCATCCAGGAGGGCTTCTTAAAACAATATGTAGATAGTCCAACTGGAGAAGGGGCTGTACTGGACCTGGTATTGGGGAATGTGCCCGGCCAGGTGGTAGAAGTTTCAGTAGGGGAGCATTTCGGGAACAGTGACCACAATTCAGTAAGTTTAAAGTGCTGGTGGACAAGGATAAGAGTGGTCCTAGGGTGAATGTGCTAAATTGGGGGAAGGCTAATTATAACAATATTAGGCGGGAACTGAAGAACATAGATTGGGGGCGGATGTTTGAGGGTAAATCAACATCTGACATGTGGTAGGCTTTCAAATGACAGTTGAAAGGAATTCAGGACCTGTATGTTCCTGTGAGGAAGAAGGATAAATATGGCAAAATTCGCGATCCTTGGAGAGATATTGTAGGCCTCGTCAAAAAGAAAAAGGAGGCATTGGTCAGGGCTAGAAGGCTGGGAACAGACGAAGCCTGTGTGGAATATAAGGAAAGTAGGAAGGAACTTAAGCAAGGAGTCAGGAGGGCTAAAAGGGGTCACGAAAAGTCATTGGCAAATAGAGTTAAGGAAAATCCCAAGGCTTTTTACACGTACATAAAAAGCAAGAGGGTAGCCAGGGAAAGGGTTGGCCCACTGAAGGACAGTGGAGGGAATCTATGTGTGGAGCCAGAGGAAATGGGCGAGGTACTAAATGAATACTTTGCATCAGTATTTACCAAAGAGAAGGAATTGGTGGATGTTGAGTCTGGAGAAGGGTGTGTAGATAGCGTGGGTCACATTGAGATCCAAAAAGACGAGGTGTTGGGCGTCTTGAAAAACATTAAGGTGGATAAGTCCCCAGGGCCTGATGGGATCTACCCCAGAATAGTGAAGGAGGCAAGAGAGGAAATTGCTGAGGCCTTGATAGAAATCTTTGGATCCTCACTGTCTTCAGGTGATGTCCCGGAGGACTGGAGAATAGCAAATTTGTTCCTTTGTTTAAGAAGGGTAGCAAGGATAATCGAGGGAACTACAGGCCGGTGAGCCTTACGTCAGTGGTAGGGAAATTACTGGAGAGAATTCTTTGAGACAGGATCTACTCTCATTTGGAAGCAATTGGTCGTATTAGCGAGAGGCAGGACGGTTTTGTGAAGGGGAGGCCGTGTCTCACTAACTTAATAGAGTTTTTCGAGGGGGTCACAAAGATGATTGATGCAGGTAGGGCAGTGGATGGTGTCTATATGGACTTCAGTAAGGCCTTTGACAAGATCCCTCATGGCAGACTGGTACAAAAGGTGAAGTCACATGAGATCAGAGGTGAGCTGGCAAGATGGATACAGAACTGGCTAGGTCATAAAAGGCAGAGAGTAGCAATGTTTGCGGACGACACAAAGGTTGGTGAAATTGCAGACAGCGATGAGGACTGTTGGAGGATACAGCAGCATTTAGATCATTTGGAGACTTGGGTGGCGAGATGGCAGATGGAGTTTAATCCGGAAAAATGTGAGGTGCTGCATTTTGGAAGGTCTAATACAGGTAGGGAATATACAGTGAATGGTAGACCCCTCAAGAGTATTGACAGTCAGAGAGATCTTGGTGTACAGGTCCACAGGTCACTGAAAGGGGCAACACAGGTGGGGAAGGTAGTCAAGAAGGCATAAGGCATGCTTGCCTTCATTGGCCGTGGCATTGAGTATAAAAATTGGCAAGTTATGTTGCAGCTGTATAGAACCTTAGGCCACACTTGGAGTATCGTGTTCAATTCTGGTCACCACACTACCAGAAGGATGTGGAGGCTTTTGAGAGGGTGCAGAAGAGATTTACCAGGATGTTGCCTGGTATGGAGGGCATTAGCTCTGAGGAGAGGTTGAATAAACTTGGTTTGTTCTCACTGGAACGAAGGAGGTTGAGGGGCGACCTGATAGAGGTCTACAAAATTATGAGGGGCATAGACAGAGTGGATAGTCAGAGGCTTTTTCCCAGGGTAGAGGGGTCAATTACTAGGGGGCATAGGTTTAAGGTGCGAGGGGCAAGGTTTAGAGAAGATGTACGAGGTAAGTTTTTTACACAGAGGGTAACTCGCTGCCGGAGGAGGTGGTGGAAGCAGGGACGATAGTGACGTTTAAGCGGCATCTTGACAAATGAATGAATGGGATGGAAATAGAGGGATACGGACCCCGGAAGTGTAGAAGATTTTAGTTTAGACGGGCAGTATGGTCGGCGCAGGCTTGGAGGACCGAAGGGCCTGTTCCTGTGCTGTACTTTTCTTTGTTCTTTGTTCTTATTATATCACAAACTATTGCAGTGAAATTTTATCTGCAGTGTAATAAAATCTCACACATGGCACTCACATGCATCCTGTTATGGGATTCCCTGTCATACTTTCCTTGTCACATTTTTCTGACTCACGGTTAGTAATGGCACAGGCAGGCTGCTGGAGTTCTGTGCACTTTTCTTTTACCATATTTCAAAAACGCTCATCAGAACTGTAAAGTCCAAAACTACTCCAATTGCCTCAGATATCTAGGCAACGATTTTATCATTTGTTTTATGTAGGTGGAGTTTGACTTTTGTACAAATTCACCTTCAAAGCTCAGCAGCAATCAGTAGTGTTAATCGTCTGAATAAAATCTGAAGAGTAAAATTACTGTTTTTAAAAAATGTATTGAAGGGATGTGGGCATCGCTGGCTAGAATCATAAAGTGCAGAAGGAGGCCTTTTGGCCCATCGAATCTGCACCGCCTCTTGGAAAGAGCACCCTACCCAAGCCCACACCCCCACCCTATTCCCATAACCCAGTAACCCCACCCAACAATTTTGGACACTAAGGGCAATTTTGGATACTAAGGGCAATTTAGCGTGGCCAATCCACCTAACCTGCACATCCTTGGACTTGTGGGAGGAAACCGGAGCACCCGGAGGAAGCCCACGCACACGGGGAGAACTTGCAGACACCGCACAGACAGTGACCCAAGCCGGGAATCAAACCTGGGACCCTGGAGCTGTGAAGCAATTGTGCTAACCACTATGCTACTGTGCTGCCCTAATTTAGGCCAGCATTTATTGCCCATTCCCTAATTGTCCTTGAGAAGGTGGTGGTGAGTTGCCTTCTTGAACCGCTACAGTCCCTGTGGTGTAGTTGCATCCACAGTGCTGTTAGGGAGAGAGTTCCAGGATGATGCCCCAGCGACAGTGATATATTTCCAAGTCAGAATGGTGAGCGACCTGGAGGGGAACCTCCAGGTGGCGGTGTTCCCAGGTTTCTGCTGCTCTTGTCCTCCTAGATGGTAGTGGTCGTGCGTTTGGAAGGTTCTGTCGAAGGTGTTTGGTGAGTTCCTGCAGTACATCTTGTAGATAGTACACACGGCTGCTACTGTATGTCGGTGGTGAAGGGAGTGAATGTGGAAGGGGTGTCAATCAAGCAGGCAGCTTTGTCCTGGATGGTGTTGAGCTGTTGTTGGAGCTGCACATATCCAGACTAGTGGAGAATATTCTATGACGCTCCGGACTTGTGCCTTGTAGATGGTGGACAGGGTTTGGGGAGTCAGGAGGTGAGTTACTCAATGCAGGATTTCACGTCTCTGACCTGCGCTTGTAGCCACAGTGTTTATATGGCTAATCCAGATGAGTTTATGGTCAATGCTAAGTCCCAGGATGTTGATAGTGGAGGATTCAGTGAAGGTAATGCCACTGAATGTCATGGGGCGATGGTTAGAGATGTTCATTGCCTGGCACATGTGTGGTGCAAATGTCGCATCCCACTTATCAACCTTAGCCTCAATATTGTCCAGGTCTTGTTGCGTTTGAACATGTACTACTTCAGTATCTGAGGAGTTGTGAATGGTGCTGAACATTGTGCAATCGCCAGTGAACATCCCCACTTCTGACCTTATGGTGGAAGGAAGGTCATTGCTGAAGCAGCTGAAGATGATTACCTAGGACATGCTTCTGAGGGACTCCTGCAGTGATGCTCTGGAGCTGAGATGATTGACTTCCAACAACCACAACCATTTTCCGTTGTGCTAGGCACGTGTCCTTGGAATGTTTCAGGGAGCTACACACGGTGGAAATGCAGGCTGAAGAATTGGTGTGTGACAGGATAGTGCCCCTATCCGTTACTAGTGGCCCTTTTGAATAAGGGGAGATAGCAGTGTTAAAGCTAACCTGTGAGTGACTTCTGTTGCGAATCAGTTCCATAAACAAAAGATTATATTCCACCTTAACAAACAAAAGAGAAGTGAGAATCCTTTGCAAGTCCGGAATATTTGAAAACAGGATTTTCAGGATATCTAACAATAAAATATGACCCGAGTATTATGGTGCACAGAGGGAGGCCATTCGGTCCATGGTATCTCTGGCAGCTCTTTGAAAGAGCTACAATTAGTTTCCTTCCCTTGCTTCCCCCCCCCCCAAGCATTGAATATTTCTCCTTTTCAAGGATATATTAAGTTTTTTCTTGAAAGTTAATCTGTTCCCACCAGCCTTTCAGCAGGGAGTTCCACGTCATAACAACTCACTGGGTGGAGAATGTTTTCCTCATCTTCCCTCTGGTTTATTTGACCAATTACCTTTAAACTGTGTCCATTGACTATCACCCTCCTTGCTAACGGAAACAGATTTTTATTTACTCTGTCAAGTCTCTTCATAATTTTGAATGCCTCTGTTAAATTTCATACCAACCTTCTCTGCTATTAGGAAAGGAAAATAATCACAGCTTCTCCAAGCTCTCCAGATAACTTGTTTTAGTGTCACTCTAATAAACCTCCTCTGAACTCTCTCAAAGTTTCAGATGTCCTTTCTGAAGTGCGATGGCGAGAATTGGGTACAGAACTCCAGCTGAGGCCTAACCAGTGATTTATAAATATTTACCACCACATGCTTGCCTTTGTACTCCACGCCTCTATTAATAAAGTCCAGGATCTCACTCACCTTGTCCTGCCAATTTCAAAGATTTATTGAGCATAGTAAAGCAGTGCTATCTGCCTATTGATTAAACACAGTAAGTAACGCTGTATTTATACAGATTAGTAATTCAGTATGTTTCCCCAATTTAACAAGGGGCCTAGTGTTCCTTTCCATTTGGCAAGCCAATATCACAGTGTGTATTATTCTTTCAACAAGGGTCCTCAGAATGAAGCTGTAAATGGAAGAATTGTATGGTGCTCGGAAACATCTTAACCCAAATGTCCCCCCGCATTTACAGTAACTCAAACTCTTCCACTTTTAACAATAAAGGGGAAATGAATTAAAATTCAAATCCAGTTAGTTCAATTCTGGGTCAGATGCTGCAATTAGTCCAATTCTGGGTCAGATGCTGCTTGTGATGAAATCAACATATTCCTTGTTTAAACAAACATAAACAGATACTGGAAGCAAAGGATTTGAACTATGGGTGTGCCCAATAGCTTCGGGAATTCTGTTAGCAGGCAAAGCTTAGGAATCAGAAGCTTCCAGCTTTGTTTCTGGCCTGTGCAAGTTCAGTTGGGTAGCTGAAAGTGGCCTCTGTGCCTTAAGGCGAAGGAGAGAATGATCTGAAGCTCTCTCAGGATGGTAATCTGTCTGTGCCCCTGACGGACAGTCTCCTCCAGTGACCAAGTGATGATTCCACACAGCCAGACAGGTCTAACTGCTGCCTTCCGTGTTAAGACACTGCAGTCTACAGCTGAGAGGGCCCTTTTAGGTCCTCACTTGAAGCTCAATAGGCTTCCACCTCGCAAGCCACTTGCATTTTTCCAATGAGATGCTAAACTGAAACCCCGCCTGCTGTCTCAAGTGGACATAAAAAATCATAAGGCATTATTTCAAAGGAAGCTCGGGGGAGTTCGTCCCATCTTGGCCAATATTTATTTCTCCACTACATCACTAAAAACAGATTAAATGGTCACTTTGCTGTTTGTGGGACCTTGCCACATGCGAGTTGGCTGCCATATTCCCTACTTTACACTTCAAACGTATTTCATGGGATCACATGATGTGAGTGCAGGAGTGGCTGCATTTTTGTGAGCTGCAGCTCTGTTCATCTTTCAATCTTTGCTTTTATCCTTGTGCTCATCTCTTTTATGTATTTTTTCAGTTTACATGGCTTTTACCGTGTACCAAGATTTGTCCGTCAATGCGTCAGCACTTTTGCGTCAAGACTCAATAGGCTTTGATCCTCGTTTATTCATGGCGGCTGTAGGGAGTTGGATTGGGGCCTTGTCTTTGGTGGCGCAGCTGCCTCTGAAAGGTTTCCCGCCCTGATGATATGGTGTGCACCAACAGATAATGTTTGCTAAAGACGAAGGCGATCCATCCGATAGACTTGGCCCTGCAGTACAGGACGTTAAATCCCAATTTCAAGAGTTGCGAGGCGTCTATGGAGGCAGTGGCAGAGCACAAGTAGGTTTCTGTCGCAGAGATAATGCTGTCTCCAGTGGGAGGCTGGTTGAGATCCTGTTTCATGGCCTGTCGTCCATCCGAAGGGATTTGGGTGAGGATGAAAGGGAGCCAGTGAGGCGCCCCGTCGTGCCTGATGTCTCCAGTGAGGTGGTGGAGATGTTCCCAGCTGAGTTTGAGAACTGGCTTCCATGTCTCCGGAATCTCGATCTGGAGGCTGGGCAGCTCAAATTCTATGGAGCACACTTAATCCTGCCTCGGAGGCCTAGGGTTCGGTTGGCCTTCCAGACTCTGGTTCTGTGTTGTCCTGTTCCTGTTGTCGGTCGAGAGGGGTTGGTGTTGCCTGAGCTGGCCAGGTCGTCCCCTGCTGCTGAAGCCTACGTAGTTGACCACATGGGCTCGGTTGAGTCGGCATGTTGGAATTAATTTGATCATTGGAATCCTTGGAAGATCCTGAAGAGTACTCTGTGTTTCAGTTCCTGTTTTATCCTGGATATCTACTTTCTTCATGTGCCAGTAGAGTGGCCTTAGTTCTGATGACTGCCTAGTTTTTCAGTTGTTATCCTGGACTTTCCTCCCTGACAGTCATGTTGTTGTCAGTAAATTTTGTCAATTTATTCGATTGCAGGGAAGTAAATATCTTGGGTGTGAGGTCATGCACCATTAGTTATGCTGATTTAATGAGGTTTATCATGTTAGGCTGAATATTGATTTTGGGATTTGTGCAGTTTCTTTATCCTAATTTATCCTGGGGGGAGGATGAGCAGAGCTAAAATGGAGAGGGGGGGGGGGTGGTGGGGGGGAGAGTGCAGGTGTTAAAGTTCGATTTGTCCTCGTTATGTTCAAGGAAGGTTTAATAATAATCGTTTTATTGTCGCAAGTTGGCTTACATTAACACGGCAATGAAGTTACTGTGTAAAGCCCCTAGTCACCACATTCCAGCGCCTGTTCGGGTACACAGAGGGAGAATTCAGAATGTCCAAATTATCTAATGGCACGTCTTTCGGGACTTATGGGAGGAAACTGGAGCACCCGGAGGAAACCCACGCAGACACGGGGAGAACGTGCAGTCTCCGCACAGACAGTGACCCAAGCCGGGAATCGAATCTGGGACCCTGGCGCTGTGAAGCCATAGTGCTAACCGCTGTGCAACCGTGTGCTGCCATAGTCGGAGTTTTTTGGGGCTGCGCTGTTTCCTTTTTCAGGCACAGGCAGACTGTATTATCCTGTTGAGCAGTGTTTTTCAACTTTTTCCCAGGACCCACTCTTACCAACCGGCCGACCTTCACGGCTCATGCCAGCCAACCTTTGTGACACACCATTGTTGCTTACCTTTAATGTGACAGGTTCTGTTACAGACTTCAAATGTTTTTACTGCATCCTTTGAAAAAAAATCAAACTCGCCATGCCTTTGAAGTTTTGAGTGTTTTAAACTTTCATTTGCCAGTACTTCCCTGTATGTGACACACAATGGCTTTGCGTCCTGATTTGCATTGACACAGTTCACAGAGCCATACCTCAAAAAAATCATCTTTATACTGCTTTGTTATCGATTTCAGTTTTTCTTTGTTTAAAATGATCCATCTTGGGGCGGCACTGTGGCACAGTAGTTAGCACTGCTGCCTCACGGCCCTGAGGACCTGGATTTGATCCTGGCCCCAGGTCACTGTCTGTCTGGAGTTTGCACATTCTCCCTGTGTTTGCGTGGATCTCACCCCCACAACCCAAAAATGTGCAGGGTAGGTGGATTGGCCACACTAAATTTCTCCTTAATTGGAAAAAAAAAGAATTGGGTACTCTAAATTTAAAAACAAATTAAAAATAAAATGATCCATCTTCAGTTCTTCACAGCCCTGTTCCCTTGCTTGCTCACAGCTAGAAAATGGACGAATCTCTTTGTGATTTCGCGGCAAAAGCATGGATGTACACGGCATGTGATGTCAGTGTACATGCTAGGCCCGTAACCTGCTCTCTGCCGCCACTTCTGGCTGGAAGACTGCATTGTTCTATTTAAAAACAGGTCATGCCCGGCATTCTTAATTTAAAAGCTGGTTATGGCTGTTGAGTGCTTTTCCCGCAATCAGGAACCTTGCAGCCGATCCCTCCACGACCCACCCAACGGCCACCCCGCGGGCCATGACCCGCAGTTTGAAAAACCCTGCTGTTCAGGACTGGGGTTTCTTGGACTTGTCTTTAGGGGAGTCAGTCATTTCTCCCAATGTGGGTCTCCCTCTGTTTTAACTGCTGTCGGAGCTCTTGCCTATGAGGCTGGTCTGAATACCCTTTATTTGGTGGCAGGTGGTATGCCCAGTGGGGTGGTCCCTCCCAAGAGGTGTTCTCATTTTTATTTTCTTCGTCTCCTGTTGGGGTGTTGGTCCTGTTATTGGAATGTGTATAGGATGGTTTGTGGGGGAGGAGAGGTGTTGTATCTTGTATGAGACTAAGCTTAGCCTTGGAAGGGTGCAAGGACTGGGGTGTCATGGGAATCCTTGGAGCCAATTCTGCGATTTGGTTTTTATTTTGTGGCAGTGCTGGGCTAGCCCAGGTTCAGCATCGCACTCTAGATCATATGGCTCCTTCGGCAGGGGTATCTCCCTCGGGGGTGTTCTGGAGGAGGCCGGTGTGGGTAGGTTCAAAGAGGACAATGCAGCAGCAATTCACCGCTAAACATGGAACACTACAACCTTGCCGGGTACATACCACTTATGCGCAGTCGTAAATGTCAACATTCTAATTTCTCACTGGTGAGGAACTTTAATTCTGGCATACATTCTTATGTATGCCATGCTAACGCATGCAAAAAGGCTTCCCAACATAGTTTGCGCCGCCCTACACCTGCCTTTGACCACCTGAGAACATAGTTGCGAAAGTTGATCCTGCCATTGGGAAACTGTTTTATGTCTCCTGCCAAATTAAGCAACCCTGCCCACCAAGGGAGTGAAACTAACTAAATTGCTCTTGCAGAGAGCTGGCATGAACTCAAAGAGCCAAATGGCCTCTCCTGTGCTGTAACCAGTGCATGATTCTATTGGGAAGAGATGTAGGTATTCCTCATGGGATATCAGATCCTGACACATCTCCTGTCTGCGAACCAGTAGATGTTGCTGATGTCACCTTGGAGATAGCCCATTGCACAAGTTGAGGATCACAGTTGGCTTAACATCGACAGGCAGTGTTGCCCATGCCCAGGTTCCTGTTTTTGGAGGAGGGTAGCATTACACAGAAGTTCATATCCATACGCACTTGTACATCAACTTTACAATGAAGTCCATGCGGAGTTTGTACATTCTCCCCGTGTCTGCATGGGTCTCACCCTCACAACCCAAAGATGTTGAGATGCCGGCATTGGACTGGGGTGAGCACAGTACGAAGTCTTACAACACCAGGTTAAAGTCCAACAGGTTTGGCCTGCGAAATCCTACCAACTGTCCTGGCTTGACACAATTCACACCTCTTTAACCTGGGGTTACCCCATCTCTGGATCTGTAAAGATTTAATCCCCTGCTAATGCTCGCATTCCAAGCATTGTTTGGCATCTTTGAATTTGTCTATACATATGTTTCTGGAACAGACCTCTTCATTCACCTGAGGAAGGAGCAGCGCTCCGAAAGCTAGTGACATCGAAACAAACCTGTTGGACTTTAACCTGGTGTTGTAAGACTTCTTACTGTACCCAAAGATGTGCAGGGTAGGTGAATTGGCCGCACTAAATTGCCCCTTAATTGCGACAAAAAAGAATTGGGTGCTCTAAATTTATACTAAAAGAAGAAAAAAAACACTTTACAATGTATCAATGTATGCGGAGCCTTAGTTTCACAAAGGAGGGTGTCACTGAGTTATGCCACCTAGCTGTAGCCACAACTCGAAACTAGTACTCGGCCATAGACAACACTGCCTGTCCCCATCATATTTTGAACTTCATAATGCATTTAGGTGAACAGAGAAACAGGCGCTGTGTAACTGAATGGCTGGGCCATCTGGAGATGCATGGAAACACCACGACCTACAAGTTGTCTAAGTCACAAACCATCCTTACCTGGAACTATATCATGATTCCTTCATTGCCACTGGGTAAAATTCCAGGAATTCCTTCCGTATCAGCACTGTGGATCTACCTACATCACACAGACTGCACAGTTCAAGAAGTAGCTCAGCACCAACTTCTCAAAGGCAATTATGAATTGACAATAAATGCTGGCCTTTCCGCAAGGCAAAACGTGAATAGATTTCAAACAGATCTAGAAACTAAAACTGTGCATCTATGACGTAATATGGGCCATCAGCAGCAGGAGAACTGTACTCAATCACAATCATCTGTAACCTCTTATTCCAGCATATCCCCCACTAATCATTACCACCAAACCAGGGACCAACCTCCTGTTCAATGTTGAGTGCAAGAGAGCATGCCAGGGTCTGCACCAGATATACCTAAAAATGAGGCATCAACCTGGTGAAGCTACAACGCAGGCTACTTGCATGCCAAACAGAGAAAGCAGCATGCAATAGACAGAGCTAAGCGATCCCACAACCAGTAGATCAGATCTAAGCTCTGTAGTTCTGCCACACCCAATCATGCATGGTGGTGGACGGACAGCACACTGGCACAATGATTAGCACTGCTGCCTGATGGCGCCAAGGATCTGGGTACAATCATGGCCCCGGATCACTGTGTGGAGTTTGCACATTCTCCCCGTGTCTGTATGGGTCTCACCCCCACAACCCAAAGATGTGCAGGGTGGGTGGATTGGCCATGCTAAATTGTCCCTTAATTGGAAAAAATAGAACTGGGTACTTTAAATTTATTTTTAAAAAATGAATGGTGGTGGAAAATTCAACAACCAACTGGAGGAGGAGGCTCCACAAATATTTCCATCCTCAATGATAGGAGATTACAGCCTTGGCCCAAACATGGGCAAACGAGTTGAACCCAAGTGACTGTCGTTGGCGTAAAGGCAGCATTTAACCAAGTATCGCATTCATGAGCCATCTCCTATTAACATTCTGGAGGTTACCCTTTGACCAGAAATTGAACTGGATCAGCCATATAAATACTATGGCTAAAAGAGCAGTTCAGAGGACTTGGAATTCTGTGCCATGTAACTGACCCACCAAAACCTGTGCTCTATCTACAAGGCACAAGTTAGGAGTGGGGTAGAATGCTTTCCATTTTCCTGGATGAGTGCACTCCAACAATATTCAAGGAGCTTGACACCATCCAGGACAAAGCAGCCTGCTTGATTTGCACCCCATCCACAAGCAGTCGTATGTACCATCTTGTTATAACCTGCCAGCTTACCATTGGCTGGGGACTAATGACAATCCCACAATCCTGTGGGAGTATGAGCTTCCCCAATGAGGGGGGCGGAGAAACCATTAGTAAACTCCAAGTATAAATAAAGCTGGCCAGTTTAGGAACCAGGCAGGAAGGAATGTGCAGCAAGGGAAGTTGCTGCTGCTGTTATATATATATGTTATTGTAAATAAATGTTATTACTTTGTACCTTAAAACCCGTGCTGGATTCTTCGTGGCCCTTACAAAACTGGCGACGAGGGTTAAAGTGAAGAGCTGTCTACACTGCTGAAGCCACCTCCCTGGATTTTTGTTGGATACAGGTTGGAAGTTGTTTTCTATTACACCATGCCTCTGTACGGACGTTTGGATGTTTTTGATGCTGCGCTGGAACCAGTACGCACAACGGATGCGTTACTATTTCCGGTCAAACAATATCACCGAAAACGAGCGCCAGGTGGTCATATTGCTCACCACCTGCGTTCCGCATACGTTTGGGGTGATTAGGAGCCTTACGTACCCAGCTGCGCCTGACACCAAAACGTTTGATGAACGTGTGAATATAGTGGGGCAACATTTTAACCTAACCCCGTCCACATAGTCCAGCGTTACTGGTTTAATACCGCTGAGAGGACCCCTGGAGAATCCCTTGCCAATTTTCTATCCAGGCTACGCAGGATTGCGGAGTACTGTGACTATGGTGAGACCTTGTCAGAAATGTTACGCGACCGTTTGATTTGCGGTATTAACAATGCGGCCACCCAGAGAAAGTTGTTAGCTGAGCCAACATTGACTTTTCAACAGGCGATTCAAATAGTATTGTCCCGAGAGAGCGCAGAACGAGGAGTGCAGGAGCTACAGGAAATGGAAGTGCATGCCTTGGGGCGCAACCACTTCCGTCCAAAAATGTCCCCCCGCGCTCCTGCGGTACCTTGGGCGAGGCGACGTCCGGACCGACGCCAGTGGCCGTCGGACATTCCTCCCCGAAGGGAGCCTTCTCCAGAACCAATGGATGAGGAGCCATGTCCGTGTCAGACTTGTAGGCGCCGACCCAGTCGCGGACGGCGGTCCTGGGGGCACCAGAGGCGCCGTCGTTCCGACCGAAACTGGGACCAGCCCAGTGGCCGTAACTGGGGCCAGCCCAGGGGCCGTACCTTCCATGTGGATGAACCTGCGGTGACTACTCCTGAGGACGTGGAGACGGAGGACGACTGCCTGCAGCTGCATTGTGTGGCAGCTCCCCGTGTGGCCCCCATTAAGGTGACAGTACGGGTCAATGGTCACCCGCTTGAGATGGAGTTGGACACTGGTGCAGCGGTCTCTGTGATCGCCCAGAGGACATTCGACCGCATCAAGCAGGGTATACAGACCCTTACATTAACCGACTCACAGGCCAGGTTGGCCACCTACACAGGGGAACCACTTGATATTGCAGGAACTACAATGACCCCTGTTGTTTATGGACGCCAGGAGGGGCGTTTCCCACTTATCGTGGTGCGCGGCCATGGGCCCAGCCTGTTGGGTCGGGACTGGTTGCGCCATTTGCGGTTGCAATGGCAGCACATCCTCCAAACAGTTTCTGAGGGTTGACTGAGGTGCTAGGATGATACCCAGATGTATTCCAGCCTGGTTTGGGGAGAATAAAAGGGGCCGTAGCCCGTATCCAAGTCAAACCAGGAGCCACGCCGCGCTATTTCCGGGCGCACCCAGTGCCTTACGCCTTGCTCGAGAAGGTAGAAGGGGAGCTCACTCGCTTGGAGAGTTTGGGTATTATCAGGCCCGTCCGTTTTGCTGACTGGGCAGCACCAATTGTACCTGTAATGAAGCCAGATGCCACAGTTCCCTTGTGTGGCGACTATAAACTTACAGTGAATCCGGCTTCCCGACTCGACCGATATCCAATGCCTCGCATAGAGGATCTCTACGCGAAGCTTGCAGGTGGACTGAGATAGATATGAGTCACGCCTACCTGCAGTTGGAGCTGGACCCTGCCTCCCGACCATATGTAACGATTAATACACACCGGGGCCTGTATGAATATACACGGTTGCCCTTTGGAGTATCCTCCGCCTGTGCTATTTTTCAACGTGTTATGGAGGGCATTTTGAGAGGTTTACCACGTGTTGCTGTCTACTTAGATGACGTTTTGATTACAGGGACGTCGGAGCAGGAACATTTGGAAAATCTGGAGGCTGTCCTTTGACGCTTTTCGGAGGCTGGAGTCGGTTTACGTCGCACAAAGTGCGTATTTCAGGCAAAGGAAGTAGTCTACCTGGGTTATTGGGTGGACCGCGAAGGTTTGCACCCCGTCGCAGAGAAGGTGCGTGCGATTCAACAGGCCCCCGCCCCGACTGACACTTTGCATCGTCGTTCTTTTCTCGGTCTCGTAAACTATTACGGGAAGTTCCTCCCCAATCTGGCAACTACGCTGGCCCCGTTGCACCTTCTGCTAAAGAAAAATCACACCTCGGTTTGGGGTCGGCCGCAAGAAACCGTTTTCCGGCGGGTAAAACAACAATTGTCGTCATCAGGGTTAGTAACCCACTATGATCCTGGAAAGCCTTTGCTCGTCACATGTGATGCATCCCCGTATGGTATTGGGGCCGTCCTGTCCCACAAGATGGAGAACGGGGCCGAGCGACCGATAGCTTTCGCCTCCCGCACATTGACTGCAGCGGAGACAAAGTACGCGCAGATCGAGAAGGAGGGCCTGGCAGTGGTTTTTGCGGTGAAACGCTTCCACCAGTATGTGTATGGCCGCCATTTCACTATCGTGACTGATCATAAGCCTCTGCTGGGACTTTTCAGAGAGGATAAGCCAATACCGCCCATTGCTTCCGCACGGATCCAGCGCTGGGCTTTGTTGCTTGCTGCATACGAGTATTCTCTGGAGCACAAACCAGGAACGCAGATAGCAAATGCCGACGCACTGAGCCGATTGCCTTTATCGACCAGCCCCATGTCGACCCCCACGACCGGTGAGGTGGTTGCAAACCTAGATTTTATGGACACCTTGCCTGTCACGGCATCACAGATCCGTGAGTGGACCCAGACGGAGCCAGTCCTGTCAAAGGTTCGGCACATAGTCCTGTATGGTGGGCAGCATAGACAGATCCCAGGCGAGTTGCGGGCATTTTCCTCCAAGCTGTCAGAATTCAGCGTGGAAGACGGCATCCTCTTGTGGGGGACGCGTGTGATTGTCCCGGAAAAAGGCCAGGAGCTGATACTAAGAGACTTGCACAATGGGCATCTAGGTGTGACCAAAATGAAAATGTTGGCCCGGAGTTATGTCTGGTGGCCAGGCCTCGACACCGACATTGAGAAGGTGGCCCAAAACTGCTCCATTTGCCAGGAGCATCAGAAGCTTCCGCCGGCCGCGCCCCTACATCACTGGGAATGGCCAGGGCGGCCTTGGGCACGCTTGCATGCAGATTTCGCATGCCCTTTTCAAGGATCCATGTTCCTTCTATTAATCGACGCCCAGTCTAAATGGCTAGAGGTGCATAAGATGCAGGGGACAACGTCCTGCGTAACAATTGAAAAGATGCGTTTGTCCTTTAGTACGCATGGCCTCCCCGAGGTGCTGGTCACGGATAACGGCACTCCATTCACGAGTGAGGAGTTTGCGAGGTTCACGAAGATGAGCAGCATACACCATATCCGCACTGCCGCTTACCACCCGGCTTCAAATGGGTTGGCAGAGTGCGCAGTGCAGACATTCAAAAGAGGACTAAAGAAGCAGTCTTCCGGATCAATGGACACGAGACTGGCTCGCTTTTTGTTTACGTATAGGAACACCCCCCATGCGGTGACTGGGGTAGCTCCCGCAGAACTCCTAATGGGCCGGAGACTTCGCACCCACCTTAGTATGGTTTTCCCGGACATTGGCGCAAAAGTACGCCGCACACAAGAACGGCAGGGACAGGGATTTTCTCGGCATCAGCCGATTCGGCAGTTGGCGCCCGGTGACCCAGTGTTGATTCGGAATTTTGCTGGTGGTGCCCAGTGGGTTCCTGGCGTAATCTTTCGCCAAACGGGCCCTATATCTTACCAGGTGCAAGCCCAGGATCGTCTCCAGCGCAAACATGTAGACCACGTTCGGTCCAGAAGACTATCCCCTCAAAAGATTCCCCGCCCCCGGAGCTCATTTCTACAGCCGCAGAGACCAGAGACAAGGGAAGGTAGTCCTCACAATCTTCCACTGGTGCCTCACTCAAAGCCTGCGCAGGTCGTTACAGAACCGAATGGACATAGAGACGCTGACGTGACGGAGGCAGCAGACTCTGACTCCGAGATGGAGACACAGGACGCATCAGAGGGGGAATCCTCGGGTCCACGGGCCGTGGATGTACAACCATTACGCCGTTCATCACGGAAGCGCCTGTCTCCGTCTCGTTACACACCGCCTGATTCAGCGCCGCGTGCAAATGGTGTCCGGCCTGCGGCAAAACGAGTCCGATGCCCTCCTTCGACAGGGTCTTCGGTGGATTCCCTGGACTTTGGGGGGGGAGGGATGTTATAACCTGCCTGCTTACCATTGGCTGGGGACTAATGACAATCCCACAATCCTGTGGGAGTATGAGCTTCCCAAATGAGGGGGGCGGAGAAACCATTAGTAAACTCCAAGTATAAATAAAGCTGGCCAGTTTAGGAAGCAGGCAGGAAGGAGTGTGCAGCAAGGGAAGTTGCTGCTGCTGTTTTATATATATATGTTATTGTAAATAAATGTTATTACTTTGTATCCTTAAAACTCGTGCTGGATTCTTCGTGGCCCTTACAAAACATCTACAAGAAGCACTGCAGGAACTCACCAAGGCTCCTTTGACAGCACCTTCCAAACCCATGATCTCGACAACCTAGAAGGACAAAGGCAGCATGCGCATGGGAACTCCATCCAAGTGTCACACCATCTTGACTTTGGAGTATATCGCTTCTTTCACTGTCACTGGGTCAAAATCGTGGAACTTCCACTGAGTGTACCTACACCACATGGACTGCAGCGGTTCAAGAAGGCAGCTCACCACCATCGTCTCGAGGGTAATATCTAATGGGTAATAAATATTGACCTAGTCAGCGATACCCATATCTCATGAAAAAAATTATAAATTCCATGAACGAATAAATAAAAAATTTTTTACAGGCAGTAACGTGTACAATATCACACAATCTAATTAATATTAAAAAATGCTCGTTTTACAGGTAATGTTGACAATTTTATGTAGGTAGAAGAAAGCAGGAACCTTCTTAGATTGCTGAGCAGTTGAAGAAATCAAATCAAAATATCTTAATTGAAGAATTCATGTTCTTTCTTTTCTTTCATGCTTGCAACAGCTCACCTCCCTGTCTGTTCTTCAGCCCTGAGACAGTGAGTGTCATCATGCTATTCAACTACAAATGGCGTTGCATGCTTGATCCTGGCCTTGCCAAATATTAACACATACACACACACACACACACACACACACGCACAGTTCAGCAAGAACTATCAGTCAGCAATCAAGAGCAGAAATTCTGATTTAATTGTCCTCCTCCCTAGCCCAGGCGTGTTGGAGCTAATTGTACGATCTCAACAGTTACCTCAGCTGAGATCATACAATGACAATGCTGGTCTATGGATTGAAGCCTGGACTTCTGGGGCGGGATTCTCCCCTACCCGGTGGGGCGGGCGGTTCCGGCACCGAGGAGTAGCGTGAACCACTCCGGCGTCGGGCCGCCCGGATTCCGCACCTTCAGGGCTGGGCTGGCGCTGGCGGAGTTGGCACCACGCCAATCGGCGTGGAAGGGGCTTGGCGCCACGCTGAAGGGCCTCCGCCGGCCGGCGCGAGTTGGAGCATACGCGGGATTGCCAGTGTGTGCTGGCGTCATCCCAGCGCACGCGCAGGTGGTTTGTCTCCGCACCGGCCATGGCAGAGGTCCACAGCAGCCGGTGCGGAGAGAAAGAGTGCCCCCACGGCACAGGCCCGCCCACGGATCAGTGGGCCTCGATCGCGGGCCTGGCAACTGTGGGGGCACTCTCCGGGGCCAGATCCCCCCGTGCCCCACCAAGGATCCCGGAGGTCGCCCGCAGAGCCAGGTCGCGCCGGTAAGTACCAGGGGCGAGATTCTCCGACCCCCTGCCGGGTAGGAGAATCGCCGGGGGCTGGCGTGAATCCCGCCCCCGCCGGTTGCCGAATTCTCTGGCACCTGATATTCGGCAGGGGCGGGAATCGCGCCGCGCCGGTGGCGGGGCCCCCCCCCCCGCGATTCTCCGGCCCGGATGGGCCGAAGTCCCGCTGCTAAAATGCCTGTCCCGCAGGCGTAGATTAAACCACCTACCTTACCGGCTGGACAAGGCGGCGCGGGCGGGCTCCGGGGACCTGGGGGGGGGCGCGGGGCGATCTGACCCCGGGGGGTGCCCCCACGGTGGCCTGGCCCACGATCGGGGCCCACCAATCCGCGGGCGGGCCTGTGCTGTGGGGGCACTCTTTTCCTTCCGCCACGTTCTCCACCATGGCGGAGGCGGAAGAGACTCCCTCTACTGCGCATGCCGCCCCCCTGGCAATTCTCCGGCCCGGCGGGGGGGGGGGCGGGGTCGGAGAATCCCGCCCCTGGACTCTGGGACTGAATGTTACATCAGGTGGTGCATATGCCCAGTGCAACACACTGTGACATAAGTGGAGGAACAGGCCTTCTCAGAGGGCTAGATAGGCCTGTGTCACTTACAGCCGTTGAGGCCCCTCACCAAAATAAAACAGTGAAGATACATGAAAATAAATAGGACACCAAAATGAAGTGAGACATAATTTGAAGTTTTAAAAAATGCTTTTCCAGCCTGTTTCTGTGCAAATGCACAAATTATTGAGGAAAAATCTAGCTTTCATGCAATGTCACAGTTGATATTAAGCATGGCGAGCGCATTCAAAAGTTCCGGTCCCATGGTTGAAAGGTGGTAGTTCATTACCTGCTTCAACATGTTGAAAGTGCGTTCACCTGGAGCCACTAATGCAGGCAAATTGACTAAAATACACAATGCAATTGTGATATCAGGAAATACCCCAGAGAGACCAAGTTCAAATATTTCTTGAAGCAATTCCTTTGGCTTACAAACCGGAGAAGAGTATTTTCATTCTTAGGACTTCATGTTGAAAAACTATCCATTACAAAGAGTTATTGCGATCGAATAGTACAATGACTTCAACCATGTGTTAGCTCTGCTGCCTTAATCCTCCTTCACCAGTAGGATGGGCTGTGCAGATGCTGCCTGATGTACAATACGGAACAGCAAAACGTTCAACGTACTTTCTTTTCCTATATTATTTCCTAATGCGCTTAAATTCAAGTTGCCACACTTATCAAATGCCAAAAAATTAACAAGTGTCTAAACTTGAGGCTCCCTTTGAGCTTGAGGCCCAGGCCAAATGGCCCTCTGGCCCTGTGGAAGAACAAGGTAGTAATCCATCAATAGTCACGTAGTAAATTGTGGATTGATGTAGAATGGTTTTATGTCTGAATTTATTTCTTCTACTGCTGCACTGATATAGCCTCTTGATAGTGCCCCGGCAACTCTTTGGGATTTTCATGAAACCTGGTATGTACATCACTGGGATAAAATCTTATTGTCACTCACAGATTAAAATTCTCATTCATTTTGTTAGGCAATAAAGTGATCTTATTTTAAATGTTGGTGTATCCTATTGTAAACTGTCCATTTGGCAACAGTAAACCAGACCTTCATATCGCTCACTTGTGGAAAACCAGTTATTAAAATAAATATTTGATTGCACTTTCTTACCTGTGAAGTGTGGCTTGTTTATAAGTTGCTCAACATGAATTTGAGACACGGCATTGATGGTTGACCATTAATGACTTTTCAATTACTGTCAAGATTGCTGTTTATACAAGGTTCTTTGACTGTTCAATATTTTGCAATGTAAACTAATGTGGTATCCACATGTTCATAGGTGGATTACTGCTGCTGGCATTGGTAAAGAAAGGGCTGTAACCAAAGCATTGCCGCCTGTACAAGTCAAGTCAGTGTGACAATGGCAATGCTCACTTGTATAGACTTTCACCCCATCTAGTTTGCAACGGCAATGACCAGATTGGGGAGGACTGGGGCGTACGTTTGTCGAAACAGTGAGCACACAAATATTTTGGTGTTGCTGAATCTGTCCTACAGTATAAACCTAGTGAATTTAAAACAATGGGAACTGGTTTACAATATGGAACCGTCTCAATAATCTAAGGAGAATAAAACACATCAGTCCGGCTAAACCTTTGTGCCTGATTCAGCCTAGGGTGTCGTAATCTTTCCGGGGGGAAGAAACATGCCAGTGAACAGCTCTTACAAAACACATAAGAAAGTTGCTGAAAAGAGTGACAAGTTGTCGAAGTATTTTGTCCTGCACTCATCAGGACAAACACAAGAATTCCAAATTTCTAGCAAAACGCTTGCTAGAAGTGACATGCATTCATACGTGGAGACCCATTCTCTGCAAATAAAATGAAAAGGTTCAAGCCTTGTGCCTTTTTTGAATTATGCAGGAGCTTTGGGAGCCTGTAGTTCATTGGCTGAGGTATTGCTAGTGAGAAAACAATCAGAATTGACTTAGCAACGGTGCTGAGGACCGGGTTCGAATCCCGGCCATGGGTCACTATCCGTGTGGAGTTTGTACATTCTCCCCGTGTCAGCGTAGGTTTCATCCCCACAACCCAAAGATGTGCAGGTAGGTGGATTGGCCAGGCTAAATTGCCCCTTAACTGGGAAAAAATTAATAATAATAAATTTTAAAATAATAAATAATACATTTTAAAAGGAGAATTAACTTAACAACCAAACAGCACTCTTTTCTCCTGCAGTAAAAATTATTGTGATAGTTTGAAATTTGCCATTCTTGTGTTTGTCCGAATGAGTGCGAGATGAAAAGCTTCAGCAAAAATGTCTGTCTGTTCAAGTTGTTTGTATGACTCAGCCATGTATGAAAATTGTAAGAAATAACCATTTTGAACAGATATGACAAAATAGATGCAGGTGCGGCCAGGTTATGTATTGCATCTGTGCATTCTAGAACAAATGAATATTGCAGCACAAAGCGCTTTGTTCGGTTTATCATTTCCAGGAATGCAGAACGTTGTAAAGTGCCTCATTGGGTTGGGTTTCACTGGAATATTGTCGCAAGCCAAGGACAAAAATATGGGCATGAGAGCAAGATGATGAGTTGAAATGAAATGCGACAGGATGGTCTGGGTCATGTTGTGGACTGAGCGAAGATGTTCTGAAAACGGTCACCCAGTCAGCGTTTAGTCTCCCCAGTGTGGAGGAGACCGCGTTATGAGCAGCAAATGCTGCAGCTAAATTGAAAGAAGTGCAAGCGAATCAACGCATCGCCTGGGAGGAGTGTTGGGGGCCTTGGAGAGCGAGGGGGGAGGAGGTAAAGGCGCAAGTGTTACACCTTTTGTGATTGCATAGGATGGTTCACCGGGAAGGGGATGAGGTGCTGGGGTGACAGATGAATGGACCAGAATGGATGAAATTGTCCCAGCAGAATGCTGACAGGGGAGGTGAAGGGAAGATGTGTTTGGTGGTGGCATCATACTGAATTTGGCAGAAATGATGAAGAATAATCCTTTGAATGCAAAGGCTGGTGGGGTGACGAGTGAATGTGAAAAAGTGAAAAGTGGAGTGAAGAAATCCCTATCTTGGTTCTGGGAGGGAGGGGAAAGGTTTAGAGTAGAGGTGCGGGAAATGTGTTGAACAATGTTGAACGAAGGGCAGCACGGTGGCGCAGTGGGTTAGCCCTGCTGCCTCACGGTGCCGAGGTCCCAGGTTTGATCCCGGCTCTGGGTCACTGTCCGTGTGGAGATTGCACATTCTCCCCGTGTTTGCGTGGGTTTCGCCCCCAAAACCCAAAGATGTGCAGGCTAGGTGGATTGGCCATGCTAAATTGCCCCTTAATTGGAAAAAATGAATTGAGTACTCTAAATTTATTTTTTTTAAACAATGTTGAACGCCCCATCAACCACACTGGGGGAGGGGGGGGGGGGGTAACCTTGGCTCAGGGGAAAGGAAGGCACATCAGAAATGCTGTTTTGGAAGGTGGCATCATCAGAAGAGATGCGATGGAGGCGGAGAAACTGGGAGAATGGAATGGAGTCCTTACATGACTTACACAAAGTGTGAGGAGCTGTGTTCAAGATATTTCTGGGTGTCACTGGGCTTGTAATCAATATTGAAAAACAGTCTAGTGCCAGAAATAGACAGAAAAGTCAAGGAAAGCATCTGAGACAGACCATGTGAAGGCGAGAGAGGGGTGGAAATTGCAAGCAAAGTTGATCAATTTTTCCAGGTCCAGACAAGAGCAAGAAGCAGCACCAATACAGTTAGTCTCCTAAGAATGGCTTCTGCCTTCTTTACAATGGCCGTGTACACTGCAAAATGCATGTGGTGCAAGGCTTAAACTTTTTCCAGTGTTTCTGGACCAAATTCAACCAAAGAATTACTCTGCCATTAACTTTGGCTGCAGTTAGCCTGTAGCCAGTCTCCAGCCTTTTCATTTAAACAGCAAGTAACCATGTCAATAATGGGGCCATGTTTTGCTTTGACAGAACCAATCACCGATGTAAAAACCAAATAGGATCAATGTTATGATGACCTCAATGTAAATCTTCTAAAAATACATAGCAATTCGACAGCTATTCAATTCTGCTTCGTAAGTTTAATTTATCCTTTCAAGGAATGTAGACATTGCTGGCAAGACCAGTATTTGTTGTCCATTCTTACCGGCCCTTGAACTGAGGAGCTTACTCGGCCATTTCACAGGGCAATTAAGAGTCAGCCACATTGGTTGGGGTCTGGTGTCACATGTAGGCCAGACCAGGCAAGGATGACAGATTTTCTTCCCGAAAAGGCATCAGTGATCCAGAGGGATTTTACAACAATCGATGATAGGTTCATGGTTATCATTACTGAGAATAGCTATTTTTTTCAATTCCAGATTTATTAATGGAATTTAAATTCTACCAACTGTTGTGGTGGGATTTGAACCCATTTTCCAAGAACATTGCCTGGGTCAAAAAGTCCAATGATATGACTATTACGTCACCATCTTCAGCCCCTGCCGCTCCTTCCTTGAGTATATTCCAGTGACTTGCTGTAATTGGAGCAGAATGGAGAGTAATGAACACAGCAGATATCAGGTTCCAAAAAAGTGGCTTACGATAGCACAGCGGTTAGCACTGCTGCTTCACAGCATCAGGGACCCGGGTTCAATTCTGGCCTTGGGTGACTGTGTTGAATTTTGCACATTCTCCGTTTGTCTGCGTAGGTTTCCTCCAGGTGCTCCGGTTTCCTCCCAAAGTCCAAAGATGTACTGGTTAGGTGGGGTTACGGGGATAGGGTGAGGGAGCGGGCCTCGATTGGGTGCTCTTTCAGAGAGTCGATGCAGACTCAATGGGCCAAATGGCCCCCTGCACTGGAGGAATCCTATGGAATCTATGGAAATGACATATAGTTTCTGTAAGAAAAATGGAAAGGCAATATAGATGTAAGGAAAGCCTCATGAATCAAGATTTGCTGATCATGGGGTACACCAGTAGAGCATACAGCACCGAAAGAGACTCTTCGGACCAACGTGTTTGCACCAGCCTCAAGTACCTATCTGTTCTAATCCCATTTTCCAGAACTTGATCCATAGACCTTTATGGTGTTTCAAGTGCTCATCTAAATGATTCTTAATTGTTGTGAGGGTTCCCACCCCTTTCAGTCAGTGAGTTCCAAATTCCCACCACAGTCTGAGTGAAAAAGATTTTCCTCTAATCCCCTCTAAATCTCCTGCCCATTACTTTCAATCTATGCCCCCTGGTTATTGGCCCATCTACTAAGAGGAAAGTTCCTTCCTACCTATGTCCGTCATAATTTTGTACACCTCAATCAGGTTCCCCCGCAACCTTCTCTGCTCTAAGGAAAATAGCCCAATCTAACCAACCTCTCTTTATAGCTGAAATGCTCCAGTCCAGGCAACATCCTGGTGAAACTCCTCTGCACCTTGTCTAGTGTAATCACATCCTTCCCATGACCAGAAATGCCCACAGTACTCGAGCTATTACTTAATGAGATTTTTATACATCTCCTTCATAACTTCTTGTGCTGCTGCAAACTTATCTGAAGCTTGTCATCAGTACCTATATAGGGAGCATATTGCCAGGCCTGAGTATTTTGTTCTATTACCTGCTCTGTTGCCCTCTCTGTTGGGGAGGTGTAAATATAGTTAGTTCAATAATGGCTGTCTGCTCTGAGTCCATATGCTCATCTTACTGAGTGCAAACACAGCCAAGTTATACATATGACAGTTGAAAAGAATCAGGACCAGACTAATTAATTGTATGTGTAAATAATTATCTAATGCACTCAGAAAATTCCCAACCAAACTTGCTTTATGCAAGATACTTTACACTCGGGTAATGTATGTATAAACTTTTGAAATGCTGCTCCTAAAATACACAACGCAGAATACTTTTGTATTTAAGAAAGTGTGAGTGCAGATGGGTGAAGGGATTTAGTAAGCCAAATCTAGCATTCCCGTGCAAAGAAGCAATCATAGATCAACAGCTAAGAAGATGCTTGGATGATATGCAAAGAGGAGATACATCTGCCCCAGAATTGTAGAATTATAATCACACACTTTCTCTGGATGTCTTTGAGCTGTGAACAGGAGATAAATTTGCCCCAGGATTGTAGAATTGTAATCTCACACTTCCTCTGCATGCCTTTGAGCTGTAAATGTGCTGCATATGTGAGAATGTGCTAAACATTTGCATTAGCTCCTCTTGTGCAGACACATCACATGCCTAGGAACAGAAAGTTCAACAAAAACCACAGCATAGCACTCGGTCACATCGTTACCTCAAATGAGCACCAGACCAGAGGGCAGGCTCTGGAGGGTTTTTCGTGAATTTTAAGAGTTGAAGCACAGGGTGACTCATCTTGCCGAGCTGCGGGAGGGATAGAGACAGTGGCTGAGGAAGGGTGAGGCCGCCGCTGAGTGAAGGCATAGGATTGTCATGGGATCTGCTGAATCACCTGCACCATTCTGACATCACAAGGCCATCTATGGAAGGAGAATCATTCTGGAGCACACCCTGGAGTAATAATTACTTGGGTGACATTACGTAATGTCATTGAGAAGCAGTAGCACATGTTGTGCAAGCTCACATACCACATTTAGCAGGCAAAGTGGCACAGCATGTTGAACACACAATGTGTTTTCGCTAATTTCAATGAAGAGACCTCTTCCATTTGGTAGTCATTATTTCAAGCACTTCTGAGGATTTGTTGTTTACATATTTTTTTAGAAGTATAATGAAACATCAAGAAAAGAATTGGGATCTGGTGAAGCTGTAGTTTTATTTCTGATATTCCGGTTTGCCAGTTAAGGACCAAGCCCCAATCCAACCTGCTTGAAATGGGTTAAGGCTGCTTTGCCACACCTTTGGCGTGCTTGGCCTGAGCAGCCTATCGGATGGTTAAATGAGATTACTGGCGGACGCCACTAAATAAAGAGCATATATCTTTCAAAGTTGTTCTTTTGTGGAGTCGGATGAAGCAGAAGTGTTCCTCTTCCCACAAAATTATTACAAACTGTTTTCCCCTTGTTGTCCTGCTCATGGCTTTACCGCTGTCTCCTTGCTTCTTAGGATCTAACCAAAGTCTGCCCCTGCCCCAACATGGCCATGGCTTCCAGTGCCACATTTGGCTTGGGCCTCATCAGTCACCTGCACAGAACTATCATTGTCCTGAATTGTCGACAGTTTGGGGTGAAATTTGGATTTCTGTCCAAGTGTGTTCACGTAGACTCCGTCAGCTGTCCATTTGGATGTTGATTTAATATTATCGCTTTCTCTCAGCAAACACCACGGGATGTTGACTATAATGATGTATCAAAGCTGTTTTTAACATACTCACCAACCTATCAGAAAAGGACATCTTAATTATGTAGCACTGAACCACAACCTGTGTTGTCCCCTCCTTGCTGTTGCCTCGAAACACCCTGTTGCAACAATATTGAGTGCTGTCATAACCATTTATGGTCACTGATAATGGACCAGTGTTGTCCTTTAATGGACCGATGCAGTTCAAGAAGACATCTCACCACCACCTTCTCATGGGTAATTAGGGATAGGCACGAAATGCTGGCCGAGCCAGTGACTCCCACATTCCATGGATAAATATTTTTTTAAATTGATGATTTGGTTCCAAGAGCCAGGACGTATTTTCTGTGGCTTTCTTACTGTGCAGTAGTGTCTTCACACATTTCTCACCAGTAAAGTCAAGGTAGCTATGACACCGATATTAGACAGCTGGCTGGAGTGTAATAGGTACTGGCACCTCGTCACCTATGTGCTTGGACTTTCCTTGCCCTCCTCCGCCACCTCCATGGAGACATTCTCTGTGCGGAGTCTGCACGTTCTCCCTGTGTCTGCGTGGGTTTCCTCTGGATGCTCCAGTTTCCTCCCACAGTCCAAAGACGTGCAGGTTAGGTGGATTGGCCATGCTAAATTGCCCTTAGTGACCAAAAGGGTTAGGAGGGGTTATTGGGTTACGGGATAGGGTGGAAGTGAGGGCTTAAGTGGGTCGGTGCAGACTCGATGGGCCGAATGGCCGCCTTCTGCACTGTATGTTCTATGTTTATTCTGGTGAATCCAAACTGTTGTGTGAACTGAAGGTGTGACTGGAGACACTCTTTACAAAGTGTCCTGCTTGACTCTACGTCAAAAGCATCTGCCAACTCCAAACTGCCTTAACAACATCTTTACTGAGAAAGTCAACAGTGCCATGTGAGTTTGAAGTTGAACATGATTAAATTTGTGCATTCATCTTAAGATGGTTCTTAACAAACCAAAGAAACATGAATGAAGAATTTGTCTATTTTTGCACGAATGTGAAACAGGTTGGCTAGCATAAACCGTGGAGAGGACAAATGTCACTCTTTAAAATTTACCTCGTCACTTTCATCAACATATACTGACTAGCCTACTGAGTGTTTCCAACATTTTTTTTGTTTTTGCTTAATTTTGTGACATCTTCAGTGTGTTTCCCTTTTTGCTTTGAAAATAAATTCTTAACATAGTTAGTGAAAGTCTTTGCTATTGTAACAAAGTTGTTTACTCTGTTAACCAGTATAAAACTAAATAGCTGAAATAGAAATTTCATCCCATCTAATTGTGACTTGTACCTGGAGATTTATTGTCACTTTTTCACTCTTGATTCAGGTGATGGATGTGGGCATACAGTCATTGGCCTTGAAAGTGGTACTCTGACTTCAAAGAACTACCCTGGCACCTACCCGAATCACACATTCTGTAAATGGGAGCTGCGCGTTGCACCAGGGAAGAGTATAATTCTGAGGCTTGGTGACTTGGACATTGAGTACACAGAGGACTGTTCATCCAATTCATTGAAAATCTATACTTCATCATCTGCTAATAGCAGCTATGGTAAGGGGTTAATAGACTGAGTAAATTAGTCAACAAGTTTATAAATAGAACAAAGTAAATTAAGAAAATGGAGCAAGAAATACTTTCTCGTACAGCCATTCTGAACAGTACTAAAAGAGAGAAGTTTGCTGTGGCCTGTGAGATTTTGGTTGGGATACTAATTCTAATGGTACATAGAACAGTCCCATTGACAAGATGAATTATATTTTAGCGAGCTTGAAGGTTTTACTGAATTGAAGGTGATCCATTGTGATGTCAGTCTGTAATGAGCACCGCTGCAGCTGGCTTCAGGTTTCTGTTGAATTGCATTGGTGCCATACTGCTGCACTGTTAGGGCAGGGGTAGACCAATTCCGTTCAGTTAAATGTAAGCAGCAATTTTATGGGTGGGAGGCCTCAGCAAGATGCCTTTGGAGGGGGGGCTGGTATTTGCAGCTTCTGTGTTTAGATGCCTTGAACAATTTTCTTTGTGTAAACATAAATTTCTAACTCCACTGATGGCATGTGAGGTAATTTCTTCATGTACAGCTGTAAGGTATTAATTAATCCCTTGTCAGATGGATTACAGCATAGTGATGCACACTTACAAACCCACCAACAGCAGAAAATTATTAACCGTATTTGCATTGAAATGGTCTTTTATATATTTACTGCTCACAATTATTTTGGTGAGTTTCTGTGCTCGTCAAAGTGAAGGTTATTAATGTTGTTCCTATTACAAGGATGCATGCCGGGTATATCATGGTTACACCTTGTTATGAGTTGGGGGGGGGGGGGTTGCTCCCAATACAGAGCATCTCCATCAAGTGTGAGCATACCACAGAGAGGCTCCGTAAGGAGATGTGATGATTGGTTTTGATCTAAAATACAACAGGCATCACAATTATGAAAAAGTAAAATGTTGCATGCTGCTGTCAAGTTGGCTGCTACCATTCCCAGCTCAGGCTCCAACTAATTGGAATTCAGACCCTTCCTAGAGCAGATTTTCACTTCCTGATGTGCTCAATGAACGGAATTTTACAAAAGTGCTGCCAAATAATCGCCAGGTAGGACAGCAGAAATACGCAATGTTATCTTATCTAAAGGACCTGACTTAGGTTTAGTACTTCCTGCTCAGATTCTGTTGATTCCTGTGGGCTAAAACTTCCATAAAATGTTAATGCAATGGTTTTAAAAATTAATAAAATCATAGAATCCCTACAGTGCAGAAGGAGGCCTCTCTGCCCATCGTGTCTGCACCAACCCTCTGAAAGAACACCGTACCCATGTCCACTCCCTTGTCCAATCCCTGTAACCTAACCTGCACATACCTGGCCACGAAGGGACAATTTAGCATGGCCATTCCAAATAACCTGCACATCTTTGGACTGTGGGAGGAAACCGGAGCACCCCACGCAGTCACAGGGAGAACGTGCAAACTCCACACAGACAGTCACCCAAATTCGGAATTGAACCAGGGTCCCTGGCGCTGTGACACAGCAGTGCTAACCACTGTGCTGCCTATAAAGCTTGTGGTCGTTTTCTCTTTGGCTGATTTCAATTGCTAAAGTAAATGGTGAAACTGCACTCAAAAGCAAGGTCATAAAACAATATAGTTATTGCCTGGAGGGAGCGTCAATAGGTTAATACGTTGGGAAATTATACTGCAGTGATAGAAGTTCCTTACTGCTGTTTCCAGGGAAGGCTCATCACTGGCTACTTAAGTACCTGACTATCACTTGATATGGTGGGCCTTCCCCTAAGGGGGCAACGCGAGTTTCTCTCTGGCACTCCAGATGTCGGGCGAAAACCTCACCTGGGTTAAACACTGCCCATCTTTTGCATCCTCGGGCTAGAGATGGGAAATGTCATCCAGGGTTCCTTCTCCTGTTTGCTACCCATTAGTCCCGGTTGAATCTCTGCATGCGTGGACATGGAGTGAGACAGAATCATGCTCAGTCACCTTCGCTGTCCAATGATGGAATTGCCTGTCAACACTCATCATTCAGATAGACACAGACTGTTGCTTCAGAGAGAGAGACAGGTTGTTGAAGCTTTTCATCATGCATTCATCAGGACAAATGCAAGAATGTCAAATTTCAAATGATTGACTAACCAATCAGCATTCTTGCCTCTTGCAGTATAAACTGTTGAGTGTTTGAAATTTGGCATTCTTGTATTTGGCCTCATGAATGCAAGAAGAAAAGTTTCAACAATATGACTCTCTTTTCAGTAATATTCGCGTTCTGTCCCACCAAGTGATAAGAAGCATGGCTACCTCAGCAAGATTCTAAATGGAGACAAGATTGCTTGTCGAACTGAGACTCGGCTTAAAGTATTGCCTTCAAGGCAGGAATTGTGCCTTTTAATAATTATGCTGCAATCATAATTCTTTCAGCATTTTCAGCAAAGAGGAAAATCGCTGGTTGTCAGTACTCCCACTGATGGCTACCATCAGGAAAAGACAGAACCAATCTAAAATTCATAAGTAAATACTTTGAGAAAGCAAATAAATCAAAACTTTTTAAAGACCATCGGTTAATCTGAGGGGTACAGAACTATTCAAAGCCACTTAAGTTTCACTCTTAAAGTTTATAATTATTAACTGATGGTTTATTTTTTTGCGTAATGAAAATTCCCAGAAGAAAGCACAGGAACTATTTTTAAATTTGTTTACGGGATTTGGGCGTCACTGGCTAGGCCAGCGTTTATTGCCCAGCCGTAGTTGCCCTCAAAGGTATTGGTGAGCTGCCTTCTTGAATCACTGCAGCCCATGTAGTGTAGGTACACCCACATTGCTGTTAGGGAGGGAATTCCATGATTTCAACCCAGCGACAGTGAAGGAATGGCCGATATATTTCTAACACTGTATTTACAACACTGTACCGCATTTGATGACTCAGATAAATATTTGCACAACGTGCTTTATTTAGGCTTTCTGGGTTGCCAGCACATTTTTGTTCTATGATTTCAGTGATGGCATATCCCAAACAAGGTTATTTTATTAAAAATGCAGCATTTCCTGCACCAATGGTTATTGCCATCTATTCCTGTGTACGTGTGAATGGGAACATTCATAGAATCATAGAATTTACAGTGCAGAAGGAGGCCATTCGACCCATCAAATCTGCACCAACCCCTGGAAAGAGCACCCTACTTAAGGCCACACCTCCACTCTCCACCCTCCACATCTCCAAGAAGAAATAATTAACAGAGTAATTATCTTTCATGTATTTTCAAGAATTATGTTATTTTAGCTGCTAATCAATTCTACAACACAATTTGCTGGTTCTAATAACTCCCTGAAGACAGTGACAATGAGCTGACTGATTTCAAGAGCTGCCCCATTGACCCCTCATGACAATATTGGGAGCCTGAGTGTTCTGTTGGAAGCACTGATGCCTCTCAGCCAGAAGACCTGAGGTTTTAAGTCACATTCCAGGTCTTGCTGGCGATGGAAGGAGCAGTGACGTGGCCCCTAGTGGCTTGTTAATCTGCCGGCAAAATCCTTCCAACACTCCACACTATTCTCCAAGGGGGAAAAGAGTGTGAAGATATACCAAATAAACAAATGGTACAGTGTCTGTTCAAGCCGAATGTATTATCTGAAGCATCTATTTAATTTTAGTGCTTCCTACCACTACCACCAGCACCCCTACCTCAGACACAGTATGGAGTCTGGCTGCTATAGTTTAATTGTAGAGCTGATGCAAGGTAAATTTGAAGACCCTGAAATATTGGAATCGCCCAAGTGACACCATTCCATTGCTGTGTAAAGTATTATTCGGGAAAGTCTCAGATGAACACCAAAGGCTTGGAATTGGATAAGTATTCCAGAATTTTGCTTTATTACTTAGTATCAGAGAACATTAATATTCCATTCTCCCACAAGCAATTAAATTGGTGGGACAGCTCATGTTGGAGTAAAGTACACTTGGCATGTTGAAGATACAGACTTGAAGGACCAAATGGCCTTTGCTTGTTCGAACACTGTAAATTTTAGTTTTCGCCCCTGTGCTGAGGTGTTATAAGTAATTCTATCAGCACAGTCTCAGAATAGATTAGTACCAAGTACCCGACAGATTATGTTGATCCTTGTGAGTCATTCTAACCAGCAGAAAATGGGTGGATTTGGGACGGGCGGGAAGTTAAAATTTCAAAATTCTTGAACCTTAAGTCAACCCGCCTTGAATCCCCTCAACTTCCCGTTTTTAATGAAGGTGTGATCAAGGGGTGAACTGACCAATCCAGTCCCAGGATGCAGGTCACTTGGTAAAACTTTTTAACAAGGCTGCTTGTCCCATTTCAAAATACTTCATAGTTTTAACAAATGTTGGCCAGGTTTATCTGACTTCTGGGAAATCGGTGGCTCGAAGGAGACAAGAAGGGTATGATCCATCAGTTAAGTACCTTTACTGCTTGTGGACCAGTTGAAACAGGAGAGATTCCTCCAACAGATCTATCTTTAAATGACTCTGTGTTTTGCCAGACTCCGTCACCTCCGCAATCACCGACACCTCCCCTCTCCCATCCACCACAAGCTCTTGCATTGCAATCTGCCTGCTCATCCCCACCCCGTACCCCTGCACCTACCTGTTCAGGTGGGAAACCTGGGAAAAGAAACTCTGGCTACAATTAAAACTGGCAGATATTTGGGGAAACCAATACTTCTGGTCTCCCCTCTGGGCTCCCCTTCCCAAAGGCTTGCCTCAGTAAATATCAGGGCAATATTTTCAGTTATATTCACATAAAGTTCCAAACAAGGTGCTGGCTACGCCGATTCATGAACAGCAGCCTGTCAGCTCAGTGAGTGTGAACACGAATCAAAAGAAGTAGGAGCGTGTCTCATTTCTAAATATGGGGAAAGTTCACCTTGCAGAATTGCTGGCATTTACCTTTTAGTTGCTCGGAACAATGTTTCAAAGAACAGCAGATGGAGGCAAAGCAGCTATGATCCAAAAACTCTACCATTAGGGAGCATTTAAAGGTAGCTTAATCCAACATAATTGGGGTTAAATTCATAATCACTATTAAAGAAAAGCTCACTTATACCTCTCTAACTGTCCCTCAAAGTAAGGAGGACACAGAATAAGTCCCATAATGTGAGGAAGGCTGTTGTGCTGCGGTTGCCACACGTTGCTGGACGTTCAGGAGACTCTCCTATTCTTACCACCTGCCGTAGACATATTGGAAGAATTTTCAGGTTGATAATCAACATGTTTTGCCATGTTATGGAGGCACCACCATGACCACTAAGTCACAGAGTGAGACCTGAAGCCTCTAGTGGATGCTACCACTGTGCCACTAGACATCCTGCTCAGTTATATACAGATGTGAGGAATGGAGTCTAATTACATACACTTTCCTCTATTCAAGTCATGTTTATATTTTGTCCAGTCTGTGCTGAATAAGCAAAGGCCACCTGACTCTTTAACAGCCATCTTAGCCTCTTTGTAAGCGTCCAGTTTAAAATATAAAAGACTGTTTCAGGAGCTTCCACAGGAACACAGCCCATGTTTGAAGTTATGAATAGGACATGCCTTCACTAGGCCCAACAATGCATTTACAGAGCCATCTGACCACCTGGTGCTGCCTGATCATTAGTAAACTTACACTGCCCACATCACTTTAATTTTTCTTTATTGCTTTAGTGCACTTCCAGCATTGCACCCAAAAATAAGAACTCATGCTTGTCTGCCTTAAAATTGGCATCCCAGAGAGTAGTTTTCTGCCAAGGTTCAGGACAATGTGGCATAGGGGTGGTTAGATGGGTAGTTTTGGGTTATAGGGATTTACAAGTAGGACAAAGTGTATATTTTGTTACACTCATGTAATTGTTGCATTCATCACATGAAGTAAAAATGACCTCAAACACTTTACACCCCAAAAAGAGTGATTGGTGTCAACACCATCAACGGTGGTTTAGTTTTTTCAGTGTTTATGATTAGGTTCCTTATTGCTCCTGCAGTAATTACAGCGAGATCAGGTTTGGACATTTATTTCCATAGAATTAAGTGCACAGAATGGGGATATTTGGCCCATCAGATTTGTGTCAGTCTATATGCTCCACATAAGCCTCTTCCATCCCACTTCACTTTGTCCTACTTGTAACCCAAATCTACCCATCTAACCACATTGTCCTGAACCATGGCAGAAAACTTCAAATCTCACCTAGTCTCCGGGAAAGATGCCTTTCCTGAATAGGAAGAGGCCATTTAACACCTTTGAATGTTTTTTTTTCAATATGTTTATTCAAAGTTTTTCCAACAAAAATTTTCAACCAGTTAAACCCCCCCCCCCCCCCCCCCCCCCCCCCTGCGCAGACCCTCTCAGGGCAAACTTTATCCTCTCTAGCTTAATGAACCCTGCCATGTCATTTATCCAGGCTACAACTGGGGGGCTTCGCGTCCTTCCATAATAGCAAGATCCTCCGCCGGGCTACCAGGGACGCAAAGGCCAGAATGCCGGCCTCTTTCGCCTACTGCACTCCCGGCTCGTCTGCCACCCCAAATAATGCCAACCCCCAACTTGGTTTGACCTGGACTTTCACCACCTTGGACATAGTCTTTGCGAAACCCCTCCAGAACCCTTCCAGTGCCGGGCACGACCAAAACATGTGGACGTGATTCGCCGGGCTTCGCGAGCACCTCCCACATCTGTCCTCCGCCCCAAAGAACCTACTCAGCCTCGCCCCCGTCATATGCGCTCTGTGAACAACCTTAAACTGTATCAGGCTGAGCCTGGCACATGAGGAAGAGGAATTAACCTTACTCAGGGCATCCGCCCATAGACCCTCTTCAATCTCCTCCCCCAACTCCTCCTCCCACTTGCCCTTCAGCTCCTCTACCAAAGCCTCCCCCTCTTCTTTCATCTCCTGATATATCGCCGAAACCTTGCCCTCTCCGACCCATGCACCCGGAATCACCCTGTCCTGGATCCGCTGTGCCGGGAGCGAAGGGAATTCCCTCACCTGCCGCCTCACAAACGCCCTCACTTGCATATACCTGAACGCATTTCCCGGGGTAACCTGAACTTCTCCTCCAGCCCTTCTCCTAATAGCCCTCCAGATTCGGCAATGCCAGCCCTCCCTCTCCCTACTACGCTCCAGAAACCCCCTCCTTACCCTTGGGGTCTTGTTTGCCCACACAAAGCCCATAAAGCCCATGATGCTCCTACCTACCCGCTTAAAAAAGGCCTTGGTAATCCTGGAAGGCACTGGAACACGAAAAGAAACCTCGGGAGGACCGTCATTTTAATTGACTGAACCCTGCCCGCTAGCGAGAGTGGCAACACATCCCATCGTTTGAAGTCCTCCTCCATCTGCTCCACCAGCCGTGTCAAATTAAGTTTGTGCAGGGCCCCCCAGCTCCTAGCTACCTGGATCCTCAAGTACCGAAAGCTCCTTTCCACCCTCCTCAACGGTAGGTCGTCTATCCCTCTTCCCTGGTCCCCCGGACGCACCACAAAGAGCTCACTCTTCCCTACATTGAGCTTGTAGCCCGAGAAGTCCCCAAACTCTCTTAGGATCTGCATGACCTCCACCATCCCCTCCACTGGATCCGCCACATACAGCAATAGGTCGTCTGCATACAGCGACTCTCGATACTCCTCTCCCCCTCGGACCACCACCCTTCAGTTCCTGGACTCCCTTAATGCCATGGCCAAAGGCTCAATTGCCAATGCAAAGAACAGGGGGGTCAGGGGGCACCCCTGCCTCGTCCCTCGATACAACCGAAAATACTCCGGCCTCCGCCGATTCGTAGCCACACTTGCCACCGGGGCTCTATATAGAAGCTTAACCCAACTAATAAACCCCTCCCCAAACCCAAACCTCCGCAACACTTCCCAGAGATACACCCACTCCACCCGGTCAAAGGCCTTCTCCGCGTCCATAGCTGCCACTATCTCCGCCTCTCCCTCCACCGATGGCATCATAATCACGTTTAGGAGCCTCCGCACATTGGTGTTTACCTGCCTGCCCTTTACAAATCCCGTCTGGTCCTCATGAATCACCCACGGGACACAGTCCTCAATTCTCGTAGCCAGCACTTTTGCCAGCAGCTTAGCGTCCACATTGAGGAGCGAGATCGGTCTATATGACCCACATTGCAGTGGGTCCTTGTCCCACTTCAGGATCAGGGAAATCAACGCCCTGGACATTGTCGGGGGCAGAGTCCCCCCCCTCCCGTGCCTCATTGAAAGTCCTCATCAGCAACGGGGTTAACAGGTCCGCATACATCCGATAAAACTCAACCGGGAACTTCCCCGCCTGCATGCTCCCCAGTCCTTTAACCAGCTCCTCCAACCCAATTGGCGCCCCCAAACCAGCCACCTCCTGCTCCTCCACCCTCGGGAACCTCAGTTGATCAAGAAACCTTTGCATCCCCTCTTCCCCCGCTGGGGGCTGAGATCTGTACAGCTCCTCATAGAAGTCCTTAAATGCCTCATTTACTTTCACCGCACCCCGCACCGTAGTTCCCCTGCTATCATTGACTCCACCTATCTCCCTCGCTGCCATCCTCTTACGGAGCTGGTGTGCCAGCATCCGGCTCGCCTTCTCCCCATTCTCGTACGTCGCCCCCGTGCCTTCCTCCACTGTGCCTCTGCCTTCCCCGTGGTCAACAGGTCGAATTCCGTCTGGAGACTTCGCCGCTCCCTAAGTAGTCCCTCCTCGGGGGCTTCTGCATATCTCCTGTCCACCCTTAGGATCTCTCCCACTAACCTCTCCCTTTCCCTGCCCTCTCTCTTCACCCTGTGAGCCCTGATGGAGGTTAACTCTCCCCTGACCACCGCCTTCAGCGCCTCCCACACTACCCCCACCTGCACCTCCCCATTGCCGTTGGCCTCCAAATACATTTCAATGCACCCCCGCACACCTCCTCATCCGCCAGTAATCCCACATCCAGACGCCACAGCGGGCGTTGGTCCCTCTCCTCTCCTAACTCCGGCTCCACCCAGTGCGGGGCATGGTCTGAGATGGCTATGGCCGAGTACTCCGTTCCCTCCACTTTCGGAATCAGCGCCCTGCTTAAAACAAAAAAATCTATCCGGGAGTAGGCTCTGTGCACATGAGAAAAAAAAGAAAATTCATTGGCCAGGGGCCTAGGAAATCTCCACGGATCTACTCCCCCCATCTGGTCCATAAACCCCCTAAGCACCTTGGCCGCAGCCGGCCTCTTCCCCTTCCTAGATCTGGAGCGATCTAATGCTGGGCCAGCACTGTGTTGAAACCCCCCCCCCATTATCAAGCTTCCTGCCTCCAGATCTGGAATCCGCCCCAACATGCGCTTCATAAATCCAGCATCATCCCAGTTCACCAATACCACCCACACCCCCTGTAGCCTACCGCTCACCATCACGTATCGACCTCCATTATCCACTACGATATTCTTGGCCTCAAACGACACCCGCTTCCCCACCAGTATTGTCACCCCTCTGTTCTTTGCACCCAGCCCCGAATGGAATACCTGTCCTACCCATCCCTTTCTTAGCCTGACCTGGTCTGCCACCTTCAAATGTGTCTCCTGAAGCATGACCACGTCTGCCTTCAGTCCCTTTAAGTGCGCAAACACTCGGGCCCTCTTAACCGGCCCGTTCAGGCCCCTCACATTCCATGTTATCAGCCGGATTGAGGGGCTTCCCACTCGCCCCCTGCCGACTAGCCATCTCCTTTTCTGGGCCAGTCCCGTGCCCGCGCCTCCCAGACCCTCCAGTCCCCCAGGCTGGGGACCCCCGTCCCGACCACCTCTTCTGTTTCCTGTTCCCCATCAGCCAATGCAGCAGCAATCCAATATCCCCCCCCCACTAGACCCATGTCTAGCTCTTTTGCTCCCCCCATAACACTCCCGTAAGTCAGCTGACTACTGCTGACCCCGGCCTCCCCCGCCATCCCATTGACCCCGCCATCCCATTGACCCCCCCCCCCCGTGTGGGAATCCCCCCTCCCCCTCCTCCCCAGCAGTCAGTGAGCGCTCCTCCAACCCCCCCCCCCCTCTCCGTCTTTTCCTAACGCAGGAAAAAGCCCGCGCTTTCCTAAACCGGCCCCGCCCCCTCTGGCGCAGCTCCTTTTGCGGCCTTATCCCAATTCCCCCATCCCCGGGCCTCCCCTCCCTCCAGCACCGACGCCCACATTCTCTCACAGTCTCCCCATCAGGTTTCTTCCCCCATTCCCGTCCATCACCCAACCCGTGGAACATTCCCGACGCATAGTTAAAACCCTGTATACATCCGACATCCTCCCCACAACCACAGACCCTCAGTTTGAGTCCAACTTTTCAGTTTGTATAAAGGTCCAAGCCTCCTCAGGTAGTGGTGTCGATCCTGAAACGTGACCCATAATCGCGCTGGCTGCAGCATTCCGAACCTCACCCCCTTCCGATGGAGCACCGCCTTGGCCCAATGAGCCCCATCCAGCTCCAGCGGATGCGGAAAGGCCCCCGCTCCCATCAGCGAATTGAGCATCGTGCTCACATATGCTCCGGCATCGGCCCCCTCCACTCCTTCAGGGAGACCCAGAATCCGAAGATTCTTCCTTCTCGACCTGTTCTCCAGGTCCTCGAATCTTTCCGCCCACCTCCTGTGCAGCGCCTCGTGCGCCTCCACCTTCACCGCCAGGCCCAAGATCTCATCCTCATTCTCCGCGGTTTTCTCCCGCACCGCCTGGATCGCCGCCCCTTGGGCCTTCTGGGTCTCCACTAACCCCTCGATCGCCGTCAGCATTGGCGCCAGCACCTCTTTCTTCAGCTCCTCAAAGCAGCGCTTGAGATACTCCTGCTGCTCCTGCACCCATGCCGCTTGATCTACGCCCGCCACCATCTTGTTTTTTCTCCCTCGCACTTTTCGCTGCTCCAAAAACGCTTTTTTGACCGCTCCACTCCTGGTCCAATCCATATACTATGGAGGGTGGACCTTGCTCACCTTCTCACACTAGAGGTTGTCGAAAAAATTGCCGTTGGAGCTCCTCAAGAGAGCCGAAAAGTCCATTTTAGCGGGAGCCGCCAAATGTGCGGCTTAGCTCCGCATAGCCGCAACCGGAAGTTCTCCACCTTTGAATGGTTTGACCATTCAACGAGATCATAGCTTATGTGTGACTTCACTCCATTTACCATCTTTGCCTTATCCATTGAACCCACAGAATCTCTACTGTTCAGAAGGAGACCATTAGGCCCAACCCTCCGAAAGAGCACTCTACCTAGGCCCACTCCCCCACCCGATCCCCATAACCTCGCACATTGATCATGACACTAAGGGGCAATTTTACATGGCCAATCCATCTAACCTGTTCCTCTTTAGACTGTGGGAGGAAAACAAAGCACTTGGAGGAAGCCCATGCAGACATGGGGAGAACGTGCATACTCCCTGGCGCTGTGAGGCAGCAGTGCTAACTACTTAATACCCATTTGTTAACAAAAATCAACCAGTCTCAGAACTAAAAGTGGTCTGACATCAATTGCCATTTGTAGAAGAGAGGTTAATATTTTTACGACCCCAGGAACTCAGAATGTCATTCCTGAAAGGTCCGGTTCTAAATTTTAGACTATGCTTCCTGAGTCCTGGACTCTTCCTTTATTTTCTCCATCATATCTGTTCCTCTTAACATCTTCTCACTGGTAACCAATTCTTAAATTAATGGCCCCTAGTTCTGTTTCAACTGGAAGTGAAATATCACGGGGAAATGGTAGCGGTGAGGTACTGTCTCTGGGCTAGTAATTCAGAGATCCGGGAAAGGTCAAATCCCATCTCGGAAAATGGTGAAATTTGTGTTCAATAAGAATGAAAAGTCTAATGATGACCATGAAACCATTGTCGATTGCTGTTAAAAACTCATTTGGTTCACTGATGTCCTTTCGGGAAGGAAATCTGCTGTCCTTACCTGGTCTGGCCTACATATGACTGCAGATTTACCGCAACACGGTCGACTCTTAAAAACGCTCTGAGATGGCCTAGCTAACCACTCAGTTGAGGGGTAATTAGGGATGGGCAGCAAATGCTGGCCCAACCAGTGACACCCACATCCATGAATGAATAGGAAAAACACTCTCTATGTTTATTTCGACCCTATGGTCAAAAGACCCCCATCTTGATTCCTGGCTTAGTCCCCAGTCCGTGCTCGGTTCGGCACTAGGTTTAGGATGCTGCATTGGGCCACAGAACCAGTCAAGATGGACTGGAGAGGAATCCATTCCCCTTTGTAATCCAGCCAACCCTACTGGAGGATTTAGCATTGTAGGGGACTGGGATTCGGCTGTGCTGTTTTCCACCATTGAATATCTTGCCCTGAAATTGAACCCTAAGAAGGAGGGTAAGGGAAGGGAGAAATAATGCTGATTTTAACAGGAACACCTCTGCAAACAGACCTATTATCAGAGTTGTGCCCTGGACATTCGCTCAGTTTGATTCAAAGTGGCATCAGTAATAGTCTAGGATTTTTCAGGTATATGTGAATTGGTTAAAGCAACACTTGATATTTGCAACTTTCCCTTCTTTGTCCCAAAGTTAGGATTTTCCAGGGTATACTTTTCCAGGACGCACTTTTAGTTTGTGTCCTTGGCTGGAATTCTCCGGCTGTTGCAATTCACTTTTCCCGCCGGCAGCGCACCCCGCCCGCGGGTTTCCCGGAGGCGGGAATGGTTACAATGGGAAATCCCATTGACAATCGGCGAGAAGGTAGAATCCCACAATCAGAAAATGGTGTGCAGCCCAGAAACATGCGGCTGGCAGACCAGAGAATCCCACCCCTTGTAAACAAAGTCAGCGCGGCCAGGAAAAAGATAAGCATTAGAAATTCCTTTCTCAAGTGTGATGTCTGTCAAGGAATTGTCGCTGTATTGGTTTGCAGGGCAAAAGGCAATTTCTTACCAGTGGGAGACATAAATAAACGTTAATTGAAAAATATGTTCAGAACATCCTTTTTTTAAGAAAATCCTACATAATATAACCTTTACCATCTGTTTAAACTCTTGTATATAAACATCTATTTTGGCAAAAATGAAACCACCAGATGCGAATAAATGATTGTCAGAGCTGTAAGAAACAGCAATGAAAAGATTCAGAATGCCTGTTTTGAATTATATTAGATATGCACACTTGGATTCCTCTCTCCTGGGGAATGATTCTGTGGTTTTTATTCAACAATTTGCTTAAATAAGAAATGAACTTAAGTTTGAATAGATAGAGTGCCCTGTTGTGTCACAAATTGCTTCACAACATTTTGAAATGTAGTTACTGAGATGAATGACCTATTAATCTGTTTTTGGTGCTTGTTGAATCCAGAACTCGGTGTTCTCTGTGAGACATTTTCTTTTCAACAAACTGCCAGAACCTCAGACTAGCACCTCGCCCAAAAGGCACTCTTGATAATGCAGCATTCCTTAAGTGGGGTTTGAACCCACTACCTTCTGACTCAGAATGTTACCAACTGAGTCAAGCCGACACCTGGTAATCAATGGATAATAAAGTGTTGATACAAATTCACTTTGTTTCTGTTGTATAAAATATTAAGCACCTTCCCGTTTCCCTTTATAACTTTGTTCATAGGCTGTGGTGAGATAAGTGTTCATCAAATTGTAGTTCTTGCAGACTATAATTTAGAAAGGAATTAGGAAGGTAAATTGTATGTTAGCCTTTATAACAAGGGGTTTCAAGTATAAGAATAAGGTTGTCTTGCTGCCATTGTATAGGGCTTTGATGAGATTACTGTTGAATTACTGGAAATAGTATTTGTCTCTTTATCTAAGGGAGGATATACGTATTGCCCTGGAGGAGGTACAACAAACATCACCAGATTGATTTCCAGGATAAAACAGCTGCTCCATGAAGAGTAAAATTGACCTACGTTCTCTGGAGTAGAGTGAAATAAGAGTCAATCTCCTTGAAACATGAGGGTTTGACAGAGTAGAAGTTGAGAAGCATTTTCCTTTGGTAAAATCTTGCCCTGTGAGTCTAGTTCTGGACTCCCAAAGTGATGGTGGTCCTGTTGCCAGGTGGGTTCGTGCTCAGGTGAGAGGCCAGACGTCCTCTACAATGTTGCCAGGAGGAGGCAATTAAGAGTCAGCAGGTTGGGGACATGGCCAATTAAGAACAGTGAGCAAGCCTTCCATGCCAGCACAAACAGAGGGAGGAACCTTTGGGACCCTCAGCTGCACCAGTCATTGTGATGGTCTCTGCTACGGCAGCATGGAGAACATGAGGACACCTCAAAATGGAGAGAGAGCATTATGTGCATATTTATAAACGGGACAAGCAGAGAGACCCCAGAGAATGAGGGGAACCCCTCTATCAGAAGTGCTTGGGTGACCTTGTTTGGAGGCGGGCCCGTCCCTGTGCCAAGGTGACTCCAGCTCTGATGACGCCCCCCACAATCCAAAATCACTTACGGATGTGGGTTCGCTGGTTAGGCCAGCAGTTATTGCCCATCACTCATTACCCTTCAAAGGTAGTGGTGAGTTGCCTTCTTAAACCATTGTAGTCCCTGCAGTGTAGGTACAACCACAGTGCTGTTAGGGAGGGAGTTCCAGGATGTTGCCCCAGCAACCATGAAGGAACGGCGATATATTTCCAAGTCAGGGTGGGGAATGACTTGGAGGGGAAGCTCTTATTGGTGGGGTTCCCAGGTATCTACTGCTCTTGTCCTTCTAGATGGTAGTGGTCGTGGGTTTGGAAGATGCTGTCAACGGAACCTTGATGAGTTACTGCAATGCATTTTGTAGATGGTGCACATGGCTGCCAGTGTTTGGTGGTAGAGGGTTTGAATGTTTGTGGAAAGGGGAGCAATGAAGTGCACTGCTTTGTCCTGTATGGTGTCGAGCTTCTTGAGTGTTGTTGGAGCTGCACTCATCCACGCAAGTGGGGAGTATTGCATTACACTCTTGACTTGTGCCTTGTAGATGGTGGATGGCTTTGGGGGGTCAGGAGGTGCATAACTTGCCGTAGGATTCCTAACCTTTGACCTGTGCTGGTAGCCACAGTATTAATATGGCTGGCCCAGTTCAGTTTCTCATCAATGGTAACTCCCAGGATGTTGATTGTGGGGGAGTCAGTGATGGCAATGTCATTCAATGTCAAGGGGTGATGGTTAGATCCTCTCTCCGGAGATGGTCATTACCTGGCACTTGTGTGGTGCAAATGTAACCTGCCACTTGTCAGCCCAAGCCTGAATATTGTCCAGGTCTTGCTGCAATTTGGATATTATCTGTGGAGTCGTGAATGGTGCTGAACATTGTGCAGTCATCTGCAAACATCTCCACTTCTGACCTTATGATGGAAGGGAGGTCTTTGATGAAGACGGTTTGGCCGAGGACGCTACCCTGAGTAACTCCTGCAATGATGTCCTGGAGCTGAGATGATTGACCTCCAATCACCACAACCATCTAATTTTGTGCCAGGTATGACTCTAACCAGTGGAGAGTTTGTCCCTGATTCTCATTAAAGCCAGTTTTGCTTGGGTTCCTTGATGCCGTACGTCAAATTCTGCCTTGTTGTCACTTCACCTCTGACATTCAGCTCTTTTGTCCATGTTTGAACGAAAGTTGTAATGAGGTTAGGTGCTAAGTGACCCTGGTGGAACCCAAACTGAGCTTTTGTGAGCAGGTTATTGCTGAGCTAGTGCTGCGTGATAGCAGTGTTGATACCTCTTCCATCACTTTACTGATGATGGAGAGTAGACTGATAGGACGGTAATTGGCTGGGTTGAATTTGTCCTTTTTCTTCTGTGGAGGACACCTCCAAGCCTGTGACGCAGCTGGAAGGCTTCCATGCTGATCCCCCATTGGTAAAATGCTGGTGGCCTGGGAAAATCTCCTCAACTGGGTCTCTGCCCCTCCCACCCCCCACATCCCTGTCCATTCTCATTACCTGTAGTCAGGTATACTTCCACTCGTTGGCTTAGGATAAGGGGTCAATCATTTTGGTCTAAGATTTCTTCAATCAGAGAGTTGTAAATCTTTGGCATTTTCTCCCCCAGAGGGATGTCAATGTTAAGCTGATAAGTATGTTGAAGACTGAGATTGCAACATTTTGCACTGGAAGAGAGTGAAGACATGGAGAACGGAGAGAAAAGTAAGAAGAAGAGAATCAACGAGTAGGCCCGAACAGGCCTAGCTCGAGGCCTAACCTCAGGAACTACGAAACCGAACACCAACTCTCGGAACCGACCACGTGACCCAGCCCAACCTGACCCAGGAAGACCCTGCCAGCGACCCAAACCCAGCCTAAACACACCCAAAACAACGAAGACCCCACGTGAGGACCTGAACAAGCCGAAAGGTAGACCCGTCCTCGTGGAACCCTGGGGCCCGACTGGATTGCGAACCCTGGGGCCCGACTGGATTGAGAACATGTCCCCCCCCAGTGACCCCGAAACTGTGACCAGAGCCCAGGACCCCTCCAGGCGGAACCACTCACTTTCCAAAAGGTCAGACTTCTCCCATCGGATCCTCGGACCATCCAAAAGCAGCCACAAACCTAGGAAGCGAGGGAAACGCGCTAGGCTTCAGGTTAAAAAAAAACGTGGTTTCAAGTCTTCTCCCCACCATACTCCTCGCAAAAGTCCAAGGAAGCAAAAACAAGCTGGATGAGCTTAATGCTCATCTCAGCGGGAAGTGGGGGCAGCACGGTGGCGCAGTGGTTAGCATTTCTGCCTCACGGCGCCGAGGTCCCAGGTTTGATCCCGGCTCTGGGTCACTGTCCGTGTGGAGTTTGCACATTCTCCCTGTGTTTGCGTGGGTTTCGCCCCCACAACCCAAAAGATGTGCAGGTTAGGTGGATTGGCCACGGTAAATTGCCCCTTAATTGGAAAAAATTAATTGGGTACTCTAAATTTTTTTTTTAAATCTCAACGGGAAGTAAGAGAATGCTGTGTGCTCTGTTTCACAGAGACATGGCTCACTCCTGCATCATCGGACTGTGCCATACAACCTGACGGTTTCTCAATACACCAGATGGACTGCATGGCGGCATCGGGCAAGGTGAAGGGTTGGAGGGGTTTGCCTCCTCATCAATTCCTCCTGGTGCTCGGACGTGGCAACCCTGGCGAACTACTGCTCCCAGCAGCACCTGACTATGAAGTGCTGCCCATACTTCCTTCCACGGGAGTTCACTTCTACCATCATCACGGCAGCCTACATCCCACCCAGGCGGAAGTGAAGAATGCACTTGATGAGTTGTACACCGCTATGAATAATAGTGAAACAGAACACACGTAGGCCTTGTTCATCGAGACTGGGGACTTCAAAGAGGCTATCCTCAAGAGTGTACTGCCACAATTCCACCAACACATCTCCTAAACCACTAGGGGCCCCAACATCCTTGACCACTGCTACACAAACATCAATGGCGCCTACCAATCCATCCCCCGACCACACTTCCGAAAATTGGTGCTCCTCCTGGCATATAAACAGAAACTTGGCGGGAGAATCCAGTTAAGAAGGTCGTGCAGTGTTGGTCCGCGGCAATAGAGGAGCTCCTACACGACTGCTTGGAGTCAGTGGGCTGGTCCATATTCAAGAACTCAGCAGCCAAATGAAACAAGTTTGCCACCACTGTCACAGATTTCATCAGCAAGTGTGTAGAAGATGGTGTTTCAAAGAAGGTAGTACGTGCATTTCTCAACCATGGTTTCAGCGGCAGATCCACTCCCTATTGAAGTCCAGGTCTGAGGTGTTCAAGACTGCCGACCCTGACCTATACAAGAAAGCTAGGTACAACCTCCGCAAAGCCATCAGGGACGCCAAGAGACAAAATCAGACTAAGCTAGAGTCACAGACTGACAACATGGGCCCTCATCAGTTGTGGCAAGGCTTAAACAATATAATGGACTACAAAGCAAAGCTGAGTAGAATCTCTGGCAACTGAGCACCCTTTCCTCATCCTCATGAAGTCAATGCATTCTGTGCTCATTTCAGCAGGAAACCAACAAACCAGTCAACTGCTCCAGCAGCCTAGGACACACCCATACCAACCAAGTCCGATCGACCTTCTTGAAAATGAACTCATGGAAAGCAACGCATCCTGACGGAGTCCCTGGTTTTGCACTCAGATCCTGTGCGGACCAACTGGCAGGTGTGTTCGCGGACATCTTCAACTTCTTCCTACTCTGTTCTGAGGGTCCCACCTGCTTCAAGAAGCCACTATAATACCCATGCCAAAGAAGAACCAGGCAACCTGCCTCAACAACTACCATCTGGTGGCCCTGACATCTATCATCATGAAGTGCTTTGAGAGGTTAGTCATGAGACACATCAATTCCATACTCTCAGAATGTCTTGATCCACTGCAATATGCATGCCGCCACAACTGGTCCACAGCAGACACTATCTCCCTGGCCCTACACTCAGCCATGGAGCATCTCGACAACAAGGATTCCTATGTCAGACTCCTACCCATTGACTACAGTTCCGCCTTCAACACCATAATCCCAGCCAAGCTCATGTCCAAACTCCAAAACCTAGGACTTGGCTCCTCCCTCTGCAACTGGATCCTCAACTTCCTGACCCATAGACCACAATCAGTAAGGATAAACAACAACACCTCCCCCACGATAGTTCTCAATACTCTCAAGCCTGCATACTTAGCCCCTAGTATACTCCTTATGCACACACGACTGTGTGGCAAAATGCAGCTCCAACTCCATCTACAAGTTTGCTGAAGGCACGAACGTAGTGGGTCGGATCTTAAAACAATGATGAGTCAGAGTACAGAAGGGAGATAGAGAACCTAATGGCATGGTGCAATGACATCAATCTCTTCCTCAATGTCAGCAAAACTAAGAAGTTGGTCATCGACTTAAGGAAGTGTAGTGTCGTACACACCCCTGTCTGCATCAATGGTGCTGAGTTGAAGATGATTGACAGCTTCAAATTCCTGGGTGTACACATCATCAACAATCTGTCCTGGTCCGCCCACGTTGACACTGCAACCAAGAAAGTGCAATAGCGCCTATACTTCCTCAGGAAACTAAGGGAATTAGGCATATCCACATTGACTCTTACCAATCTTTACAGATGCACCATAGAAAGCATCCTATCTGGCTGCACCACAGCATGGTATGGCAACTGCTCGGCCCAAGAGTGTAAGAAACTATAGACGGTTCTAAACACAGCCCAGTCCATCATGCGAACCTGCCTCCCATCCATTGACTCTGTCTACACCTCCCTCTGCCTTGGGAAAGCGGGCAGCGAAATCAAAGAACCCTCCCACCCGGGTTATTCTCTCTTCCACCTTCTTCCATCGGGCAGGAGATACAAAAGTCTGAGAATACGCACGAATAGATTCAAAAACAGCTTCTTCCCCGCTGTTACCAGACTCCTGAATGGCCCTCTTAAGGACCGAACTGATCTTTCTCTGCATCTTCTCTATAGTTGTAACACTATATTCCGTATGCTTCACCTGATGTCTATGTTTTTTCAGTATGAATCATGTGTTCTATGTTTTTCATGGATGGAACGATCTGCCTGGACTGTAAGCAGAACAATGCTTTTCATTGTACCTCGGTACACGTGACAATAAATCTAAATTTAAGTGTGGAGTGGAGGTTAAGGTTCAGTGGTGATCTTGCTGAATTTCAGAGCAAAATTGGGGGAGGGGATGTACATCTCATATGGCCTGCACCTATTTCTCATTTCTAATACAATTTACCAAAGTAACAATTTTTAAAGCCAACGTCTAATTTTGAAATCTGTGCCATTTCGCTAAATTAGTTAGGTTTCTCTTCGGTCATTGTACTTTCACAAGAAAGCCCAACATATTTCCACACTTGACTGCTTTTTCAAAAGCATAGTAATCGAGTAAGTAGATAAAGGAGCTTTTTCTTTTAACAAGCCCGTTTGCATAAATGTTTGCTTGCTTTCCAACCTTTAGACATTTGGTGGTAATCATGTCTGTACACTGAAAAATGCCGTTATGCGTAGTATGTGTCACATATTGTACAAAGTAATCCAGGCTGACTCACCATTGCATCTGGCGTGTGTACAAGTTGTATGTTAGCATCTGGATGCAATACTGCACAAACTAAATAGTTTTCCGGTGGGGGTTTGTCTAGCATCTGACACTGCTTAGATTTAACTATCTGTTTACCTTATGGATCCGAAGTCAAGTACTCTGCACATCAGCAGTAATTGCTGATTAGGTAGTGCCCTAATAATCTATTATAAATTGTGGCATTTTCAGAGACACATTTCTAATTGTCTCAGGCCACTTTGCGATTTGTCTGTGAAAGTATTTGATTGCATTGTAATTTGTTGAGAATCTCTGAATGAGGCAGTAAATAAGTAAACGTGTACTTCAGCATTTTTGATGTTGTTAACATCCACATCCTTTTATGATGAGGGATGGTAGCACAATGGTTAGCATTGTTGCTTCACAGCACCAGGGTCTCAGGTTCGATTCCCGGCTTGGGTCACTGTCTGTGCGGTGTCTGCACGTTCTCCCCGTTTCTGCATGGGTTTCCTCCAGGTGCCCCAGTTTCTTTCCACAGTCCAAAGATGGAAACCATGGTTAGGTGGATTGGCCATGCTAAATTGCACTTAGTGTCCAAAAAGGTTAGGTGGGGTTACTGGGTTACGGGGATAGGGTGGAGGTGTGGGCTTAAGTCGTGTGCTCTTTCCAAGGGCCGGTGCAGACTCGATGGGCTGAATGGCCTCCTTCTGCACTGTAAATTCTATCATTCTATGACCTGAGATTCACAAGGGAACATTTACTGCTTCTTCTGTCCTCTGAGAGCAACTCACCATTAATTAAAATGTCTGCAGCCTGAGACCATGTAATATTTCCAAATTTGCCGATGGCACAAATCAAGTGGCTCAAATCAAGTTTGAGTTGTGAGGAGGATGCAAAAATGCTTGGAGAGGCTAAGTGAGTGGGCAAATATTTGGCAGGTGGAAGACGATGTGGAGAAATGTACAGTTATTCACTTTAATAGGAAACGCAGAAACAGAGAGTATTTCTTAAATGGTGAGAGGCTGCGAAGTGTCGATGTTCAATGGCACTTCGTTATCCTTGCTCAGGGGGGTCTTGAACCAGGGGACAGTCTCAGAATAAGGATCAGGCCATTTAGGACTGAGACCAGGAGAAATTTCTTCCCTCAGAGGATGGTGAATCTTTGGAATTCTCTACCCCAGACGGCTGTCGAGACTCAGTCGTTAAGCATGCTCAAGACTAAGATTGATAGATTCCTACATATTAAACACAAAGGATAAGGAGTAAATGCAGGAAATGATGATGAAGTAGAAGATCAGCCATGACCTCATTGAATGGCGGATCGGGCTCAAAAGGCTGAATGTTGCTTGTTTCAGTGAGAACCTCCCATTCTTCTGAACTCCACGGAACATAAGACCATAAGCTACAGGAGCAGAATTAGGCCATTCGGCCCATCAAGTCTGATCTGCCATTCGATCATGGCTGATATGCTTCTCATCCCCATTCTCCTGCCTTCTCCCCATAACTCCCGATCCCCTGATTAATCAAAAACCATCTATGTCTATCTTAAAGACACTCAATGAATCTGCCTCCGCAGCCTTCTGTGGCAGTGAGTTCCACAGGCTCACCACCTACTGACTGAAGAGATTCTTCCTCATCTCTGTTTTAAAAGATCGTCCCTTCGGTCTGAGGCTGTGTCCTCGGGTTCTAGTCTCTCCTACTAGTGGAAACACCTTCTCCACGTTCACTCTATCTCGGCCTCTCAATATTTTATAAGTTTCAATGAGATTCCCTTCATCCTTCTTATAATAATGTTTATTAGCGTTACAAGTAGGCTTATATTAACACTGAAATGAAGTTATTGTGAAAATCCCCTAGTCACCACGCTGCGGCGCCTGTTCGGGTACACTGAGGGAGAATTCAGAATGTCCAATTCCCGTAACAAGCATGTCTTTCAAGACTTGTGGGTGGAAACCGGAGCACCAGCACCCGGAGGAAACCCACGTAGACAAGAGAAGCACATGCAGACTCCGCAGAGACAGTGACTCAGGCCGGGAATCAAAACAGGTCCCTGGTGCTGTGAAGCAACAGTGCTAACCGCTGTGCTACCGGTTCTAAACTCCATCGGCCCACAGTCTTCAACCGCTCCTCATATGACAAGACCTTCATTGCAGGGATCAATCGTGTGAACCTCCTCTAGGCCCCCTCCAAGGCCCGCACATCCTTCCTTAGATAAGGGGCTCAAAACTGCTCACAATATTCCAAATGGGGTCTGACCAGAGTCTTATACAGCCTCAGCAGTACATCCCTGGTATTGTATTCTAGCCCTCTCGAAATGAATGCTAACATTGCATTTGCCTTCCTAACTGCCAGCTGAACCTGCATGATAACCTTAAGAGAATCCCGAACTTGGACTCCTAAGTCCCTTTGCTCTTCAGATTTCCAAAGCCGTTCCCCGTTTCAAAAATAGTGTATGCCTCTATTCCCCCTACCAATGTGCATAACCTTACACTTGTCCACATTGTATTCCATCAGTCACTTCTTTGCCTACTCTCCTCACCTGTCCAAGTCATTCTTCAGCCTCCCTGCTTCCCCAACACTACCTGTCATATATACCTATAGTGCAGAAGGAGGCCATTCAGCCCTTGGAAAGAGAACCCTACCTAAGCCCAATCCCCCATCCTATCCCGTAACACCACCTAACCTATTGGATACTAGGGGGCAATTTAACATGGCCAATCGACCTAATCTACTCATCTATGTACTGTGGGAAACCGGAGCACCCGGAGGAAACCCATGCAGGCATGGGGAGAAAGTGTAAACTCTACATAGACAGTTACCCGAGGCTGGAATTAAATCCGGGTCCGTGGAGCTGTCAGGCAATAGTACCAATGACTGTGCCACTGTGCTGTCCCTCCACATATTTTTGTATCATCTGCAAACTTAGCAACAATGCTCTCAGTTCCTCTCCCAGATTGTTGATGTATACATAGACAAGTCTATTTAATCTTTCCTCATAGGACAGCAATGAAATATTTAGCTGAACAAACTTTTACTGTATGATATTATTGTTGAATTTGCAAATGTTGGGCAGGGAAAAAACAGAGTCTTGCTTTGGGCACATTTAGCGTGTGTTCCTCAACATGACGCTGAGAACAACCCTGCTATCAAACAGGACTCTGGTTTTTTTTTGGTCACTGTGAGGACTGCCTCGCCAAGGCCGCGCTTACCTTCATTTCCTGCACTGATGAGTTCAGGAAGAGATCAGGTAACCATTTGTGGTCTCTCGACTCCTCACCGTGGCCTCCGGACCACTTCCAGTCTCCCAACTTAGCTGTTAGGGGTCCTTGAGCCCCCCACCTCATAAGCACAGGGCACCCCGATCCCCAGCAACCTGACACCCAGGCACCTTGGCACTGCAAGTATGTCAGAGCCAGGGTGCCAAGCTGGCAATACCGTGGTGCTTAGGTGGCAGTGCCAAGGTTCCAGTGCCCAGGTGGCAGCAGGACAGCCATGGTACCAACCCGAACCTGACCACTAGGGGTGGCCTCCAATGTCCTGGGAGACACCCCCATCCACGATTGTGTAGACCAGTGCTAAGCAGCACCATGGCAAGGTCTCCCAGGCATGGACGTTCGTTCTCGGTACCTGGGTATCTCTGGCGCAAACACATTTAAGTGAGCCTAACTGCTCACTTAATTATGTAAATCTGGATCATGCCCTGTAAGGGTGGGATCCAGTTTGTGACATTTTGTGGGATCTCATTAGAATCGTGAGTCGATTCAAGCGTCGCAAATCTCGTGAGATTTAACGACCTCGTCACATCACTGAATCGGGTGCAATGAGACAATTCAATTGCTGCCGTTGTTTATAGTTTCACTATTTTTGCTGACGAATATTATTAACCAGGTAGCTAGATCAGGTTCCAACTAGGCTTAGAGTGGAATACCATGCAAATATCAGAAAAATGAAACCAGTAAACCTATTAGGTATAAATGGAAGAAATAAATGTAATTCATAAAAGGAATATTTAGTAACTTTATTTTTAGTACAGGATGGATAGTTCTATGAATGTGGAAAATCAAAAGCTGATCATCCACACTTGAAAATTAGGACAATCTGCTCAATGGCATTTAATCTTCTAATGAAATGCTAACAATGTGTACATTTAGGCTATCTCCTTGCTCTTGGTGTCTTCCACTCATAAGAGTGAACAAAAGAAGAGGATTGGATATGTTTTTTGAAGCGGAAGATTGTTAGGATCTGCATTGCCCTCCAGAAGTCTGAGAACACGCACAAACAGATTCAAAACAGCTTCTTCCCCGCTGTTACCAGACTCCTAAACGACCCTCTTATGGACTGACCTGTTTAATACTACACTCCTGTATGCTTCACTCGATGCCGGTGTCTATGAATTTACATTGTGTACCTGGCGTTGCCCTATTATGTATTTTCTTTTTATTTTATTTTATTTTCATGTACTTAATAATCTGTTTGAGCTGCTCGCAAAAAAATACTTTTCGCTGTACCTCGGTACACGTGACAATAAACAAATCCAAACCAATCCAAAGAAATGGTGGTGGAAGTAGCCATTTAACGGGGAGAAAATTGAACCTCGTAACGCTCGCATTACAGACATAAAATGGATACAATAAGGCCCAATTTCGGAACCAATTACCTCCCTACCCAATATTGAACCATCACATTTTTGAGATATTCTTGGTTACTTCTTGAATCCCTTACTGATGAAATGAGAGGCATCAAGTTTCTTTTAGATTCAACAATGACAACTTTTGACATGACACCTTTAACATCGCAAAACATCCTGAATCATTTCAGGAGCTTTATCAACAAAACATTTTGACACCACAGGAGTGGATATCAGGACAGGTGACATAGGTTTATCAAACAGATCGGTTCCCTTTCAGAAATGGTTCTGTGATGTATGGAGATGGCCTGCTCCTTTCTGCAGCAGCCGAAGCAATGGCCAATATCCAACATTATAATTTTTTAAAATTAAGATTATTTCTCAAGGACCCATGTGCTGCTTGATGGCCACTGACGCTCGCGATCGTCTTCTCCTGCTGCACTTACCTGAGGCTACTCATACAAAACACACAGCAAGCATCTGGGGTGTAATCACAGAATCACAGAACCATACACCGCAAAAGAGGCCCTTCAGCCCATCGAGTCTGCACCGATGCATGAAAGACACTTGACCTGCCTACCTAATCCCACTTCCCAGCACTTGGCCCATAGCCTTGAACGTTGCGACGTGCCAAGTGCTCATCCAGGTACCTTTTAAAGGATGTGAGACAACCCGCCTCTCCCACCCTCCCAGGCAGTGCATTCAAGACAGTCACCACCCTCTGGCTAAAAGCTTTTTTCCTCAAATCCTCCCTTAAAACTCCTGCCCCTCACCTTGAACTTGTGTCCCCTCATAACTGATCCTTCAACTAAGGGGAACAGCTGCTCCCTATCCACCCTGTCCATGCCCCTCATAATCTTGTACACCTCGATCAGGTCGCCCCTCAGTCTTCTCCACTCCAGCGAAAACAACCCAAGTCTATCCAACCTCCCTTCATAACATAAATGTTCCATGCCAGGCAACATCCTGGTGAATCGCCTCTGCAACCGCTCCAGTGCAATCATATTCTTCCTATAATGTGACGACCAGAATTGCACAGTGCTCCAGCTGTGGCCTCACCAAAGTTCTATCCAACTCCAACATGACCTCCCTGCTTATGTAATCCATGCTTCGATTGATAAAGGCAAGTGTCCCATAGGCCTTTTTCACCACCCTCTTAACCTGCCCTTTCACCTTCAGAGATCAATGGACAAACACGCCAAGATCCCTTTGTTCGTTGGAACGTCCCAGTGTCAGGCATTCATTGAATACTTTCTTGTCAAATTACTCCGTCCAAAGTGTACCACCTCACACTTTTCAAGGTTAAATCCCCCCCCCCACACACACACATAGTCATCTATCTCGTTTATATTAATGACAAACAATAGGGGACTCATCACAGATCCCTGTGATACACCACTGGACACTGGCTTCCAGTCACTAAAGTAGCCGTCTGTCATTACCCTCTGCCTCCTACAGCTAAGCCAATTTTGAATCCACCTGATCAAGTTACCCTGTAATCAACTCAACCAATTTTTTTAGATATGGCCGCCGGGTACTATCTTAGGCTCTATTCATGTCTCACAGCTTAGGAACGTGTTGATGAGTCCTATGCATTGAAAACCAAGCAATGACAGCAAATTTCCACCTCAATAATTTTTAAGAGCTGATTCAATAAAGAATTGACTCAGAAAATTGTAAGGAGTTGAAGGGATAATGCAGAGAAGTGGGACTAAAGGAATAGTGCTTTCAGAGAGTCAAACCCAGCACAATGGGCTGAATGGCCACCCCATGTGCTATGAAGCCTGATGATTATATGATTCTATTGCATGTTACTCATTTTGTTCCTTTGCTTACTTTTAAGAGCTGATGTAGCCAACACCATACCTTTTATGAATTAAGTGGTGCTGTAATCTTGGTCAGGAGCCAGAGTTCTTCAATGAGCATGGCGGGCTAGTATATCAGTTCAGTGCAATGATAGATAAGATTGTTGAGGGATTTTTACAGTCTTTGCCTTGCCAGTAACATATTTTCAGTGGCACAACCTACTTATTCTACATTGCTACTTAAAATGTCTTGGAGCTCGGAGTGTTGGAAAGACATTTTACCTTGAAATTACTTCTCCATACCATCCTTCTGAAATTGGAGGCTATCCCACAATCACAAACACAAATCATTAGAATGAATGGAGGAGACAACACACCAGCAGAAAGCACCTTGACTGGATACATTGGCAGTTTGTAGCCACAGAAATTACTTGCAGAATAGCTGTAGTCCATTCACATTCAGATTTTCCTCACACCAGTATTACTCGACAGTCATATCACCCGAGGGAGGCACTAAGGGAGTCCATGCAACTTTCCAAAGGGTGAGGAACATTGAAGCGGGGGTCATCTTTGTGGCACTCTGACAACTGCTGGGCTGGAATGACATTGGCGGAGGCCAAGCATGCAGTCATCTGCCACAAGAGACCAGAGAGAGGAGTATGTTGTGATACGAGATACATTTACATTTAAGGGCACATATCTTAAACTGCTGTCAACCACTACCACCTCCCCAGGATGTGATATATTACTCCCATGATAGGATGTGATATATTAGTCCAGAAGCAGCAGGGGTAGAGATCAGATGCATGGAGTGCGCTGTGATACGAGCTACATGTACCTTTAAGTTGCATATCTTAAACAGATCATCCCGCCAGCAGAAAATCCAGCCCCTGGTCTTCACACTCAAAGAACAAAAGGCAAACTGATTTCTGAGATCTGCTGCGCTCAATTCTTTATACGCTGATGAAGGAGCAGTTTCGTATATTATAACCGTAAGGACACTTCAAAAATACTTGTGAGCTGCAGAGAGCTGTGGGATGTCCTGAAGTCACTAAAGGTGTGATGTAAATGCAAGATTGTTTTCAATTCTTTGTTTAAAAAAGGATTTAGCAATCAACCTATTAATTTTACTGGCAAAAATATGTTTAGTATTAGCTTCTATCTTCACGCCGTGTAACGAACAGTTTGGAAAGGTCACACAAATTCGGGCAGGATTCTCCGGCCGTTCGCTGGCGGCAGGATTGTCTGTTCCCGCCAGCAGCGCACCCCCACCGGTGGTTCCCGGCAGTGTGGGCTGGTTTCAATGGGAAAATCCCATTGACAAGCATCAGGAGTAGAGAATCCCGCCGCCAGCGAACGCCGCAGCCAAATTCTCTGTCCTCGCCAGCAGCGATAGCAGGACAGACTCACAACAGAGAATCCAGCCCGTACATCTACCTACATAGCAGTTGCAAAATTATATTCTAATATTGAATGGAAATCTCCACTCCCCTTAGATCGGGAATGCCAATTGGGTGGAGTATCCCACGTTACTCCCAAAAACGGGTTCAGCGCCGGACATCAGGCCTGTACCAGTCTCCGGTCCCACCCCAGCGGGAACATGCAAACAGCTCATATGCATTCATTTGAATGCGATTAACAGGCTGGTCACCCAAATTTCCACCCCACTGTTATGCACTGTCGTCGTCCCCAGTGGGAACTCCACCAGATGAGCTTTAGTACAAGTATTGACAAGCGCTATCCTGGCGCTCTGGACCACGGGGGGAGTCAAGATTCATGTTCCCGTCTGCCGTTGCCAGGCTGCAGAGGGAGTTTTCCCCAAGGGTCCTGAGGGGTAGGTGGGCTCGGGCTAAGGTTATAGGGTTGATACCAGGATCCTCCCCCGGGATGTGGGTCCCATTTCTGGACTGCTCTTTCTAACCCTGGGCTCACTCTTGGCATGGTGATCTCAGATAGCCCTCTGTTCAAAATAATAACAATAATCTTTATTGTCACAAGTAGGCTTATATTAACACTGCAATGAAGTTACTGTGAAAAGCCTCTAGTCGCCACACTCCGGCACCTATTCGGGTTCACAGAGGGAGAATTCAGAATGTCCAATTCACCTAACAGCACGTCCTTCGGGACCTGTGGGAGCAAACCCAAGTCATCATCCTTGTCTGACCTGTTTAAACTCTGAGGTGCTGTTTTCACTCTGAACTGCTCTGCCTGACAGCTCGTGAGCAGATCAGACAGTTCGTTGAGGATTCAAGTCAGGAAGGCTTTCCCTTTCCTCACATTTTCATCCTCAGCCTTATGCTTTTAAAACTGCTGCTTTTAAAGTGGCTGAGCCTTCCTGGAAAGCCCATAACACTTGAAAAGAATTGAAGTCCTCTGAGATCCTTTGAAATGCTCTGTATTAATTCATTTTCACAATATCTTTAACTAGCCTTTGATTGACAGCTTAATGGTTTAAACACAGCAGGCAGGAGATTTGGTTATTTATCTTCCCCTTCACCTATGAACACATCTGAATTACCCTCCATTGATCCTAACCACAATGTTAAAAACAAGTTTGTTCTGGTTGCCAGCTGCTGACCACTTCAACAATGCGAAGTGGGTTCTGCACTTAGAAAAGAGGAAGTGAGAGCACTTAGCTTTATAAAGGGTCAACCTTCCACGTGTATGGTGTGGGGTGGGATGGCCCATTATTCCTGAGGGGGAGGGGAACTCCTCTCCCTAATGAGGGATTGGGAGTGCTCCGCTTATCAGAGGGGGTTCTGCCTCTGGATGCTGGGATAGGGGCGCACATTTAAAATGGTGGCTCAACATCAGTAAGTGTAGGGAGATCAGCATGCTCGCCGCATTGTGTAATTTAGTAAAAATATGAGAATACCACCTTGGCGACACTCCTAGAGCCAGCGGGATACAGTCCTGACTATCCCTGGTGGGAGCACTTAGTTTTCAAACCGAAGAATCTCGCCCATTGAATTTATATGCCAATTTGCTCATCATACTGAGCAACGTTTGCATTGTTGAGCATTCATTAATTCTCTATAATTGAAGTGTTTTCTTTCATTGAAAGTTTCAATAAAACCTCAAAATTGGATTATGCATGTATGTGATAAAAAATGTGGAATAAAGAACCGTGCAGAATTAATCATAAATGCATGGTTCACTGACAGCAGAGGTTGTTTAATGCTTCATATGGAAGAGTAAAATGCATTTAATCATCTTCACTACAGTATTATTCGGGCTTTTCCAAATGTGTTTATGTAGGTCATTTAAGTTCCTGGTTTCTCATATTTCATTTCACCTGAAATGACTGAAGGGGGGGGGTGTAGTTTATAAAGATATAATCCAGTGCACCAGAGTTTCAAAATTCCAATTTTTTACACACTGTACAAATGATAATTCCCCCCCCCCCACCCCGCATTCGCAATCTGTAGAATCAGTCTAATATTAATTAGTATTTTCTCAAGATTTGTTCGAGTAGCAAGATATGTTCTCTGCACAGATAGAGTTCATTGCATCTCTTATTTCCATTTTGCTGGGATCAGTTCTATAATTTGAGATGCAAGCTGTGAATCAATTCAGTTAATATAATTCTATGCACAGCTCAGTTGTAATAATTTTGCTTTTCTGTTTTCTCATGATTCTACCCAGCCCCCCCCCCACCTTCACATCCCAAAGGCACAGACACATGGATGTAGTGCGGTTGCACTTTCCCAAGCTATCCTCCCCAGATAGTTGCCCAACTTCTAGTCTGTCACATTGAAATGAACTGACATTTCAAACGATATTTTTAACTATAAGGACATTGACCTTTAAACACTCCGGAGCTTCTCAGTGCTTTCCCATTGTCTGCCATTCTGGAACTGACCGAAGGTGGCAGCTCAAGAGCTTAGCTCAGTTTAGAGATTGACTCGTGGCAAAGGTTACCTAACTACAGCAAGCCGGATAGGACATATAGCCCCGTTGCATTTCAAAACCCAAACATCCTCCTTTTCATTACAAACAAAAGTGGGGAACTTGGGGAAATCAGTTACACATGATCGTGCATGGAAATTTGTCTTTTGTTCGGGAGGAAAAAGGAGATGTTTATGTCCTTTGTTTCTTATGAAAATGAGGATGTTTCAGTTTTGAATTGGAACAATACTACCTGTCCTATCTGGCTTTCCCTAGTCATGAGACCCCTGTCTTGAGGCAATCTCTGTTTGCCGCTCATCTTCAATCAGTTCACTAAAGACCTAGAATGAGAAAGCAGTGAGAAGCTCTGCTGTCTTCAAACACAAAACTAATGAATGTGTCAACTCTTCATCAAGGTTGTCATCATATTGGCCTGGTCACCTTAACTGAAGCTTGGAGTTTCGGTGGCATCATTCAGGAGCTTTAGGGATATATTTTCATTTGGAAGAGCAGGGAAATTCTCTCCCAGTTTCCTGGGCCCAATATTTATCCCTCAGTTTTCATCACAGAAATAGATTATCGGGTTATTACCATATTGCTGTTTGTGGGATCTTGCTGAGGGCAAATTGACTGCCACATTTCTGACATTACAACAATGACTGCACTTCAAAAGTACTTCATTGGCTGTAATGCACTTTGAGACATCTGTGAAAGGTGCTGTAAAAATACAAGTCTTTTGGAGGGGAGGCGACATTAGACATCACCTAGGTGGAACTCAGGAAGCAAAGGTCAGTGAGACAGAATTGCACATCTGTTGCAGTTTTCATCTGAATTTTCACCTGTTACTCTGAGAGAATATTGGGTTTTGCAACCAGTGTCAGCTCCTTTTCGTCACACTTTCCCTTGTATTCCACCCAAATGGTGCGTAATGTCCGAAACAATAAAGGTGAAAGCCAATCCTAATAAGATTCTGTTTGTAATTCAGTACAACAATGATTGCTTAGCCTCACGTATGAAGGATATTCAGCTGATCAAGGTGGGGCGGAAGCAAACAGTCATGTGCAATTGTACCCCAACAAAAGTCACAATGTGCTCAGGGCGGGAGGGAAGAAAATTAAATGGTGGAAGGAACAACATAATGAGTAATGCCTTCAGTGCTGAACAGTGGAACTGCTTTGGTGTTCAGCTTTAATTTCCCATCCAGTCTTGTTTGGATGCAGTGATGTTGTTGCTCCACACATTTGAATTTGTATAAATACTTTTGGCAGGTCCTTATTGCAGAAATATGAATGAAGTCCCTTCAACCATACAGTTGACGTCCAATGCGGTGACCGTGGAGTTCAGAAGCGGCACTCATATATCAGGGAGAGGATTTCTGCTCTCGTATACTACCACTGACCATTCAGGTAAGGATCCTTTATCTCCAATGCCAATTGGTTGTGTTAATAGTGAATGCTATCTACCAAAGCCCCATTGTCCCAAACTTGTTTCAAGCTGTTTCAATGTTCTGTGATCCAGAGGCATCTGCATCGATCTGTAGGGCATAGCCGTTTCGCAGCAGCCTTCTTGATATGCAGTAAAAAAATTCAAAATCGCTTTGGATTGCATTAATGTGAACTTATGTTCCAAGTATAATAATAATAATCTTTATTATTGTCACAAGTAGGCTTACATTAACACTGCAGTGAAGTTACTGTTACATTCCGGCACCTGTTCGGGTACACGGAGGGAGAATTCAGAATGTCCAAATTACCTAACAGCACGTCTTTCGGGACTTGTGGGAGGAAACCGGAACACCCGGAGGAAACCCACACCGGGAGAACGTTCACACTCCGCACAGACAGTGACCCAAGCCGGGAATCGAACCTGGGACCCTGCCGCTGTGAAGCTACCGTGCTAACCTTTACCAATGTTTGGGGATCTTATGCACTCCTGGTGGCCTGCAGCATTATGCTGAGTCTGTGTTTACAGCTAGATATCAGCCCTATAGGAGTTCACACTTGTCCACCTGCAAATGGATCTAGCTAATACTAAGTGACTCCTGAAATACCTGCTAGAGGGTGGCGGCTATGTGAGAACAGATGTGTATGTTAAGGTCCCAGATGCTGGAATATTACACAGGAGATGCCGCTCTGGACCTAAAGGTCTGGCTAGCGTGACTTGCCCAAATCCTTGAGCAGCTATCTGATGGGCAGTTATATAGTCATCTGATTGTAAAAGGCTGTTCACCAAAGTATATTGACTATAGTCGTTTGATTGTGCAGAACTTGAGTTTGCTGAAAGAGACACGTTGCTGAAATTTTTCAGCTTGCAGCAGAAAAGGGTATTGACGATAGGTGTCAATTTTATGTGAATCAGAAAGTGTGAGATTTTAGTGAAAGTTGTTTACAGTAGCTTGAGTTTCAAAGGTATTTAGCATTGACAGTGAAACATAGTTGATTTTTAGTGGAAAGTGACTTGTAAGTAAACAGATTTGTGTAATTTACTTGGTACTGACCTGCAAATGTCTCACCCTTGCTCATTTATAGTTTCTTCCAAATATGCCTGCCAATCTGCAAACCTGTCACAACAAATCACCTCTATGTTTTGTTTTCCATAAGATAGATAGAGGTTGGAAACATGTGAAGGCGTACCCACTTCTCATGCCCAGTTGACATCACAGAAATATTTAAGAACTGATCCTTATTTTACCAAATCTGTTGTGTTAAATTCTGTTTGACAACACTGAAACCACGCCACAACTAGATTTGTGTCGGGTATTGTTAGCATAACGGTTATGTTACTGGACAAGCAATCCAGAGGCCTGGATTAATGGTCCAGAAACATCCCATCGTGGCAGCCAGGAAATTTAATTCAATTAATTAAATAAATCTACAATTAATAAATTAAGAGTTAGAATTAGTAACAGTGACCATAAAACTGCCAAAATTTCATAAGAACCCATCTGGTTCACAAATGTCCTTTCAGAAATGAAAATGTGTTGTCCTGATCTGGTCTGGTCTACATGTGGCTCCAGACCTACAATAATGTAGTTTACCCTTAACTGCCTTCTGAAGTAGCCTAGCAAGTCACTCAGTTGCCAAGATGACAGTTCACTACTACCATCTTACAGTCAATGAGGATAGGCAATGAATTTTTTTCAAATATATTCTTCCATGAGATACAGGCATTGTTGCCTATTCATAATTGTCCTTGAACGGAGTGCTAGGCCATTTCAGAGGGCAGTTATGAGTTAACTGTATTGTTATGGGTCTGTTGTCACATGTAAATCAGATTTCTTTACCTCAAGGGCATTAGTGACTCAGGTGGATTTTGATGAGAATCGATGATACTTTCATGGGAGGCTCGTTTTCAATTCCAGAATTATTAAATAATTGAATTTTAAATTCCACCAGCTGCTATGGTGGGATTTGAACCCCTTCCACCATTAGCCTGGGTCTCTGGATTGCTAGTTTAGTGACACTGCCATTACACCACAGTCTCCCTCATCCTTGCTCTATGCCTTGCTCACATCCCATGAATACATTTTTAAAATTGGCAGTTTGGTAGAAAAGGAACTGGTTTAAGCCTTTCTTCTTTGTAAATAGGGGTCTATTACACCCCTATTACTGGCCCATTACACCCAATTTGATGTTTTCTTTGAGAGTTTCTATAAAATTATTCATTCTGAACATGTTAACACTCCCTCCCCCTTCCTGAAGTCTCCTTTAGCTTATAGCCCTAACTTTAGCCCAGGTTTTCGCCACAAAGGCAAAACTCTCTGTCCAGGAAATGGCTGAAATTAAGTCCTAGCCCCGAACACGACCTTACCCACCTTTGCAGGGGTTGGACTGGAGTCAGACCGGGGTTCGCGCATGCACCATTCGCAGAGACAGCTGGCCAGTTGAATCACCAGCTGGCTCAGCTGAAGTGGTATTTTTGTCGGCCAGGTGTGTGAAGCCTAGAGCGTGCAAATTAGTCCAGACAAGAACTGGTCTGAATTTGGTGATTCATTTGGATAGCCAGGCTACCCCTTTAGATAGGTAATCTACACCTTCTGATACGTCCCAGGATACTGTTGGGGGAGGTAAGGCACCCTTTTGGGATTGGAAAAATAAACATGTTCATGCAAACTCATTGGAACTGTCCAGCAACAAAACAAATTGTCCACCTGCCAAAGAACTGTCAAAGAAGTGTCAAAACTGTCAACAATGGGGGGGATTATCTGCTCCCTCCCCGTGGCATGTTGCTCGGTAGCGGGAAGAGGCTTGCCATTGGCCAGTGGCGACACCAGAATGTCACGCCGCTGTCAATGGCATTTTCCATTGAATCCACCGTACGCCGCCAGGAAACCCATGGTGGGATTTGCCGTCAGAGGCACCGGAAGATCCAGCTGGTGAGAATGGCCAGAAAATTCCCCCCAAAGTACCCATATTAGATGAGTTGACATGAAGGAGGTAAGGGCCAAGGGGGCAGGTAGAGGGGCATTGGTTGGCATAGGAGGTATGAGGAGGTCATGCACAAGCGGACGTACGCTTTTGGGGGCCCTGTGCTCCCCTTTGTGGGACCCCTGGCAGTCGAATCATCCCTGCAGCTGTTCTCCTCGACAACTTAAGCTCACAGGTGTGCTAGTGATGGCTCACTGGCTGCCTGGCTGCTGCTGGCTATCTGGCCTGGCCTCTGCTCTCGCCCTCGTCATTCCGGTTGCCACTCCCAGCCCTCTCACTCTCAGCCTGGTCTCTGACTGTGGCTGAGTCGCTTCACTGGCTGCTGCTCCCCAAAAGCCACGATGCCAGCATTTGCCTGGCCTTCGCACCTCCCGACTGCTCACCTCACGACTCTCACTCAGCAGCCAGGCTTAGAGGCTCGATGACCACACGTGCTCCTGTCTGGCTGCTGCTGCTGGCTATCTGGCATGATCTTTGCTCTCTCAGTCTCATCGGTCTGGTTGTCGCCCAGCCCTCTCACTCTCCGCCCTGGCCTCAGACTCTGGTCAAGTCGCCCCACTGGCGAAAACCACAACGTTGGCGCTTATGTGGCTGTCGCACCTCCTGACTGCTCACCTCTCGGCTCTTGTTTGGGTAGCCCGGCCTTGAGCCTCGGCGACCCTGTGTGTGCTGCTGGATGGCTGGTTGGTTGCTTGGCTGCTGCTGCTGCTGCTGCTGGCTTTGTCTGGACAGGCCTTTGTTTTTTTATTTGCTCGCCCTCCTCAATCTTGGTCTGAAGATCAAGAGTCAGCCCACTGCTCTCCTCAATGACTGTTGACCAATGCCTCCTCCCCACCTCACTGAAGGCTTTGCAGGCTCGCACCCTGATATTAGGTCGGCAACCCCACTTTTGCTTCAGACTTACCACAGGCCAATGTTAGAAACCTAGGTGCTGCTTCACTTAATGAATGTTCAGAAACTTCACTCCAATTCAGGAGATCTGTGAACTGCTGTACATCTCCACCGCCTCTCAATGTCTGGCAAACTGTTTTCCCCATCTAAAGGGGTGTCCACTAATCAGAGCCTGATGTTGTTCTGTATTGCCCAGTGTTCGGCTCATTCTTGAGCCTGTCAGAAAATTCAGAGATCTGCATCCCGCTGCCGAGAAACACACCGCGGGGGAAGGCCAGAAAATCTCGCCCTTTGTGTTTTACATTCAAACTGTCAGATAAACAGATTACTTATAAACTGGTCTTTTGACATACGTAACTGTAAAAGTTTAATCTGCCCATTTAAACTGCTCACGAGAATCAACTTGATTTTCATCCATGTGAAGCAATTTATTTTAAAGGTCTCTTACTGCAATGGCTTTATAATGATTGAGGAACATACAGTGAGCTGAAGCTGTTGGGACTAATAAATTATCCTGTACTTCTGGTGGTGATTACATCAAGGAGCAAGTAGAGACAGAGGGCGGGATTTAATTAAATGGGCAGTGCCAGGGTGCCCACGTGGCACCAACAGTGCCAGGATACCACCCTGCCCAAAGATCATGCACCTGGGAGCCTCCGATCTCCTGGGAGACCCACACAAGTGCCGTTCCATCTGGTGCCCATTTGTGGAGACCAGATGGGGGCCGATTTCGCTCAGTGGGCTAGACAGCTGGTTTGTGATGCAGAACAAGGCCAGCACCAGGGGTTCAATTCCTGTACCAGCTAAGCAATTCAGGAAGGTCCACTTTCTTAACCTTGCCCCTCACCTGAGGTGTGGTGATCCTCAGGTTAAACCACCACCAGTCAGCTCTCCCCCTCAAAGGGGAAAGCAGCCTATGTTCATCTGAGACAATGGCGACTTTACCTTATCTTTACTGAACAGCACTCACCCGAGGTCTCCGAAGCAAAATGATAGATCCCACTCCTCAGGAATCTGCACATTAAAGTGAGACTGTGGGCAGCACGGTAGCATTGTGGAAAGCACAGTTGCTTCACAGCTCCAGGGTCCCAGGTTCGATTCCGGCTTGGGTCACTGTCTGTGCGGAGTCTGCACATCCTCCCCGTGAGTACGTGGGTTTCCTCCGGGTGCTCCGGTTTCCTCCCACAGTCCAAAGATGTGCAGGTTAGGTGGATTGGCCATGATAAATTGCCCTTAGTATCCAAAATTGCCCTTAGTGTTGGGTGGGGTTACTGGGTTACGGGGATCGGGTGGAGGTGTTGACCTTGGGCAGAGTGCTCTTTCCAAGAGCTGGTGCAGACTTGATGGGCCGAATCGCCTCCTTCTGCACTGTAAATTCTATGTCTATGACTAGCTGTCTCGCTCTCATATGCAGATTTTGCTAAAAAGTGATTCCGCCCACAATGTGCAGGACCCACATCGCAACGTCTCCCGAGATCGTGTTAGATCTTGTGAGGCATTGCAAGCCGAGTAGATCCCAGGAGCGGGGTCGCCCGGCTTCTATCAGCCATGTTGCGCCGCAGCGAGCTGCTTTTTGGACACAGCCTGGCTGCAAAATCACGCCCAGAAAATCATTGTGAGTGAGCTGTGGCTTAATTTGGGAAGGGTGGTTCTGCACTTGATGAATGACAGATCGCTATATGACAAGGGTCAATTTTTACTGGAGCTGCAGAAACTATTTGGAGTACATTATCCACCTTTTTGATAATTCTTGACTCATCCTAATTCTGGTTTGCTATGATAAGTTTTGCTTTGGCAAATCTCTGAGTTAAAATTCATGCAACTTGTGGTGAATGTATAATTACTGATAATTCACCAGTGCACTGTGTTATGTTATTAACCTGTGGGCTCTACCTATGGGCCATTGTGTGGCTTCACCCACAGGGGATATGTTGGGGCATGTATGGGCGCCGCCCATGGCTCCACCCACTTTACAGGAAGTATAAGAGCTGCTGACCTGCGGGGCCGCCTTCAGTGTTGTACCGGTCACAGGCAGGCTCAGTTCTAAGCTGATTAAAACCACGGTTTACTTCTCCACGTGTCTCCGAGTGAATTGATGGTCGCATCACAACTAATGAGCAACTTTTTGGAGCACTTTTATTCAGTGCCCACACCATTCAAATCAATGAATCGGGAGGAGTTTCAATGAGAGTGAGGAGGAGGGTGCAACCCTGGATGTCAGTCACACCCAGGCTATTCAGGGAGCATTTCTACATTTACTTCACTGAGGAACAATATGTGAAGGACCTTTGCTTCAATGCTGGAAGCTCTCACCAAACTATGTAATATGCTGCATCCACAACATAAGTCTTGCAGTGTCGGTGGTTGCCTAGGTCACTGCGACATTTAGCTCTTATGCCATGATCTACTGTCAGGTTGCAACAGGTGATATCAGCAAAATATCACGGTTCATGGTCCATGTTGCGTCAGAGAGCCCACCAAGACTCCCCTGTTCGAGAATAAATGCCTAAGTCCCATTCCCCAATGCAAAGGCAAAATGGGACAAGAGTGCATCATGTTTTACTCATATGGCAAGCTTCCCAGGGTGAATGGAACCATAGATTCCACCCACGTTCTGCCTCTCTATCTGACAACTTTACAACTGAAAAGGTTTTCACCTCTCTCAATGCACAGTTAATTTGCGACCACTACATGACATCCTCCCCACCCTAGCTCCAGTACACTTCCGGTGATTCACTACTTGAAGATCGCCCCTTTAGCCTGCCAAAGTACACATGATGACAGTATCAGAGCTGGTGCTTATGTCGGTGTGATTCAGTGACACTACATCATCAGGAAGGTTCTTCCTGCAGAGCAGAGGTATGTAAAAGAGGGACAAAGCTTGACTTCTGGTGTAAAAGAAAGGAGTGGACTGTTAATCATCTGCAGTTGGACATGCAGAGTATGCAGGCATGAGATAGAAATAAAAAGAGGAAAGCGTGTGAAGCAGTTCTGCACGATGTCTCCTCCAGCATTGCTAGTTGTCCAGGCTGTGGCTCTGCTCCTCCCCATGAAGATCAAAGCGCTTTACTGGAGCTGGGCTCAGTCTGCTCCACAGCAGCCTGCTGCCGGGAGTTATGGGCGACCTTCTGCGACATAGTGTGTTGTGTTCCTGATAGTCTTGAGGTATTTGGGAAAACTCGCCAATCATCGTGGAATAGTTGTTGCGAAATATGTCAGATATGCAGTGTGGGGAATTAAGTGTTGAGATAATAGTGAATGAGTCAGTCTGAGAGGAGACGGTGGAGGGACATGTGGCGAACTGTAGGAGTGAAGGGAAATGAAAGGGAGCAGTGAGGCTGGAGGCACGAGCAGAGAGTAATTTTTCTTAACTTTCAAGCAGGCTGTGAATAACATGGGTTAATGGCGTTGTGTGCCTAACTCGTGATAGTGGACAGGGAGCACAAATATTGTATATTGCCTGGAACAGCACATACAGGACATAACCCACCTGTACACATCTGCTTTTTGGGCATGATCTAATTCAAGTTTGGTATCTTTACCTCTGAGCCTTCATAGAGCTTACACAATTTTGACTTTATTATTTTCCAGAATTTATTCACTTTGATGTTTTTTTCAGAAACTATTAATTCATCAAAAAAGCAACCAATCCCAAAATAGATTTTTTTGTTCCTAGATGTATTTCATGGGCTAAAGACCAGGGGCTGGATTATCTCTTTTTTGGGACGATGTCCCCACGCCGTCGTAAAAACTGTGGCCTTTCACGCCAGAGAAACTGGCATGAAAGGGCCACATATTCATAGCCCTGCAGGGGGCTAGCAGTGAACCATTGTGAAACTAGCAGCTTGTGCTGCAGATACGGATTCCCACACTTGCGGGTCAGAGACCACACATGCGCACGGCGGTGGCATCCAGCAGCCACGCCTTGCTCCATGGTGGACTCAGAGCGCAGAGCTGGATCCGCCAAATAGTGCCCCCGATCGGCCACACGCCCGACCTGGACTGCCCACACAAAATTAGCACGGTGTCGTATAAGGCCCCCCCTGCCCTCCGATCGGCCCGCCTCCGACCATGGCGGCCACGGACTGAGTCCGCAGCTGCCACGCTCGTATCCCGACTGGCAGGACCACGTTAGATCCACACCGGGACTTTGGCCGGTCGGGGGCGGAGAATGGCGGGGTGGGCCTCCAGCAATGGCCGCAGCTAAGCGATACGCGGCGAGAGTACACCGCTTTTCCGGGCCCGGAGAATCAGGGAACCGGTGCCGGTCCCAATTCTATGTGGGAAACTGGATTCTCCGCCCCGGCGGCGGCCGTGATTTCGGCGTCGGGGTGCGGAGCATCCAGCTCCAGCTATTGCCAGAATTTGTTGATCACTGCTTCAGCTGTGTTGGAAATGAAATAGCCGAGACAAAAGTCTGGGCCGTTGAATCTTTGTTTTACATTCAAACTGTCAGATACACAACATATTTACAAACAGGCATTGGGGCATACGTAACTGTGTAAAAGTTTAATCCGCCCATTTAAACTGTGAATGAGGATCAACTTTATTTTCATCAATGTGAAACAATTTATTTCAAAAGTCTGTGACTCTAATGGCTTTATAATGATTGAGGAACACACAATAAGCTAGAGCTATTGGGACTAATAAATACATTCAGCACTTCAGGCTCGTCACATCACTTCAGAAGAATCTGAAAATTAATGTGGTTTGGAAAGACAATCAGTCATCTTGCAGTGACCACTGCTCTGATAGTCAGGTCAAAACCTGGAATTCCAATTTATCGGAAGCAGAGTGGTTAAAACATCTCCCTCTGATTCATTTGTTGATTGTGCACTTTTGATGAATGAGATGAGTGGGTGGGCTTACAGGAAGCTGCAGACGTGGTTTCATGGTATACAGGGCTGTGTCGCTCCTGAGGGAATTTTCTACATGGAAAAATAGTGGAAAATTACACAAAACCTTCCTGTCAGACTGAAGTGTCCATGTTTCCACAACTGCTTCTCAAACAACTGGCAGTGCTGAATTGACCAGCATTCATTTTCTTCAATATGGAAAGTGAGGAGAGTAATTTTAACCCCCAAAATCAGGTGAAAGATAGAGGGCGGGATTCTCCGGCCCCCTGCCGGGTCGGAGAATCGCCGGGGGCGGCGTGAATCCCGCTCCGACGCCGGCTGCCGAATTCTCCGGCGCCGCTTTTTTGGGCGGGGCAGAGATCACGCTGCACCGGTCGGGGGCCGTTGGCAGCGGGCCCCCCCCCCGACAATTCTCCGGGCCCCGATGGGCCAAGTGGCCGCCCGTTTTCGGCCAGTCCCGCTGGCGTGAGATGGACATGGTCCATCCCGGTGGGACCTGGCTTGGAGGGCGGCTAGCGGAGTCCCCGGGGGGGGCGTGGGGGGGTCCGGTCCCACAGTGGCCTGGCCCATGATTGGGGCCCACCAATCTGCAGGCGGGCCTGTGCCATGGGGTCACTCTTCCCCTCCGCGCCGGCCTCTGTAAGGCTCCGCCATGGCCGGCGCGGAGAAGAAACCCCCTGCACACGCGCAGAAAACATGCCGGTGGTTCTGCGCATGCGCCAGAACACGCCGGCGGTTCTGCGCATGCGCCAACTCGCGCCGGCCCTTCGGCACAGGTTGGTGCGGTGCCAACCCCGTCGCCGCCGGCCTAGCCCCCGGAAGTGCGGAGGATTCCGCAACTTCCGGGCGGTCCGATGCAGGAGTGGTTCGCGCCGCTCTTGGCGCCAGCATCGTGCCATCCCGCCAATTGAGGGCCAAATAGTCAAAAATTTGAAACGGGATCAGAACCAGCTGTCACCAAATGCACTCATGACTATTTTAATTGCAATTAGTCCCAATTTGATGGGATTCAGGCAAGTAGTCCATTTTCAGAAGGCGGGTCAGTTATTGAAACTGTTTAAAGAGATTGCCAGCCTTCACTGAAAAAGTTTTTATTTTAAACCTGGCTGTTAAAGGGAGTTGGCAAGGGTTGGATCCAGAGGTCTTTATAGTACTGCTTGTGGACAAGGGGGAACAGGAGTGTTTCCTGCAAGTTCAACAGGCTTCCCAGAGCCCCAGTTCACCCCCCATCCTGCTTCCCCATTTCTCGCCACCTGCCACCTGTGATTTCTGCTGCCGGCTTTCCTCCTGGCAGGCAGACGGTTAGCTTTAACAACTGCAGGCTGTTTGGCAAACCTGTGCAATCAACACCAGCACCCCACCTCCCCAACTCTCACACCGCTAAAAAAAAGACGCAACAGCATAAGTATCAAAGCCAGGATAAGTATTTGTTCAGCATTCGTCTGGTCCCACAGCCCATTGAGCCTCTTCTGTCATTGGGTTAGATGACAGTTGATCCGTACCCCGACTGCTTTTTTTCTGTTAATATCGAGATATATTTGTACCACCGACAAGACCAGTATTTATTCCCAATCCCTGCTTGCTCTTGAGAAGGAGCCGGTGATCGAGCTTCTTGAACCGCTGCAGGTGTAGGTCCATCCATCGTGCTGGGAGGAAGGGAGTACTGAAATTTTTGACCCAGTGCCAATGAAAAATGCCTCCAGGTAGGATGCGGCATGACCTAGAGGGGAACCTGCAAACTAGTGATGTTTCTGTTCACCTGCTGCCCATGTTCTTCTAGATGGTGGTGGTGGAGGACGTTGTGGGTTTAGAAGGTGCTGTCCCAGGAACCTTGGTGAGTTGCTGCAGTGCATCTTGTGGATGGTACACACCGCAGCCACTGTGCATTGGTGGTGGAGGGAGTGAATGTTGAAAGCGGTGGATGGGGTGTCAATCAAGTGGGCTGCTTTGTCCTGGATGGTGTTGAGCTTCTTGAGTGATGTTGGAGCTGCACTCATCCAGGCAAGTTGGGAGTATTCCATTACACTCCTGACTTGTGCCTTGTAGATGGTGGTCAGGGTTTTGGGAGTTAGGAGGTGATTTCTGAACTTATGATAAAGAAAACGTCATTGATGATGGAGCTGAAATGGTTGGGCCATGTATGCTACCCTGAGGAAGACCTGCAGCAATGTCACTGGTAGTGATTGACCTTGAATATCTTCCTTTGTGCCAGGTTTTACTCCAGTTTTCTCCAATTCCCATTGATGCCAGTTTTATAAAGCCACCTTTGGTCAAATTCTGCCTTTATGTCAAGGGCACCACTTTTCCGCCGCTGCCTCAGTGCTTTTGTCCATGTTTCGCACAAGGCTGCAAATAAACTTTGAGTCGTATGGTTCTGGCAGAACCCGAACTGAGCATCAGTGAGGAGGTTATTGGTGAGCTAATGCCACTTCTTTGCACTGTCGACAACACCTTCCATCACCTCGCTGCTAGAAAAGGGGAAAGGGAGAGAAGGGGAGCCTGAAGGGGAAAGCCGAGGACCAGGAGAACTGGCCTAAGTGACAGAATATTTGAATAGTGGGCCTGCCAGATGGATCGAGGGCGACTGACTACATGGGCCAGATGCTGGGCAACTTGGTTGGAAGAGCAACTTCTCCAAGCCACCGTAGATCGACAGGGCCCTCAGGTCACTTCAGCCGAAGCCCAAGGCTGGGGAGCAGCTGAGGGCGATAGTCACCAAGTTTCACAGGTACCATGATCCGGAGAGGCTCCTGCGTTTGGCTTGGCAGACCAAAGCGAGCAATTGGGAAGGACACAGAATACGGGTGTATCAGAACATTGGGGCAGACCATGCCCTCCTGAACTTGCAATACTACCACTGGGCAGCCATGGCCAAAAGAGTGAAGGGATGGGTGAAGGAACCAAACATGGAATGGGTGAGGATGGACGAGTTCTCCTGTACAGGAACGACCCGCCAAACCCTCGCCTCGACAGCGCTCCCATCCCTTCCGGTAAAACACGCAAACAGCCCAGTGGTAGTAGCAACACTAAGAGGCAGACAAAGCAGCAATTCTGTCTAACCGAGGTGTCCACCATGGCCCCCATCTATGGCATGCTAGATGCCACCTTTAAGAGGTGGAGACAGGACGGGGGACACTGATGGTTCGAGACAGACTCACAACCTTAGAAGAGCTGACAGAGAGACTGAAACTACTGAACAGACAAGAACTCCAACATTTACAAATCAAAAACTTTCTCCGCGAGGAGACGACGAGGCACGCTCGAGCCCCTAGAGACACAATGTTGGAGGAGTTAATCGACGCGGACAGTCTGGAAAAGAGGAATGGCGGGACTTATACAAACGAGTCTTAGAAAGGACATGCTCCCCATTGGACAGAACTAGGGAGAAAAGGGAAGAAGAATCAGGGATGGAAGTAGGACAGCGACTCTGGATCTACGCACTGAACAGGGCCAACTCCACCTCCTCCTGCACAAGGCTAAGCCTCATGCAGCTCAAAGTGGTGCACAGAGCACACCTAATCAGAACCCAAATGAGCAGGTTCTTCCCGGAGGTGGAGGATCACTGTGAACTGTGCCAGGGAGGCCCGGCTAACCACGCCCACATGTTCTGGGCCTGCTCCAGACTTGTCGGGTTCTGGACAGCCTTCTTCGAGGCAATGTCCAAGATTGTGGGGGTGAGGGTGGAGCCGTGCCCGAGAGTGGCAGTCTTCGGGGTATCAGAACAGCCAGAGCTAGACATGGGGAAGAGGGTCGATGCCTTAGCTTTTGCTTCCCTAATCGCCCGCTGGAGAATCCCGCTCAGCTGGCGATCAGCAGCACCACCCTCAGCTGCAGACTGGTTGGCGGACCTATCAGCATTTCTGCATCTGGAGAGGATCAAATACACCATCGAGGGTCGGAAGGAAAGGGAATTAATTGAATGTTTACAGGAGGGCTTTTTGGAACAGCTTGTGATGGAGCCCACAAGGGAACAGGCCATTCTGAACTTAGTGTTATGTAATGAGCCAGACTTGATTAAAGGTCTTAAAGTAAGGGAGCACTTAGGAGGCAGTGATCATAATATGGTAGAATTCAATCTCCAATTTGAAAGAAAGAAGGTAGAATCAGATGTAAAGGTGTTACAGTTAAATAAAGGTAACTACAGGGGCATTAGGGAGGAACTGACGAAAATCGACTGGCAGCAGAGCCTAGTGGGAAAGACAGTAGAACAGCAATGGCAGGAGTTTCTGGGAGTAATTGAGGACACAGTACAGAGGTTCATCCCAAAGAAAAGAAAGGTTATCAGAGGGGTGTGGTAGTATGTATTAGGGGTCATGTGGGACTGGAAGCCCTAATGTCATTGGCTGACAGATCCCGGGTCCTGGTTGGCCGTTGACCTCTAGCTCCGCCCTGAAGGCGGAGTATAAGAAGCCGGAGTCCTCCCCCGCAGGCCATTCTACTATCGAGCTGCGGGGGAACAGACACGCTTAATAAAGCCTCATCGACTTCACTCTATTTGTCTCATGGAGTCTTTGTGCGCTACAATTTATTAAGCGTGCCTAAAAAGGACTATGGAGCTCAGGATCATCCCGGAATGCCTGAGGATCAGCCCCCACGCAGTGAACGCGGCAGCAGCCTTCAAGCACTGGCAGACTTGTTTTGAGGCCTACCTCAGAACGGCCACCAGCCGGGTCACAGAAGACCAAAAACTACAGGTCCTGCACTCGAGGGTGAGCACGGAGATTTTCTCCCTCATCGAAGACGCGGAGGATTTCCAGACGGCGGTCACAGCACTGAAAAGTCTCTACGTCCGCCCAGTTAACCAAATCTACGCTCGCTACCAGCTCGCGACGAGACGGCAAAGTCCCGGAGAATCGATGGACGAATTCTACGGCGCGCTGCTGATTTTGGGACGAGCCTGCAGCTGCCCTTCGGTGAACGCAAATGAACACACGGACATGTTAATGCGCGATGCTTTTGTGGCAGGTATTAATTCCTCCCAAATCCGCCAAAGACTTCTAGAAAAAGAGTTGCTAGGACTCTCAGAGGCACGGGCCCTAGCAGCCTCTCTAGACGTGGCCACGCGTAATACCCGCGCCTACGGCCCCGACCGCGCGGCAGCCCATTGGGCTCCGTACGTACCCGTCGCGACAAACCCCCCCCCCCCCCCCCGGACACCCCACAGGCTTGCGCGGTCCAAACGGCAAGTCGCACCGGGGGCGCCCGCTGCTATTTCTGCGGCCAGTCGAAACACCCCCGGCAGCGCTGCCCGGCCCGCGCAGCAATCTGCAAGAGCTGCGGGAAAAAGGGCCATTTCGCGGTTGTGTGCCGGTCCCGCGAGGTCGCCGCTGTCCCGGGAGAACAGGGAGCCCTGCAAGCCGCTTACGCTCCCCAACCCCCCCAGCGCCCCATGTACGACCCGCAGGCGCAGCCGCTCTGGGTCCCGACCACCACGGTCCCGGGAGAACAGGGAGCCCTGCACGCCGCTTACGCTCCCCAACCCCCCCCCCCCCCCCGTCCCCACGTATGACCCGCCGGCGCTACCAATTTGGGTCCCGACCACCGCTGTCCCCAGAGATGAGGGAGCGCCGCGCGGTCCTAACGCTCCCCATCCCCCCCAGCGCCCCATGTGCGATCCGCAGACGCCGCCATTTTGGGTCCCGGCCACCACGAGGGGAGGAAGGGCGCCGCCATCTTGGACCACCCCAGACCTGTACGACGCGTGGGGGCGGCCATTTTTGTCCACCCCGCCGCCATCTTGTGACCCCCCTGCCATGTGCGATGTATGGGGGCAGCCATTTTGTTCATCCCCAACGCCATCTTGGACGGCAACAACGGACCCCAGTGTCGACGGCTCCACGGGGTTCGAGGAAGACGCTCCACTACTACAACCACGTCTCGCTTCAATTACGCTCGATCAAGCTCGGCCCCGGACACTCCAGACGACGACGACAACGGTGCTAATAAACGGGTACGAGACACCATGCCTAGTCGACTCCGGGAGCACGGAGAGCTTTATCCACCCCGACACGGTAAGACGCTGTTCCTTGACCACCTATCCCAGCGCACAAAAGATTTCCCTAGCTGCAGGATCCCACTCCGTACAGATCCAAGGTTTCTGCATAGTTACCCTAACGGTGCAGGGGAGGGAGTTCAAAAACTACAAACTACACGTCCTTCCCCAACTCTGCGCCCCCACATTACTGGGATTAGATTTCCAGTGCAATCTACAGAGCCTTACGTTCAAATTCGGCGGCCCAATACCCCCACTCACTATCTGCGGCCTCGCAACCCTCAAGGTGCAACCCCCGTCCTTGTTTGCGAACCTCACCCCGGATTGCAAACCCGTCGCCACTAGGAGCAGACGATACAGCGCCCAGGACCGGACCTTCATTCGGTCCGAAGTCCAGCGGCTACTAAAGGAAGGCATAATCCAGGCCAGCAATAGTCCCTGGAGAGCACAGGTGGTAGTAGTGAAGACAGGGGAGAAACAAAGGATGGTCATAGACTATAGCCAGACCATCAACAGGTACACACAACTAGACGCGTACCCTCTCCCCCGCATATCTGACATGGTCAATCGGATTGCCCAATATAAAGTCTTCTCCACCGTGGACCTCAAGTCCGCCTACCATCAACGCCCCATCCGCCCAAGTGACCGCAAGTACACAGCCTTCGAGGCAGACGGGCGATTATACCATTTCCTAAGGGTCCCATTTGGCGTCACAAACGGGGTCTCGGTCTTCCAACGGGAGATGGACCGAATGGTTGATCAACATGGGTTGCGGGCCACGTTCCCATATCTCGACAATGTAACTATCTGCGGCCATGACCAGCAGGACCACGACGCCAACCTCCAAAAATTCCTCCAGACCGCCAAAGCCTTGAACCTCACGTACAACGAGGACAAGTGCGTTTTTAGCACCAACCGGCTAGCCATTCTGGGCTACGTAGTGAGCAATGGGATAATAGGCCCCGACCCCGAACGTATGCGCGCCCTCATGGAATTTCCCCTCCTGCACTGCTCAAAAGCCCTGAAACGCTGCCTGGGGTTTTTTTCATACTACGCCCAGTGGGTCCCCCAGTACGCAGACAAGGCCCGCCCCCTAATACAGACCACGACCTTCCCTCTGTCGACAGAGGCTTGCCAGGCCTTCAGCCGCATCAAAGCGGATATCGCAAAGGCCACGATGCGCGCCATCGACGAGTCCCTCCCCTTCCAGGTCGAGAGCGACGCCTCCGACGTAGCTCTAGCGGCCACCCTTAACCAAGCGGGCAGACCCGTGGCCTTTTTCTCCCGAACCCTCCACGCTTCAGAAATCCGCCACTCCTCAGTGGAAAAGGAAGCCCAAGCCATAGTGGAAGCTGTGCGACATTGGAGGCATTACCTGGCCGGCAGGAGATTCACTCTCCTCACCGACCAACGGTCGGTAGCCTTCATGTTCGATAATGCACTGCGGGGCAAAATCAAAAACGACAAGATCTTAAGGTGGAGGATCGAGCTCTCCACCTTCAACTACGAAATCTTGTATCGTCTCGGAAAGCTGAACGAGCCGTCCAATGCCCTATCCCGCGGCACATGTGCCAACGCACAAATTAACCGCCTCCAAACCCTCCACGAGGACCTCTGCCACCCGGGGGTCACTCGGTTTTTCCACTTTATCAAGTCCCGCAACCTCCCATACTCTTTAGAGGAGGTCCGTACAGTCACAAGGGACTGCCACATCTGCGCGGAATGCAAACCGCATTTTTTCAGGCCGGATGGTGCGCACCTGATTAAGGCTTCCCGCCCCTTTGAACGCCTTAGTCTGGATTTCAAAGGGCCCCTCCCCTCCACCGACCGCAACACATACTTCCTTAATGTGGTGGACGAATACTCCCGCTTCCCATTCGCCATTCCCTGCTCTGACATGACCGCGGCCACAGTCATTAAAGCCCTGAACACCATCTTCACACTTCGGTTGCCCCGCATACGTCCACAGCGACAGGGGGTCCTCTTTCATGAGTGACGAGCTGCGCCAGTTCCTGCTCAGCAAGGGCATAGCCTCAAGCAGGATGACCAGCTACAACCCCCGGGGGAACGGGCAAGTAGAGAGGGAGAACGGCATGGTCTGGAAGACCGTCCTACTGGCCCTACGGTCCAGGGACCTCCCAGTTTCACGGTGGCAGGAGGTCCTCCCGGACGCTCTCCACTCCATCCGGTCGCTATTATGTACGAGCACTAATCAAACGCCTCATGAGCGCCTCCTTGTCTTCCCTAGGAGGTCCTCCTCTGGGACGTCGCTGCCGACCTGGCTGGCGGCCCCAGGACCCATCTTGCTCCGAAAGCATGTACGGGCACACAAGACGGACCCGTTGGTCGAAAGCGTTCACCTCCTCCACGCGAACCCGCAGTACGCTTACGTGGAGTACCCCGACGGCCGACAGGACACGGTCTCCCTGTGGGATCTGGCGCCCGCCGGCAACACACACACCCCCCCGACACCATTCACCCAACCCCCCCCCCTTCCTGCCACCGCCGCACCCCGCGACCGCCCCCTTCCCAGGAGGATCGGTTCCCCTCCCCTCAGGCCCGACCAAGAATAAAGCCCAAGCTGAAACCGTAAGGCTCCCGGAGATGACAACACCGGTACAAGCACCACCACCACCACCGGGGCCGAGGCGATCGACACGGACGACCAGACCGCCCGACTGACTCGTGGCGTCGATCTAAATCAATATATGGACTTTTCACAAGAACATTTTGCTTTTCTCCCGATACCTTCTGTAAATAGTTGAAACAGGACAAAATTGTACATACTGTATTGCCATATGAATGTTTTCCTCCCAGGACCAGCCCTGTAAACCCTTACCACCATGCGAAGCATCACCCCGCCGGGTTCATTTTTGACAAGGGGTGAATGTGGTAGTATGTATTAGGGGTCATGTGGGACTGGAAGCCCTAATGTCATTGGCTGACAGATCCCGGGTCCTGGTTGGCCGTTGACCTCTAGCTCCGCCCTGAAGGCGGAGTATAAGAAGCCGGAGTCCTCCCCCGCAGGCCATTCTACTATCGAGCTGCGGGGGAACAGACACGCTTAATAAAGCCTCATCGACTTCACTCTATTCGTCTCACGGAGTCTTTGTGCGCTAAAAGGGGGGATTAGGTAGCCATGGCTGACAAAGGAAGTTAGGGAATGCATCAAAGCAAAAGAGAAAGCCTATAATGTGGCAAAGAGTAGTGGGAAGTCAGAAGATTGGGAAGGCTACAAAAACAAACAGAGGATAACAAAGAGAGAAATAAGGAAAGAGAGGATCAAATATGAAGGTAGGCTAGCCAGTACCATTAGGAATGATAGTAAAAGTTTCTTTAAATACATTAAAAACAAACGGGAGGCAAAAGTAGACATTGGGCCGCTCCAAAATGACGCTGGTAATCTAGTGATGGGAGACAAGGAAATAGCTGAGGAACTAAATAAGTACTTCGCGTCAGTCTTCACAGTAGAAGACATGAGTAATATCCCAACAATTCAGGAGAGTCAGGGGGCAGAGTTGAATATGGTAGCCATCACAAAGGAGAAAGTGCTAGAGAAACTAAGAGGTCTAAAAATTGATAAATCTCCGGGCCCAGATGGGCTACATCCTAGAGTTCTAAAGGAGATAGCTGAAGAAATAGTGGAGGCGTTTGTTATGATCTTTCAAAAGTCACTGGAGTCAGGGAAAGTCCCAGAGGATTGGAAAATCGCTGTTGTAACCCCCCTGTTCAAGAAGGGAACAAGGAAAAAGATGGAAAATTATAGGCCAATTAGCCTAACCTCGGTTGTTGGCAAGATTCTAGAATCCATTGTTAAGGATGAGATTTCTAAGTTCTTGGAAGTGCAGGGTCGGATTAGGACAAGTCAGCATGGATTTAGTAAGGGGAGGTGGTGCCTGACACACCTGTTAAAGTTCTTTGAAGAGATAACAAATAGGTTAGACCAAGGAGAGCCAATGGATGTTATCTATCTTGACTTCCAAAAGGCCTTTGATAAGGTGCCTCACGGGAGACTGCTGAGTAAAATAAGGGCCCATGGTATTCGAGGCAAGGTACTAACATGGATTGACGATTGGCTGTCAGGCAGAAGGCAGAGAGTTGGGATAAAATGTTCTTTTTCGGAATGGCAACCGGTGACGAGTGGTGTCCCGCAGGGTTCAGTGTTGGGGCCACAGCTGTTCTCTTTATATATTAACGATCTAGATGACGGGACTGGGGGCATTCTGGCTAAGTTTGCCGATGATACAAAGATAGGTGGAGGGGCAGGTAGTATTGAGGAGTTGGGGAGGCTGCAGAAAGATTTAGACAGTTTAGGAGAGTGGTCCAAGAAATGGCTGATGAAATTCAACGTGGGCAAGTGCGAGGTCTTGCACTTTGGAAAAAAGAATAGAGGCATGGACAATTTTCTAAACGGTGACAAAATTCATAATGCTGAAGTGCAAAGGGACTTGGGAGTCCTAGTCCAGGATTCTCTAAAGGTAAACTTGCAGGTTGAGTCCGTAATTAAGAAAGCAAATGCAATGTTGTCATTTATCTCAAGAGACTTGGAATATAAAAGCAGGGATGTACTTCTGAAGCTTTATAAAACATTAGTTAGGCCCCATTTAGAATACTGTGAGCAATTTTGGGCCCCACACCTCAGGAAGGACATACTGGCACAGGAGCGGGTCCAGCGGAGATTCACACGGATGATCCCAGGAATGGTAGGCCTAACATACGATGAACGTCTGAGGATCCTGGGATTATATTCATTGGAGTTTAGGAGGTTGAGGGGAGATCTAATAGAAAACACCCTTGTTGTCATGCTCCGGTGCGAAAGAATCAGGCTTCTCGTACCTGCGGAGAGACCAGATTTTATTTCACGCTCCGTATTCACATCATGACAGCCTTGGAGGTTTATCATATAAAGAAGACTGGGACTGAAAGTGTAGCGTAAAATAAAATCTGGTCTCTCCGCAGGTACGAGAAGCCTGATTCTTTCGCACCGGAGCATGACAACAAGGGTGTTTTCACATTCGAGGAATGTCGGCAATGAGAGATGTGTTCCTCTGGTTGCACTTAAATCAGCCCTGTGCTGGGTACTCAGCCCATGTCGGCCATGGCTCAGTTGGGAGCACTCTTGCCTCGTACGTTGGAAGGTTGTTGGTTCAAGACCCATTCCAGAACTTAAGTATAATAATCTAGGCTACCACACCAATGCAGTACTGAGTAGGTGCTGCACTGTCAGAAATGCCATCTTTTGAAACCAGGGCCCCTTCCTCCTTCAGTTGGAGGGAAAGTTCCCATGGCATTAAAAATATAATAATAATAATTGCTTATTATAAGGGGGAGCAGAGAGGATAGAGGTTCACTCTATGCGGATGACATGCTCCCTTCCATCTTGAACCCCTGGACCAGAATGGAAGGGATAATGAAACTCCTGAAGGAGTTCGGAGCCTTTTCAAGTTATAAACTTAACCTGAGCAAGAGCGAGATCTTCCCTGTAAATTCACAGTGGGGAGGGACGGAACTGGAGGGACTGCCGTTTGGGCAAGCCAAGACCAAATTCCACAACCTGGGGATCTTGTCCATGCCTCTATTCTTTTTTCCAAAGTGCAAGACCTCGCACTTGCCCACGTTGAATTTCATCAGCCAATTCTTGGACCACTCTCCTAAACTGTCTAAATCTTTCTGCAGCCTCCCCAACTCCTCAATACTACCTGCCCCTCCACCTATCTTTGTATCATCGGCAAACGTAGCCAGAATGCCCCCAGTCCCGTCATCTAGATCGTTAATATATAAAGAGAACAGCTGTGGCCCCAACACTGAACCCTGCGGGACACCACTCGTCACCGGTTGCCATTCCGAAAAAGAACCTTTTATCCCAACTCTCTGCCTTCTGCCTGACAGCCAATCGTCAATCCATGTTAGTACCTTGCCTCGAATACCATGGGCCCTTATTTTACTCAGCAGTCTCCCGTGAGGCACCTTATCAAAGGCCTTTTGGAAGTCAAGATAGATAACATCCATTGGCTCTCCTTGGTCTAACCTATTTGTTATCTCTTCAAAGAACTCTAACAGGTTTGTCAGGCACGACCTCCCCTTACTAAATCCATGCTGACTTGTCCTAATCTGACCCTGCCCTTCCAAGAATTTAGAAATCTCATCCTTAACAATGGATTCTAGAATCTTGCCAACAACCGAGGTTAGGCTAATTGGCCTATAATTTTCCATCTTTTTCCTTGTTCCCTTCTTGAACAGGGGGGTTACAACAGTGATTTTCCAATCCTCTGGGACTTTCCCTGACTCCAGTGACTTTTGAAAGATCATAACAAACGCCTCCACTATTTCTTCAGCTATCTCCTTTAGAACTCTAGGATTTAGTCCATCTGGGCCCGGAGATTTATCAATTTTTAGACCTCTTAGTTTCTCTAGCACTTTCTCCTTTGTGATGGCTACCATATTCAACTCTGCCCCCTGACTCTCCTGAATTGTTGGGATATTACTCATGTCTTCTACTGTGAAGACTGACGCAAAGTACTTATTTAGTTCCTCAGCTATTTCCTTGTCTCCCATCACAAAATTACCAGCGTCATTTTGGAGCGGCCCAATGTCAACTTTTGCCTCCCGTTTGTTTTTAATGTATTTAAAGAAACTTTTACTTTCATTCCTAATGTCACTGGCTAGCCTACCTTCATATTTGATTCTCTCTTTCCTTATTTCTCTCTTTGTTATCCTCTGTTTGTTTTTGTAGCCTTCCCAATCTTCTGACTTCCCACTACTCTTTGCCACATTATAGGCTTTCTCTTTTGCTTTGATGCATTCCCTAACTTCCTTTGTCAGCCATGGCTGCCTAATCCCCCCTCTGATAACCTTTCTTTTCTTTGGGATGAACCTCTGTACTGTGTCCTCAATTACTCTCAGAAACTCCTGCCATTGCTGTTCTACTGTCTTTCCCACTAGGCTCTGCTCCCAGTCGATTTTCGTCAGTTCCTCCCTCATGCCCCTGTAGTTACCTTTATTTAACTGTAACACCTTTACATCTGATTCTACCTTTCTTTCAAATTGGAGATTGAATTCTACCATATTATTATTACTGCCTCCTAAGTGCTCCCTTACTTTAAGATCTTTAATCAAGTCTGGCTCATTACATAACATAACTAAGTCCAGAATGGCCTGTTCCCTCGTGGTCTCCATCACAAGCTGTTCCAAAAAGCCCTCCTGTAGACATTCAATGAATTCCCTTTCCTTGGGTCCACTGGCAGCATTATTTACCCAGTCCACCCGCATATTGAAGTCCCCCATGATCACTGTGACCTTGCCTTTCTGACATGCACTTTCTATTTCGTGGTGCATTTTGTGCCCCCGGTTCTGACCACTGTTAGGAGGCCTGTACATAACTCCCATTATGTTTTTTTTTCCTTTGTGGTTCCTCAACTCTACCCACACAGACTCCACATCATCTGACCCTATGTCATTTAGTGCTATTGATTTAATTTCATTCCTAATTAACAAGGCAACCCCGCCCCCTCTGCCAACCTCCCTGTCTTTTCGATAGGTTGTGAATCCCTGGATGTTTAAATGCCAGTCCTGAACCCCCTGCAACCATGTCTCTGTGATGCCTACCACATCATACCTGCCAGTCACAATCTGGGCCACAAGCTCATCTACCTTGTTCCGTACACTGCGCGCATTTAAATATAGCACCTTTAATTCTCTATTGACCATCCCTTTTTGTTTTCTTAGTGTGGTGGACCTTGGTTTACTGAGCCTTTCCATACACTGTGTCATATTTTATGGGATGGGGACTATCGTAACCTCTCCTGAGTTTTGTCTTTTCGTGCTTTTTTGTATTCCTAAGCAGCTACGCTTCCCACTGATTACTTCACCTCTTCGTTCCCTGACTTTCCCTTCCCCCCCAATCTTTAGTTTAAAGTCCTATTGACCACCCTATTTATTCTTTTCGCCAGAACACTGGTCCCAGCTCGGTTCAGGTGGAGACCATCCCAACGGTATAGGTCCCCCCTGTCCCAAAACTGATGCCAGTGTCTCATGAAAAGGAACCCCTCTTTCCCACACCACTCTTTCAGCCACGTGTTAACTTCCCTTATTCTTGCCTCCCTATGCCAATTTGCACGTGGCTCGGGCAGTAATCCGGAGATTATGACCCTTATGGGCCATGCCTACCTCCAGCTAGAACTAGACGAGTCATCCAGGAAGTCCGTGATGATTACCACCTGTAAGGTTTATATGAATTACATGCCTGTCCTTCGGTGTCTCGTCGGCATGCGCCATGTATCAGTGCGTGATGGAGAACATTCTCCAAGGACTACTTTACTCAGATGACTAATCACAGGAGCCACAGAGAAAGAGCACCTAGAAAACCTGGAGGAGGTTTTGAGATGATTTCCTGATGCAGGTGCCGTTTCAAATGAGAAAAATGTGTGTTCCAGGCAGGCAAAATGATCTATACGTGAGTCAATAAAAAAGGCCCTTTCGACCCCTGGAGGATAAAGTTAAGGCCATCAAAGAGACATCGACCCTGCAGAATATGACAGAATTAAAATCTTTCTTCGTGCCTCGTAAACTATGGTGGGAAGTTTATCCCAATCTTGGCTACTTTATTGTCACTCCTGCACACACTGTTTAAAAAAACACCAGAAGTGATCATGGCAATTCCGCCGGATGAAGCCATCGCAAAGGTGAAGCAGCAGTTACTATCATCAAACATCTGGCTCTTAACAATGCCAAGAGAGAACTGGTATTAACATGTGATGCCTCTCCATATGAAGTAGGGGAGTCACTTCCCATCAATGGGACAATGACACAGAGAGACCTATAGTCTGCATCCAGAACCTGAGCTAACACAGAGAGACACAATTCCCTGACTGAAAAAGAAGTACTGGGGAGGGTTTAAACTAATGTGGCAGGGGGATGGGAACCAATGCAGGAAGTCAGAGGGTAGTAAAGAGGGGATAGAAACAAAAGCTAGTAAGGAGAAAAGTGGAAGGCAGAGAAACAGATTGAACTGCCTCAGATGGCAGGGTGGTGGGAACCAGGGCCGTAGGTCAGCGGGACAAATAACTGAGGGAGAGGTACAGACTAAGGCCAATAAGATTAAGAGGAAGAGAGGAAGAGAGAGTGGTTGGTCAACACAGCAGGGCAGGTGGGCTGAAGTGCACTGGTTTCAATGCGAGGTGTATTTCAGGTAAAACAGATGAACTTAGAGCTTGGATTAGTAAGGGAAATTATGATGTTGTTGCTATTATAGAAACTTGGTTGAAAGAGAGACAGGACTGGCAACTAAACATTCCAGGATTTAGATGCTTCAGGCAGGATAGAGGGGGATGCAAAAGGGGTGGGGGAGTTGCATTATTGGTTAAGGAGAATATCACAGCTGTGCTGAAGGAGGCCACCTTGGAGGGTTCAGGCAACGAGGCAATATGGATAGAGCTCAGGAAAAGGAAGGGTGCAGTCACAATGTTGGGAGTTTACTACAGACCTCCTAACAGCCAGCAGGAGATAGAGGAGCAGATATGCAGACAGATCTTGGAAAGATGCATAAACATTAGTGTTGTCGTGATGGTGATTTTAACTTTCCTTATATTGACTGGGACACACTTACTGGAAGGAGCAGAATTTGTAAGGAGCGTCCAGGAGAGTTTCTTGAAACCAGATGTAAATAGCCCAACTCGGGAAGGGGCCATATTCGACCTGGTGCTGGGGAATGAACCCGACCAGGTGATCAAAGTTTCAGTAGGAGATCATTTCGGGAACAGTGACCATAATTCTGTAAGTTTTAAGCTGCTTATGGATAAGGACAAGATAAGGGCATGAGTGGTCCTCAGGTGAAGGTGTTAGACTGGGGGAAAGCTAATACAACAGCATTAGGCAGGATCTGGAGAGTGTTGACAGGGCGAGGCTTAGGGAAAATCAACATCCGGCATGTGGGAGGCTTTCAAATGTCAGTTGAGTAGAATTCAGGACCCGCATGTACCTGTGAGGACAAAAGATAAGGGTGGCAAGTATAGGGAATCTTGGGTAACGAGGGATATTATGAAACTTGTCGAAAAGAAAAAGGAAGCATTCGTAAGGTCTAAAAGGCTCAGGCCATATGGAGCTCTTGAAGAATATAAAGAAAGTAGGAAGGAACTTAAGGTAGGAGTTAGGAAGGCTAAAAGGGGTCATGAAATGTCATTGGCAAACAGGATTAAGGAAAATCCTATAGCTTTTTATACAGATGTAAAGAGCAAGAGGGTAGCCAGAGAAAGGGTTGGTCCATTCAAGGATATTGGAGGGAATCTATGTATGGAATCAGAGGAAATGGGCGAGATACTAAATTAATACTTTGCCACAGTATTCACCAAAGAGAAGGACTTATTGGATGAGGAGTATAGGGTAGAGTGTGTAGATATTATGAGTCATGTTGATATTAATAAAGAGGAGGTGTTGAGCATCTTAAAAAGTATTAAAGTAGATACGTCCCCAGGGCCTGAATTGATCTACCCAGAATACGAGGGAGGCAAGGGAGGAAATTGCTGGGTGTTTGACAGTAATCTTTGTATCCTCATTGGCTACAGGTGAAGTTGCAAAGGTCTGGAGAGTAGCCAATGTTGTTCCATTGTTTAAGAAGGGCAGCAGCGATAATCCAGGAAATTATAGTGCAGAGAGCCTTACATCAGTGCTGGGGAAATTATTGGAAAATATTCTTAGAGATAGGATTTACTCACATTTGGAAACAAATGGACTTCCTAGCGAAGGACAGCATGGTTTTGTGAAGGGGAGGTCGTGCCTCACTAATTTGATCGAGTTTTTCAAGGAAATGACAAAGATGATAGATGAGGGAAAGGCAGTAGATATTGTATACATAGACTTCAGTAAAGTCTTTGACAAGGCACCTCATGGTAGACTGGTACAAAAGGTGAAGTCACATGGGATCAGAGGAGAGCTGGCAAGTTGGATACAGAACTGGCTTGGGTACTGAAGACAGAGGGTAGCAGTAGAAGGGTACTTTTGTGAATGGAAGGGTGTGACTAGCGGCATTCCACAGGGATCAGTTCTGGGACCTTTGTTGTTCGCAATGTATATAAATGATTTGGAAGAAAATGTAGCTGGTCTGATTATTAAGTTCGCAGACGACATAAAAATTGGTGGAGTTGCAGATAGTGAAGAGGATTGTCAGAGGATGCAGCAAAATATAAACTGGTTGGAATCTTGGGCGGAGAAATGGCAGATGGAGTTTAATCCTGACAAGTGTGAGGATATGCATTTTGGAAGGTCCAATGCATGTAGGAATTACACAGTAAATGGTAGAACTCTTGTGATATTGACAGGCAGAGAGATCTGGCGTGAATATCCACCGATCACTGAAAGTGTTAACACATGTAGATAAGGTGGTCAAGAAGGCATGCGGCATGCTGGCCTTCATCGGTCGGGGCATTGAATATAAAAATTGGCATGTCTTGTTGCAGCTGTATAGGACCTTAGGAGTCATGCTGGGAAAGACTGATCCGGTTTCTTACAAAGTTAAAGTCCAAGAGAAGACTGTGAAACAACACCTGGACCACCTGAGAAGCAGGGAACCCACTCCAGCGAAGATGATTTCAGCTCAGCAGGGGTGATATCCTTGATGCCCGTTGCGACTACCTGCAGCAAGGGGATTCAGCTTATGGGGGACCCAAGAGTTATTCCCCCCGACAATGAAGATTCCGAGTCTGAAATGGAGACTGAGGAAATTGATCCTCCGCCGGAGGTCAGCACAGAAGGCGAGCCTCCATCTGTGGCCCTTTGGCGCTCAACAAGAAAGCGACAATCCCCAAACTGCTTCAAGTTCCCCTATCCGGCTCCAGCTGTCGCCAACTCGAGGCCTTGTGCCAAGCGACATAAGAGGGTTATTGCTGCAGGAGTGAGGGGGTTGATTCGGACTTGACGGGGGAGGGATGTGATAATCCTCACAAGGACCATGGGGACTCACTGATTGATCTGCCGTTGGGCTTCAAAGAATACGAGTTCCCGTGGTGAGTGGGCGGAGGTCCACCTAGCTGGGGCTGGTTAGCGGGACCTTTAAATGTAGCTCCCAGAGTCGGACTAGCAGCTCAGATGTAGTCCTGGGCTGGGATGTTTGTTTTGTGTGCCACGGTAGCGACTTTATTTTCAGTTTAAAATAAACCAGTTTGACCTATCACTCCGTGTCTCCAGCAATTATTACAGGGAGGAAATCCAACCCTCGGGAGCTGCCAGCCAATTGGATTTGTCAGCAGTTCTATCAGTCACGGCAGTACCAAGAGTGGTTAGTGGGCACTGCCGGGACTGCAACAGGAGAAGAAAGAAGGCCCATGGGTTGGGGGTGGGTGGGTTTAAGGCTATGGACAGGTGGGAAGAAAGGCAGTTTCATCTTGAGGGGCAACCCCCCCATCCCCCTGATCTGCAAATGGCTGTCAGTTTGATGAGAGGATATAAAACAATCAGGCTACTTGCTCTCACCCCATTGCCTACGCCAAATGTTTTATGGTGTGGGCAGTGTATTATGAGGCTCGATTGGCTTGGTAACAAGCCTAATTGACCCTTGATTACCAATTTAAATATGGTGGGTGGGCTCCGGATTTCAGTACCCATCCACCCCCTTGTATAATGAGGGTGTGCTTGGGGATGGGTGAGTACCCGAGCGGGTGGGGTACCCGGGTGGTGGGTACCCTAGTGGGTGTGTACCCAGGTGGGTGGGTACCTGGGCCGGTGGGTACCCACTCTATTTTGTGTGGCCGCCGGTCAAAAATACTTCCTGCGAGGACAGGTAAATTGCAACCCACTGTGTGGAAATAGTGTTTCCAGATGTTTCTCCTCAGTGGCCCTAATTTTAAATTGTGCCTCCTTGTTTTGAGTTTCCCCAGCAGTGGAAGTCAGTTCTTTGTTCTATCCTAACTTTATCATTCTGAACACCTCAATTAGGTTACCCCTTAACCTTCTAAACGCAGGGAAATATAAGGCAGGTTGATGCAACCTGCCCGCCTAATTTAAACCCTGGCGTCATCTTGTTGAACCTGCTGCAGAAGTATTGAAGCCTGGGCACGCGGCCTTTAAAATATCTTAAGATTGTTGTTTCATCTTAAATTGGAGCTAGCACTACAATGATCACATTGAACTACAGTGTTCAGAAAACTGCTTGCTACTGTCTCGTTTGGGGTATGCTGCGTTTGTCCCAGCCTCTATAGACTGGAGAATTGATTTAGACAGCCATTTCAGAGTTCATTAGGAAGATGAATGGGGGAGCTGTGGAGGGGTTTGCAGGGGGGGGGGGGGGGGGGGGGGGGGGGGGGAGGGGGGTGGTTGCAATGTCAAAGATTCAAAAAGAGGATCGAAAGCAGATCAGAGCAATTGATTTGAAATTCCATTTTAATCATTTTATTTTGAATCCTTTAATGTGTCCGTAACGTCACTTTGAAAGGTTATGGTGACTGATTCCCTCATCACCAGTTGAGCTTACCATAACCGGTGTGGGACTCAATTCCAGACACATGCAAGCTGAATAATGCAGCTCTTTATCAGTGACTTTCTGCCTGCTGATCCCTTTTATTTTTAAAATAATTTTTATTACTTTTAAGAAGCCTCTATTTTGCATTTTACTTGTAGTTTTATTTTTATCGTTCAGGATTGGACTGTGGACCTAAATGGCAAAGCCAGCAATTAATGCCCAACCACTTTCCTGTTTTCTTTTAAGCTGCCCAAACACTTCTCCCCAGCTGAGAGGTCAGCCTCCATGCTTCCAAGCGGCTGCCAGTAGTTTTGTAATGAGCTGCAGGACGTTGTCTGAATGTAGCCAGTGTGACTCACTGCTAATTCCTTTACCCAACTCCATTCCATCAGTGCCAAAGAGCCTAACATCAGTGTGAGTGCGTGACAAACCAAAACCGTGCCCACCGGTAAGGACCATTCCAACTCGGTGCTCTGCCAGCTCATTGGTATTAGCCATTTTAGATTGAATCCTTTCTCAGAAACCCCTGAAAAATTATATTGTTACGATTGCTGAATTCCTTGTGGCGCTTTTGTGAAGAAGAGGGGCGTCATCTCCATTATCCCTCAACCAACATTACTTATAAAAAACAGGTTATCCTGTGATTATTCCATTGCTGTGTTGGGAGCTTGCTGTGTGCAAATTGGCCTGCCACATTTCCAACATCGTACCAGCGGCTTCTCTTTAAAAGTACTTAATTGGCTGTAAAGAGCTTTTGGGATTGGCTGAGGTCATGGAAGTTGCTACAAAAATGCAAGTGCTTTCACATTAGCCAGAGATGCTTGGCGACAGCATTACGGGGATATTCCCCATGTCTGCTCTTTAATCAGGTCCTGTGCGCATTTTGGCTGAGTTTTCAGTGATTCATCAAATTGTCTCCACGATATGGAATCGTCTGATGGAAAAAGCGGTTTGATTGGCTAATTGTCCACAGTTAAGTAAATTATGAAGACTGGAATGTTTGTTCATGTCTGACTCACACGATAATTTGGATGAACGGAGCCAGTTTTCAGTTTCCTATACAGAGGGATTAGAACGTTTAATCTCATGTCTACCTTGCTATTTGCTTTAATGTCTATATTTGCAACATACAGTATATGCAAACAAAATAATATGGATATGCCAGTATTAGCAATTGGCTAAATAATATGCCTTTTCTACTTGGGGATTAAGGTCAGGATTTAGTTTAGAAGACAATTTTGTGTTGTTACAATTAAAACAGCCTTTTCCCATTTCTATTTTCGCTATACGAAGACTCTTGGCTCATTAAGAATCCAGATTAGCTCCACGTGGAAATTATTGGCAATCGCTTGTCCTGGTAAAACAGTTGCAGTTTACGTTTGACTCTCTCGAAGATAATTGCAAAATTAATCAGACTGCAGTTTAGCATGTGTGTTGATCCACTTCAATGGTCTCCTTTGTTTGCTCACATATACAGTGCACTATATGTTAACATATGCTGCACAGAGAAAAGCACTTTTGCTGAGGCAGGTTTGTAGCTTAGCTACATTTTCTTCTCAGGTAAATAGAATGGAACCTCCTTACCAGGGATTCTGTTCATGTGAAGTTCTGCTGAAACGATAATTTAAGAAAATTTGTAATGAGTTTCAACATTTTTCAATCACAAAACAGTTGACCGCAGCAGCAAGCCAATCAACCCGTTGTGTCTGTGCTGGCTCTTTCAAACAGCAATCCACTCCCCTGTTCTCCTCACACACCCAACAATTTTTTTCTCCTTCAAACTTCTATCGCTTTCTTGATTAGTATGATAGAATTTGATTATCATAGAATTTATAGTGCAGAAGGAGGCCATTCGGCCCATCGAGTCTGCACCGGCTCCCGGAAAGAGCACCCTACCCAAGGTCAACACCTCCACCCTATCCCCATAACCCAGTAACCCCACCCAACACTAAGGGCTATTTTGGACACTAAGGGGAATTTATCATGGCCAATCCACCTAACCTGCACATCTTTGGACTGTGGGAGGAAACCGGAGCACCTGGAGGAAACCCACGCACACACGGGGAGGATGTGCAGACTCCGCACAGACAGTGACCCAAGCCAGAATCGAACCTGGGACCCTGGAGCTGTGAAGCAATTGTGCTATCCACAATGCTACCGTGCTACCGTATGGTTGAACCTATCCCCTCCTCGGGCATTACATTTCAAATCCATAGAATTCCTACAGTGCAGAAGGAGGCCATTTGGCCCATCGAGTCTGCACCGCCCCTCTGATTGGGCACCCTATCTAGGCCCACTCCCCCATCCCTTTAACTCCACCTAAGGGACAAATTAGCCTGGCAAATCCACCTAACCTGCACATCTTTGGACTGTGGGAGGAAACCAGAGCACCCGGAGGAAACTCACGCAGACACTGGGAGAATGTGCAAACTCCACACAGACAGTCACCCAAGGCCGGAATTGAACCCAGGCCCCTGGCCCTGTGAGGCAGCAGTGCTAACCACTGTGCCACCGTGCTGCCCCTTGGACTCTAGACTAGTGTAAAAATGTTCATTACTTTTACTGTTTTTGGCAATTATGTACTTTAATTATTCCCATGTGTAAAGAGGGACTTAAAGAGGAGAGGATGTAGTTGCAAGCCCCTTTATTTATAAATGTTTTTTATTGGGTTTTTGAACAAAGTATATTTACCGTTATGTACACAGAATAAGAGATATATATATATATACAAGAGAAGGGCACACACAAACATACGGAAAAAAATAAAATAAAAAAGAGATAAAAAGTAGTTCATTCCTGTGGACCGGTGCGGCGGGTGGGAGGGAGCGCGAGAACCATATCGGGGTGGGGGCGCTGAACATGGGAGGTTGGATGGGGTAGGGGCACTGAACATGGGAGGTTGGACGGGACCTAGTGTGGGGGATGCAGTAGTGGTCGTGGTGTCGGAGCCTGCGGGTGCCAGGTCCCGGAGGGAGACGGTATCCTGCCGGCCATCGGGGTGTCTGATATACGCATAGTGTGGGTTGGAGTGCAGGAGCTGGACCCTCTCTACCAGGGGGTCGGTCTTCTGGCTCCGAACATGTTTTCGGAGGAGGACTGGACCCGGTGTCATCAGCCAGGGCGGAAGCGAGGCCCCTGAGGTAGCTCCCCTCGCGAAAACAAACAAGCGGTCATGAGGGGTCTGGTTTGTGGCCGTGCAAAGGAGGGACCTAATAGAGTGGAGCGCATCGGGGAGGACCTCCTGCTAGTAAGAAACCGGGAGATTCCTGGACCGTAGGGTCTTCCAGACCATCGCGTTCTCCCTCTCCACCTGCCCGTTTCCCCTGGGGTTATAACTGGTAGTCCTGCTCGAGGTGATGCCCTGACTGAGCAGGTACTGACGCAGTTCGTCGCTCATGAATGACGAGCCCCTGTCGCTGTGGACATAGCTGGGGAAACCGAACAGGGTGAAGACACCATGCAGGGCTTTGATGACTGTGGGAGTGGTTGTATCGGGGCAGGGAATGGCGAACGGAAAACGGGAGAACTCGCCTATGATGTTCAGGAAGTATGTGTTGCGATTATTGGAGGGGAGGAGCCCTTTGAAATCGATACTAAGGCGTTCAAAGGGCCGGGACGTCTTTACCAGGTGGGCCTTATCCGGTGGATAGAAGTGCGGTTTACACAGCACAGATTTGACAGTCTCTGGTTACAGCTTTGACCTCCTCGATGGAGTAGGGCAGGTTGCGGGCCTTGATGTAGTGGGCGAGCCGGGTGACCCCCGGGTGGCAGAGGTCATCGTGGATAGCACGTAATCGGTCATCTTGCGCGCTGGCGCACGTGCCGCGGGACAGGGCATCTGGGGGCTCGTTGAGCTTCCCAGGACGATATACTATATCGTAGTTATAGGTGGAGAGTTCTCAAGATCTTGTCATTCTTGATCTTGCCCCGCTGCGTATTGTCAAACATATAGGCAACCGATGGTTGATCGGTGATGAGGGTAAACCTCCTACCAGCGAGGTAGTGCCTCCAGTGCCGTACGGCTTCCACGATGGCTTGCGCTTCTTTTTCGACCGAGGAGTGTTGAATTTCAGAGGTGGTGAGGGTGCGGGAAAAGAATGCTACCGGTCTGCCTGCTTGGTTGAGAGTGGCGGCGAGAGCGACATCTGAGGCATCACTCTCCACCTGGAAGGGGGCGGACTCGTCCACCGCGCGTATCGCAGCTTTGGCGATGTCCGCCTTGATGCAGTTGAAGGCCTGGCGAGCCTCGGCTGCCAGTGGAAAAATGGTGGCCTTTAATAGTGGGCGGGCTTTGTCCGCATACTGGGGGACCCACTGGGCGTAATGGGAGAAAAATCCAAGGCACCTCTTCAGGGCCTTGGGGCAGTGAGGGAGATGGAATTGGAGGAGGGGGCGCATACGGTCAGGGTTGGGCCCTAGGACCCCGTTTTCCACGACGTAGCCGAGGATGGCTAGCCTGGTTGTGAGGAAAACGCATTTCTCCTTGTTGTAGGTGAGGTTGAGTTTTTGGGCGGTTTGGAGAAATCGGTGGAGGTTGGCGTCGTGGTCCTGCTGATCATGGCCACAGATGGTTACATTGTCCAAGTACGGAAACGTGGCCCGCAACCCGTACTGGTCCACCATTCGGTCCATTGCTCGTCGGAACACCAAAACCCCGTTTGTGACGCCAAAGGGGACCCGGAGGAAATGGAAAAGGCGACCGTCTGCCTCAAACAGTCCTCCGGGCGGATTGGGAGCTGGTGATATGCAGACTTCAGATTTACCACAGAGAACACGTGGTAGTGTGCGATCTGATTTACCATGTCTGCAATCCGGGGGAGGGGGTACGCATTGAGTTGCGAAAAGCGGTTAATGGTCTGGCTGTAATCAACCACCATCCGGAACTTTTCCCCGGTCTTGACGACCACCACCTGAGCTCTCCAGGGTCTATTGCTGGCTTCTATGACCCCTTCCCGCAAGAGACGCTGGACCTCGGACCTAATGAACGTCCTGTCCTGCATGCTATACCGCCTGCTTCTGGTGGCTATTGGCTTACAATCGGCGGTGAGGTTCGCAAAGAGGGGGAGAGGGTCGATTTTTAGGATCGCGAGGCTGCATATAGTGAGCGGGGGCAGGGCCCCCCGAATTTAAGAGTTAGGCTCCTGAGGTTGCACTGAAAATCGAGTCCTGAGAGGAGAGGAGCGCAGAGGTCTGGGAGCACACATAGTTTAGAATTAGCGTACTCAGCGCCCTGGATCGCTAGGGTTGCAGTAGTGCACCCTTGGATTTGCACCGAGTGCGACCCAGAGGCGAGGGAGATAGTTTGTCACGTCGGGAATATTGGGAGCGAACAACGTCTTACCATGTGCGAGTGAATGAAGCTCTCTGTGCTCCCGGAGTCGAAAAGGCAAGGTGTCTCGTAACAGTTTACCCGGACGGCCATCATGGAGCTCCGGAGGTGCTTCGGTCGCGACTGGTCCAGGGTGACCGCGCTGAGCTGGGGGCTGGCGGCGTGATCGGAGGTGCTGGGGCGGCCCCGCGATGGCCGCTGTCCATGTCGTTCGTACATCTCGGGCTGTGTAGCAGATGGCGGCCCCCGTTGGTCAAGCATGGCGGGCGGTGAGAATGTGGCATCCAAGATGGCAGCCCCATGGATCGCACGTGGCCGGCCACATGGGGGAGGATGGCCAAGATGGCGGCCCCCATGAGTCGCACATGTTGTGCAGAGGCGGAGTCGGCAGACACGCTGCCATTTTGCGGGGTCTGCAGGCTTGTGGGTCTGTGGATTGAGTCTGTGAGTTCGAGTTTTTAGACCTGGCCAGGCAGACCTTGGCAAAGTGTCCTTTTCGCCCGCAGTTACTACAGTTCGCGTTGCGTGCCGGGCAGTGCTGTCGGGGGTGTTAGGACTGGCCGCAAAAATAGCAGGTCAGCCCCCCATGATTGGCGGGCGGCCGCGCGGTACAAGCCTGGGGTAGTCTCTGGTCGGGGGCCCACGAGGGGGTCGCGTGGTCGGCGGGGAACGCAGTAAGGCTCTGAAACGCGACCTCCAGAGAGGTATCTAGTGTTACCGTGTCCTCCAGGTCCTGGACCCCTTTTTCGAGCAGGCGCTGTCTTACATAGTTTGATCGGACCCCTGCCACGTAAACGTCTCGGATAGCGGGCTCCATAAGCTATGGGGCCGTAACGGCCTGGTAGTTACAGTTGCGCGCGAGGGCTTTGAGGTCGCGTAGGTAGTCATCTAGCGACTCCCTGGGGCGCTGGCGGCGAGTGGTGAAGATGTGTCGTGCGTAGACCTCGTTCACGGGCCGTACATATATGCGTTCAAGTAGTGCGAGGGCCTCTGTATAGGACGCGGCGCCGTCGAGCTGGACAGAAATGCGATGGCTCACCCGTGCGTGGAGGAGACTCAGTTTCTGTTCGTCCGTGACGGATGATGTAGACGACGCGGCGAGATAGGCCTTTAAGCATCGAAGCCAGTGCGAAAAAATTTCTCTCGCCTCCGCGGCCTGTGGATCGAGTTCCAGTCTATCAGGCTTGAGGGCTGATTCCATAGTAGTATTTTAAGCTGATTAAATTGATGCGACCATCAATTCACTGAGAGACACGTTGAGAAGTAAACTGTGGTTTTAATCAGCTTTCAACTGAGCCTGCCTGTGACCGGTACAACAATGAATGCCGCCCCGCAGGTCAGCTGCCTTTATACTTCCTGTAAGGGGTGGAGCATGGGCGAGCCCGTACATGCCCCAACATTTTCCCCTGTGGGTGAAGCCGTAAAATGGCCCATAGGTGGAGCCCACAGGGTTAAACACATAACGTAACACGATACAGCAGTAACATGATATCACAGTGCACTGGTGAATTAACAGTAGTTCCATTCACCACAAGTTGTTTAGTCGGACAGGTGTTTCATTCGACCTTGGACTTTAAAGCAAGGGGGGTTGGCAATCCTGGTTAATAAAAAGGTGACATTCGAGGTGCGGAAGATAGAGACAGACCCGGGGGGCAGATTTATTATGGTTAGCGGGAAGCTGGAGGGAATGGCGATGGTGCTGGTAAATATATATGCCCCAAACTGTGGTGATGTGTCGTTTGTCCGGAGGGTGCTCGGGAGAATTCCCAACCTCGACTTGCTCAGGTTGATTATGGGGGGGGATTTTAATACGGTTCTGGACCCGAGTCTGGACCGGTCGAGCTCCAGGTCGGGGAAAGTGTCTGCAATGGCGAAAGAGCTGCGTGGGTTATGGAGCGCATGGGGGGGTGTAGACCCCTGGAGGTTCGGGATGTCATAGAATTTACAGTGCAGAAGGAGACCATTCAGCCCATCGAGTCTGCACCGGATCTTGGAAAGAGCACCCGACCCAAGGTCCACACCTCCACCCTATCCCCATAACCCAGTAAACTCACCCAACACTAAGGGCAATTTTGGACACTAAGGGCAATTTATCATGGCCAATCCACCTAACCTGCACATCTTTGGACTGTGGGAGGAAACCGGAGCACCCGGAGGAAACCCACGCACACACGGGGAGGATGTGCAGACTCCGCACAGACAGTGACCCAAGCAGGAATCGAACCTGGGACCCTGGAGCTGTGAAGCAATTGTGCTATCCACAATGCTACCGTGCTGCCCACAACTCAAGGGGCAAGGAGTATTTATTTTACTCCCCCTGTGCACAAGATCTATTCCAAGATAGACTTTTCCGTGCTGGACAAAATGTTGGTAGCGGGGGTAGAGGACACGGAGTATTCAGCAATCGTGGTGTCGGACCATGCTCCACACTGGATAGATTTACGGGCAAACGCGGTAAAGTCCCAGTGTCGGCAGTGGAGGTTAGATGTAGGACTGTTAGTGGAGAATGAGATTTGTGAGCGGGTGAGGGAGGCCATCCGGGGGTATATAAAGAGCAACGACACGGGTGAGACCGCGGCGGGATGGTCTGGGAAGCACTGAAGGCAGTCATTAGAGGGGAATGTATCTCGATTCGGACCCACAGGGAGAGGACTGAATGGGCAGAGTTGGACAGACTGGTCGGTGAAATCTTACAGGTGGACAGGAAGTACGCGGAGGCTCCGGATGAGGAGCTCCTAAAGGAGAGTCAGGGACTCCAAATGGAATTCGGGCTCCAGTCCACAGGTAAAGCAGAAGGGCAGCTGAGGAGGGTAAAAGGGGCAGTTTACGAATATGGAGAGAAAGCTAGCAGGATGTTAGCGCATCAGCTGAGGAAACAGGATGCGCCGAGGGAAATTGGGAAGATAACGGTAGTGGTGGACCCGGGGCTATAAATGTCTACAGTCGGCTCTATGAATCAGAACCCCCGGCTGGGGAGGAGGGTATGAGGACATTTCTGGAGGGCTGGAGTTCCCGAGGGTAGATGAGGAGCTGGTGGAGTGCTTGGGGGCCCAATTGGGAGGTGATTGATGGATTAGGGGTGATGCAATCGGGAAAAGCCCCAGGTCTGGATGGATTTCCAGTGGGGTTCTATAAAAAGTTTTCTGGGCTGTTGGGACCGCTCCTGGTCAAGGCCTTTAACGAGTCAAAGGAGCTGGGAGGGCTTCCCCCAATGTTATCACAGGCATCAATCTCGCTCATTCTGAAGCGGGACAAGGACCTGGAGAGCTGTGGGTCGTATAGGCCGATTTCCCTCCTGAACATAGATGCTAAACTGCTGGCAAAGATCCTGGCTATGCGTATAGAGGACTGTGTCCCGGACGTAATTGGGGAGGACCAGACAGGGTTTGTGATGGGCAGGCACCTGACGTCCAACTTTAGACGGCTTTTCAATGCTATAATGATGCCAGCGGAGGGGCGTGATGTTGAGGTGGTTGTAGCCATGGATGCGGAAAAGGCCTTTGAGCAGGAGGAATGGAAGTATCTATGGGACATTTTGGGCAGGTTCGGGTTCGGGCAGGGATTTGTGGATTGGGTCCGGCTGCTGTATCAGGCTCCGGTGGCAAACGCAAGAACCAACCGGGTCCGGTCAGAATATTTTAGTCTCTGTAGTGGGACTAGGCAGGGGTACCCGTTCTCCCCACTACTGTTTGCCCTGGCCATAGAGCCCTCGGCAATGGCCCTTAGGGCATCGAATTTCTGGCAGGGGATAGTGAGGGGTGGGGGGGAGGGGTGGAGCACAGAGTCTCGCTGTATGCGGACGATCTGCTGCTTTAAAGCACAGACCCACTGGGGGGGGATGGCTGGAATTATGGAAATACTGGAGGAATTTGGGTGATTTTCAGGCTACGAGCTAAATATGGGAAAGAGTGAAGTGTCTGCGATTCAGGCATGGGGGCAGGAAAGGAGACTGAGGGAGTTACTGTTTAAGGTGGTGGGGAGGAGTGTCAGGTATCTGGGGATCCAGGTGGCTAGGGATTGGGGGCAGCTCCACAAGTTAAATCTGGGTAAAGCGATCGACCAGATGAAAAGGGATTTTCATAGATGGGACATGCTCCCGTTGACACTGGCGGGTCTTAGAGTGCAGATGGTGAAGAAGTCCTCCCGAGGCTGCTGCTCCTTTTCCATTGTCTTCCGATCTTTGTCCCGAAGGCCTTTTTTAGGAAGATGAATGCAGTGATCTTGAGTTTTGTGTGGGCGGGCAAAACCCTGAGGGTGAAGAAGACACCCCTGGAACAGGGCCGCGGGGAGGGGGGATTGGCCCTCCCGGGTTTCATTAATTATTACTGGGCGACCAATATATCGATGGTCAGGAAGTGGGTAGTGGGGGAGAGGTCGGTTTGCGAGCTAGTAGAGGTGGCATCCTGCAAGAGGACGGGTTTGGAGGCTTTATTGACGGCGCCCCTGCCGTTCTCGCCGGCTCGGTACTCCACGAGCCCAGTGGTGGTGGCAGTCCTGAGGATGTGGGGGCAATGGAGGCAAAATATGGGATTGGAGGGGGCATCAGTGTGGTCACTGATCTGTGACAATCACCGTTTCGCTCCGGGAGGGCTAGATGGGGTCTTTAGGAAGTGGCAGCGGGTAGGGATAGAGAGATTTGGGAATCTCTTCATTCAGGAGGGTGTCCCGAGCCTGGAGGCATTAGAGGAGGAGTTTGAGTTGCCGGGTGGGAACGGGTTTCGGTACCTGCAGGTACAGGACTTTGTCCGGAGGCAGGTTCCGGGCTTTCCTCACCTCCCCCTGAGGGGACTACAGGATAAGGTATTGTCAAAAACGGGGGTAGGGGAGGGGAGGGTCTCGGAGATACATAAGGAGCTGTTGGAGTGGGAAGGGTCCCCAATCAGGGAGGTGAAGAGAAAATGGGAAGAGGAGCTGGGAGGAGAGCTGGATATTGGAATGTGGGAAAAGGCTTTGAAGAGAGTTAATTCAATCTCGTCGTGTGCCAGGCTTAGCTTGATACAGTTTAAGGTGGTTCATAGGGCCCACATGACGGTAGCCCAGATGAGCAGGTTTTTTGAGGAAGTGGAGGATAGGTGCGGATGCTGTGGGGGTAGCGGATCCGGCGAACCATGCGCATATGTTCTGGGCATGTCCGAAGTTGAGGGGATTCTGGCAGAGATTCGCTGACGTTATGTCAGAGGTCCTGGAGGGGAGGGTAACTCCAAGTCCAGAGCTGGCAATATCGGAGTATCCGGGAGCCAAGAGGGGAAGGGAGGCCAATGTTCTGGCCTTCACCTCCCTGGTGGCCCGAAGGTGGATCTTGCTGGGATGGAGAGACACGGAGCCCCCAAAGTCAGGAGTGTGGGTCAGTGACATGGCAGGATTTCTCAGGCTGGAAAAGATCAAGTTCGCCTTGAGAGGATCAATTCAGGGATTCACCCAGAGATGGCAGCCGTTCATCGATTTCTTGAGGGAAAATTGAACGTCAGCAGTAAGGGGGGGGAGGGGAAAAGGGGAGAGGGGAAAAGGGGGGAGAGAAAATGGGAGGCATGGTACTGTAAGACAAGGACAGGGAATACAGTACATGGGTAATTAGAAAAAGGGGCGGAAGTAGTCGGGGAAGTTTGTTTTTAGGCTTTTGCGTGTGTCGGCCCGCGCGGGTATTTTAGGAATGTTAGAATGTTAAACTGTAAATTGTGATAATTGCAAATGCTTCAATAAAAGATTTTGTTAAAAAATAGTTGTTTATTGTTGTAATAAATCGTTGTGTTTTATAAGTTAACTGGTGGAGCCAATTCCTGAAGATATTACACCCCCAAGATTGAGTAGCCGTTGACACTCAATTACTAAGCTTGTATGTGTAAAATGGTCATGCAATGAAGTAAAAAAGAACTACAGATGGCTGTGAATCTGTGCTGCCACAAAATACACCGCCTTTGGAACCTGCTCAACGTTTTAACTCTTCCAAATCAGTTTGGTTTGAAGTGATGGGGGGGAGGTCAAAGAGTAACTGCTTTAGAGAGGGTGCAGAAGAGATTTACCAGAATGTTGCCTGGTATGGAGGGCATAAGCTATGAGGAGCGATTGAATAAACTCGGTTTGTTCTCACTGGAACGAAGGAGGTTGAGGGGCGACCTGATAGAGGTATACAAAATTATGAGGGGCATAGACAGAGTGGATAGTCAGAGGCTTTTCCCCAGGGTAGAGGGGTCAATTACTAGGGGGCATAGGTTTAAGGTGAGAGGGGCAAAGTTTAGAGGAGATGTACGAGGCAAGTTTTTTACGCAGAGGGTAGTGGGTGCCTGGAACTCACTACCGGAGGAGGTAGTGGAGGCAGGGACGATAGGGACATTTAAGGGGCATCTTGACAAATATATGAATAGGATGGGAATAGAAGGATACGGACCCAGGAAGTGTAGAAGATTGTAGTTTAGTCGGGCAGTATGGTCGGCACGGGCTTGGAGGGCCGAAGGGCCTGTTCCTGTGCTGTACATTTCTTTGTTCTTTGTTCTTTGATACAGTCGCAGTGTAAAGGAATGGCTTGAAGCTTGCCCCAATGGAAGGAGTGACCACTTGTAACTAGGAGACTATGAAAAGCATTACTGACTATCCCAATAAGCAGAGTGGCACTGATGGCAACCAGGATGGAGGTGTCTTTTCAGGAATTAAATTGTGGTAAATGGGGAGGAGAAACAGGAAATGGTACACAGAACAATGAATGGAAAATAAGGTGAAAAACAAGAAAGGGCATCTGGCCTCATTGAGGACTAGCTACAGTCCAGGATTTACAACTTCTTCAGAAACCACATGTAGAGTCATGGCTGCTAATTGTGAGCAAGCTCAGCTTTTGTGCCATATCCAAAAATAATAGGATGAAAAGTTTCCATTTTCTTTGTAGAGTATAAAGTTCAAATGATGTCCTTGGTGCCTATTCACATTATACACTTGTATTAAATGGTCGAATCTTGAAGTATACGTTCAAAAGTGAATGTTTGACTCAATGTGGGGGAGGGGGTGCAGTTTAAGCAAAATGAGATAATTCTTTGTAAGTTAAAATATTTAGGATTTTTGGTTAAATCAAAAAATGAATTTACATTCATAAAATGCCTTCCAGGACCTCAGGATGTCACAGAGCACTTAAAGCCAACTGAAGTGTAATTATAGTATATTATGCAAAGTAAGGCATACAATACTCCATGTGACAACTGTAGTGATCTGTACATCTGTTGGTATGTAAGGGGTTAACATCTGTAAGTAAGTGTTAGACAACCATTAGATGGCAGCACCAGATCTATGTATATAAGCTACACTCAGAGAGAGTTCCTGCCTCTTTGTATCAGGAGTGACTAGTGAGCAGAGTGTTAGAGATATAGCTTAGTGAGCAGGTGTAGTTAAACATTATATATACTTATTCTTATTTATCTAATCTTCAGTTATAATTGTGGAAGAGTGAACAAACTCATAGTTATTTATAATCGTTATTCAATAAACAGTATTTGCTTAATTTGAAGACTGAGAGTTTTACTGAACATCAACCATCGGACCATTCTGGAAGTAAGCAAAAGAGTAACAAGATATTACTACAACGTAATATAACAACAACAACCAGTTAATCTATTTTAATGATGTTAGTTTTTTTTAAATTTTGGAGTACCCAGTTCATTTTTTCCAATCAAGGAGCAATTTAGCGTGGCCAATCCACCTACCCTGCACATTTTTGGGTTGTGGGGGCGAAACCCACACAAACGCGGGGAGAATGTGCAAACTCCACACGGACAGTGACCCAGAGCCGGAATCGAACAGTACATGCGCAGTGGAGGGAGTCTCTTCCGCCTCCGCCATAGTGGAGACCATGGCGAAGGCGGAAGGAAAAGAGTGCCCCCACGGCACAGGCCCTCCCGCCGATCGGTGGGCCACGATCGCGGGCCAGGCCACCGTGGGGGCATCCCCTGGGGCCAGATCGGCCCGCGCCCCCCCCCAGGACACCGGAGCCCGCCCGCACCGCCTTGTCCCGCCAGTAAGAGAGGTGGTTTGATTCTCGCCGGCGGAACAGGCATTCCAGCAGCGGGACTTCGGCCCATCGCGGGCCGGAGAATCGCCGGGGGGGGCCGCCAACCGGTGCGGCGCGATTCCCACCCCCGCCGAATATCCGATGCCAGAGAATTTGGCAACCGGCAGGGGCGGGATTCACGCCAGCCCCCGGAGATTCTCCGACCCGGTGGGGGGTCGGAGAATCCCGCCCCAGGTCCTGGACATCATTTTCACATTTCCACTGAGTCCGACTTCAATGCAATTTGGAAGGTCTCATACAGGTAGGAAATATACAGTAAATGGCAGAACCCTTAAGAGTATTGACAGGCAGCGGGATCTGGATGTACAGGTCCACAGGTCACTGAAGGTGTCAACGCAGGTGGAGAAGGTAGTCAAGAAGACATACGGCATGCTTGCCCTCATCGGCCAGGGCATTGAGTATAAAAATTGGCAAGTCATGCTGCAGCTGTATAGAACCTTAGTTAGGCCATACTTGGGAATATAGTGGCCAATTCCGGTCGCCACAGTACCAAAAGGATGTGGCGGCTTTGGTGAGGGTACAGAAGAGGTTTATCAGGATGTTGTCTGATGTGGATGGTATTAGCTGTGAGGAGTGGCTGGATAAACTCGGTTTGTTCACACTGGAATGATGGAGGTTGAGCGGAGACCTGATAAATTATCTGAAAGGAACATTGCAAAACACTTTCAAATTGTCATAACAGGAATGTGCAATGACATTCACATTTTCTACATTGTACTCTGAGGTGCTGCAAGACATTAAGCAGAACATGACAGACATTTCAAAATGGTCATAATAGAAAGTGCAGTGATGTACAAATTATCTGCATGGATCATGTTACACTCTGAGTGCTTCAACACAGTAGCATGTACTATTTACAATCAAGAACAAGTTTACAGCCTGAGGGCTTATACATAGTTACCAGCCCCTTGGTGTACTGTGGCTGAAAGGCCTTACCGAGTGGCCTTTCCCCATTGTGCCTTGGCACTGGCAGCCCCAGGCTTGAGTGTGTTCCTCAGCACGTAGTCCTGGACCTTGGAACGTGCCAGTTTGTGATACTCGGTCGAGCTCTTTGCGTCTGTCAATAAGGAGCCAAACGCCTAAACCCACTGAAGGATCCATTAGGTCTGATGCATTCAGCATCAGTGGTAAGCCCCGTCATATTTAAAGTGACTGCCTGCTACAGGTCAAAGGTACCAAGGTATCCCCTCCCCCACCCCGTGTATCAGCCAGCTCCACAGCACTACTGTAAAGTGGTGTCAGTCTGCTCTGACCCGACTTATGTCTTTTCCTACCCTCCCCTCGCCCCTGGACTCACCATTATTCTGGGGTCAGCGAGGGAACAGGACCAAATTCGAAACCCAGCTTTGGATGAGCTGCCAATAAAAGGCTAGCACACACCAGTACCACATACCTATTTGTAGACTCAGACCTGAGGTCCCATTTTTGGCAAGTTTCCCAATCCCCATTGGAATTGGATTGGTATACACCCAAAAACAGATCTTTAACCCAGTGTTATTCAGAAAAATTTCCCGGGACACACTTTTGCCAACTGGCCCACCATTGGGTCCCACGCCGACTGACCTCCATGGCACACACCAAGTTTGCTTACCTTTAATGCAAAAGGGAGCCTACTTGGTCCTCACAATCTCACTCCAATCAGGGTCACAGGGGGAGAGGGCAATGCGCATATCAGGTGCAGAGCTTCGCCAATTCCTTGGTACCGTCGTCATCTTTCAAAATTCAACATCGCACAAGTAGGTCATCGTGAAGGGCAATAGCAACAAAATACTTGTTTTACTCAGCACTGGATACTTCTGGGAGATGCTACTTCAAATGCTGGCAGCCTCATGGACTTTTGATGTATTTTTAATGCGCTAAGTAAATAACTGACTCTGGGGTCTCAACCTCAAGAGGAATTTTTCACCCACCACTTCTCTTTCAAAATCTGAAACTCCTCAGTATCCTGTAAGTTTCAATAAGATCCCCCCTCATCCTTCTAAACTCCAATGAGTACAAAACCCAGAGTCCTCAACCGCTCCTCATATGAAAAGCTCTTCATTCCAGGGGTCATTCTTGCGAACCTCCTCTGAACCCTTTCCAAGGCCAACACATCTTTTCTTAGATACAGGGCCCAAAACTGCTCACAATACTCCAAATGGGGTCTGACCAGAGCCTTATACAGCTTCAGAAGTATATCCCTGCTCTTGTATTCTAGCCCCCTCTACATGAATGCGAACATTGCAATTGCCTTCCTAATTACCGACTGAACATGCACATTCCTTTAAAAATACATGTGCTACTTAAAAGTCCAATATGTCCGCAAATAATTCGGGGCTACGATCCGTTATCATGCCAATGTGTATGTGGGTGCTGTTAAAACATGGCGCCTTGACCTTCAGCCCCATGAGGTAACAGTGGGGTGGATGAATCCCAGCATGCCCCACCAGCACATTCAATGATCTGTTCATTGATACATAAATAATGAAAAGCAGGCGATAAACATGGGAACCTTCCCCTACACCCAGCGGGAATCATGTCAACACTCCTGCCCGCCACCGCATTTAGTCTCCAGAATGGAAAATTCTGTTAATTTGTGTCTGTCACCACAGAGAAAGGTACAAAAAAACCTCACAGAAATACCAGGAGCCAATGAACCAGCGGGAATAAGGAACTGAAAGAAATTAGTGTCAATAAAAAGGTAGTAGTGGAGAACTTAATGGGACAGAATGTTTATAAATCCGCTGGACCTAGTGATCTACATCACAGACTGTTGAAAGAGGGGGTTGTAGACATAGTGGATGCATTGAGGTCATCTTTCAAAATTCTATAGATTCTGGAATGGTTCCTACAGATTGGAAGGTTGAAAATGTAACCCCACTATTTAAGAAGGGAGGGACAGAGAAAACAGGGAACTGCAGACCTGTTAACCCGACATCAATAGCAGGGAAAATGTTAGAATCTGTTATAAAGGATGTAATAACTGGGCACTGAGAAAATAGTGGCAGGGTTGGGCCGAGTCAACATGGATTTATGATGGGAAAATCTTGTTTGACAAATCTGTTCAAGTTTTTTGAGGAAGTAACTAGCAGAATAGAAAAGGGGGAATTAATGGATGTGGTGTATTTGGATTTTCAGAAGCTTATGATCAGGTCCCACTCAGGAGATTAGCAAAGAAAATTAGAGAACATGGAAGTGGAGTAATATACTGCCTGGGACTGAGCATTGCTTAACAGACAGAAAACAAAAATAACAGGAATAAACAGATCATTCTCAGGTTAGCAGATTGTGACTAATGGGGCATCCGCAAGGGAGAGTGCCTGGTCCCAGTTTTCATAATCTGTGCCCACCACGTTGTGCCTGGCTGACTTAAATATAGGCTTATTTAAATATCCCAGTTAATGGCCGCGCCTGCGAGGCCTCAACCGGGCGCCAATTAGCCCTGGTTTCCACAAGTATGGACCAAACATGATGGCACCTCGGGCAATTTCAAAGGCCATTAGAGTCCCCTGGGTGGCCAGGGACAGGGTAGTACCCTGGCACTCCCCCTGGCAACCAGGCACACTGGCAATGCCACTCAGGCACCCTTGCAGTGTCACATGGGCAATGCCAACCTGGCACTGCTAGGGTGCCCGGTTGGCACTGACAATGTGTCAGAAGCACTGCCATGCTGGCAGTGCCAAGCTCATCCATCCTGGGGGGCCATGTCTGGGTGGGTGAGGGGGGTTTAAGGGGGCTGCAGAAAGGTTGGGGGACTGAAGGGGGGGGTCCTGAAAGCGGGGAGGGCGTGTGGAGATCGGGGCAGTCTTTCAAAATGGTGGCCCGATCTGTGAGGAGCTGGTCATGCAGACGAGCGCAGCTCCCCAGTGCTGGAAAACTTTCAAAGTGTGGCCTCAATGGGAAAAAGTCCCCGTGGCCCAAAGAAATGCAGCGGTCGCGAAACACCATGCCAAACACGTCCAAATCTGGGGCGTCATTCTCCGCCGGCGGGAGTCTCCGTTCTGCCGGCGCCCGGGGGTTTCCCGACGGCGTGGGGCTGCCCCACAATGGGAAACCCCATTGACCGGCCGGCGTTACGGAGACTCCCGCCGGCCGGTCGGCGCAGAAATGTGGCGGGGCGGGTAGGAGAATTTCGCCCCTGGTCTTTGAAAATTCTCAGATGAATCGAGCCCAATATCAATGATTTGAGTGTGGGGACCAAATATAATATTTCCAAGTTTGTTGATGATACAAAACTTTATGAGAATATGAGTTGTAAGGAGGGTGCAAAGAGGCTTCAAGGGGATTTAGACAAACTAAGTGAGTGGGCAAGAACATGTCAGATAGAACATAATGTGGAAAAATGTGAAGTCATCCACTTTGGTAGGAAAAACAGAAATGGTATTCCTTAAATGGTGAGAGATTGGGATGTGTTGATGTCAAAGTAGACCTGGGTGTCCTTGTTCATAAGTTACTGAAAGCTAACATGCAGATATAGCAAGAAATAAGGTAGGCAAATTGTGAGTTGGCATTTATTGCAAGAGGATTTGTGTACAGGACTAAAGAAGTCTTGCTGCAATTGCACCGAGCCTTGGTGAGACCGAACCTGGAGTACTCTGGTTTTGTCAGCCAAGAAAGGATATGCTTGCCATAGAGGGAGTGAAGTGAAGGTTCACCAGACTGATCGCTGAGATGGCAGGATTGAGGAGACTGCACCTGTATTCTCTCGGGTTTGGAAGGATGAGAGGTGAGCTCATTGAAATGTACAGAATTCTGACAAGACTCAAAATAATAGATGCATAAAGGATGTTTCCCCTAGCTGGGGGCGGGGGTGGGTGGAGGGGAGTTCTAGACCCAGGGCACACGGTCTCAGATAAAGGGAAGACCATTTAAGACTGAGATGAGGAGGAATTTCTTCACTCCGAGGGTGGTGAATCTTTGAATTCTCTACCCCAGAGGGCTGTGGAAGCTTAGTCACTGAGCATGTTCAAGACTGAGATCAATAGGTTCCTGGATATTAAGGATGTTAAAGGAAGGGAATAGTGCAGGAAAGTGGCATTGAGGTAGCAGAACAGCCATGATCTAGTGGGATGGTGGAGCAGGCTTGAGGGGCTGAATTGCCTACTCTTACTCCCATTTCCTTTCCCTATGCTACTATTTGGAGAGGAGGTAAAAAGATTAAAGATTTTTTTTTAAGTAGGTTGATATATTGAGCTCCTGCGTGTGACCTGTGGCTGCTAGCTGCTATCCTGTTTAATAGATTTTTTTCTGTTATTTCGACAGTTGCCACTTATCAGTCTGTTACAATAATGAGTTTAATGGTTCTCTCCTTTACTGTCACCTTTTGATGTCACTTTTTTGACTTTTGATATCAGGCAGATCTTTGTTCGATAAGGGTATGGAGAGACATTGGGCAAAGTTGTGTAAATAGAGCTGAGGTACAGATCAGCCATGATCGAATAAAGTGAACAGTCTGCAGGGGCTGAATGACCTCTCCGTGTTGCTACTTTTAGTTTCAAATAGTTCCTCTGAAGTCCATAATTTCATACAGCTGCTTCTTTTGTTGAAAGAATTATTGCTTCAGATTGTGAATAATTAAAGTGGAAATGTTGCAGACTGTGCTTTGAACAATGCTGAATTCAGAGGAATTGAAATCCTCCATATCGGCAACAAACCAACTGGATGTCATCAGTGCACATTTGAAGTCAATTGATTTGAAGATAAATGGCTCAGATTGTCGACTGTGGCAAATGAAGGTCAAGAGCTCAAAATGAGCGTATTCAACTGCTGGTGGTCAGAAACCGTCACCGGGCAGCTGTTCTTTATGCTGACCGAGTGCCTGTGGAGATCCCATTGCATACATTACAAAAAGAGATGATGAGACTTCCTGCAGCCACAAACCAGCTGTGGTGGAGAATGTGGGCTGGTGACCTGTTCCCAAGTTCTCTACCACTCTTCCAGCTTCTCGTAGTTGCTCAGGAGCTTCCCTGGGCGTAATCATGGTCTCATTTTCACTCCCATGGTAGGGAAATGCCAAAGGATTAGCAATTCAATGGAAAGGAGGTAACTGACCCTGAATCCCATCACTCGAGCTATCTTTTCGCTTTAGTGCAGCAAAGCACTGTGTCACTCCATTGCCAGGGACTTCCTATGTTATCACATTTTAAAGATAGAATTTATTTAATTTTCCTTTTATGAGATCCATCCTTGTCGTGATTATTCTTGTTCTTGTTCACATCTGTTAGTAATATAAAGCAACATCTGCCTTTTTGTTAGCCAAGTATGCAACAATCCCATGTGGCCATCTCCTTAACACTATGAACAGGAGATTACATGCCGCCCACCAATGTTACTATCGTTTATAATGTTACAGAGCCCAACGCCCACACAGAGGCCACTTCTAGTAATTTCTGGAGATGAATCTTCAGCTTTCCTCTGAGCATGTACCCAAACCAGTGAAATATATTTGGTTCTTTGGAATGCTGTGCCTTAAGGCGCTGGTGTTAATCAGATAGGTTTGGAGCAGCAACAGCCTTATGCTGGTTTCCCCACAGTCGTTAGCACTGCAGCCTCACAGATCCAGGGACCCGGGTTCAACTCCAGCCTTGGGCCACTGTCTGTGTGGAGTTCGCATGCTCTCCCCGTGTCTGCGTGGGTTTCCTCTGGGTACTCCGGTTTCTTCCCACAGTCCAAAGATGTGCGGGTTAGGTGAATTGGCCAGGCTAAATTGCTCCTGAGTGAACAAAAGGTTTGGTTGGGTTACAGGGATAGGATGGGGCGTGGACCTAGGTAGGTGCTCGATTGGAGGGTCAGTGCAGACTCGATGGGCCAAATGGCCTCCTTCTTCACTGTAGTGATCCTAAGATTCATTCTCCCTACAGTTTAATGTCCCCAACCAGGGGCTGCTGACGACATCCCCGCGCATGCGCAGGGGAGGGGGTCTGTTCCGCCTCTGCCATAGTGAAGACCATGGCGAAGGCGGAAGAAAAAGAGTGCCCTCACGGCACACGCCTGCCCGCGGATCGGTGGGCCCCGATCGCGGGCCAGGCCACCGTGGGGGCACCCCCCGGGGCCAGATCGCCCCGCGCCCACCCCAGGACCCCGGAGCCTGCCCGCGCCGCCTTGTCCCGCCGTTCAAAAGGTGGTTTAATCCACGCTGGCGGGACAGGCATTGCAGCCGCGGGACTTCGGCCCATCGCGGGCCAAAGAATCGGCGGGAGTGGGTCCGGCGCGGGGCGATTCCCGCCCCCGCCGACCAGCACGGCGCGATTCCTGCCCCCGCCGACCGGCACGGCGCGATTCCTGCCCCCGCCGAATCTCTGGTGGCAGAGACTTTGGGAGACGGCAGGGGCGGGATTCACGCCAGCCCCCGGCGATTCTCCGACCCGGCAAGCGCCGATCCGCGTCGCCCGGCGAAGACCTTCCGGCCCCAGCTGGCGTGCCGCCAAAGGCCTTTCCCGCCAGCCGGTGGAGCGCAAACCACTCCGACGCGGGCCTGGCCCCTCAAGGTGAGGGCTTGGCCCCTAAAGGTGCGGAGACTTCCACACCTTTGGGGCGGCCCGACACCGGAGTGGTTCCCGCCACTCCATTACGCCGCCGGGTAGGGGAGAATCCCGGTCGGCAGGGGCAGGAATCGCGCTGCGCCGGTCGGGGGGCCCACCCCCGGCAATGGGCCGAAGTCCCGCCGCTGTCAACCCTCTCCTGCCGGCGTGGATTAAACCACCTACCTTACCGGCGGGAGTAGGCGGCACGGGCGGGCTCCGGGGTCCTGGGGAGGGGGGGGGGCGTGGGGCGATCTGGCCCCGGGGGGTGCCCCCACGGTGGCCTGGCCTGCGATTGGGGCCCACCGATCCGCGGGTGGTCCTGTACCGTGGGGGCACTCTTTTTCTTCCGCCTTCGCCATGGTCTTCACTATGGCAGAGGTGGAAGAGACCCCCTCCCCTGCGCATGCGCGGGGATGATGTCAGCAGCCGCTGACGCTCCCGCGCATGTGCCGATCCGCGATGCCCGGCGAAGACCTTTCGGCCCCGGCTGGCATGGCGCCGAAGACCTTTCCCGCCAGCCGGTGGAGCGCAAACCACTCCGGCACGGGCCTAGCCCCTCAAGGTGAGGGCTTGGCCCCTAAAGGAGACTTCCTCACCTTTGGGGCGGCCCGACGCTGGAGTGATTCTCGCCACTCCATCACGCCGGGACACCCCCCCCCCTCCCCCTTTCCTCCCCCCCCCCCCCCCCCCCCCGCTGGGTAGGGGAGAATCCCGCCCCATATACCAGACAGAAGTGGAACTGGTGATTCTGGCAGCCCAGAAAACTGTCAGTTTCTACTGACCATGGATCAATAAAAACTGTTCCATATATGTTTCCAGGGGAGCCACTTAGGCCATCAATTGCACGTCCATGATGTAAAACAAACTTTCTCGTTGGATAGAAATGCAATGATTAGAACCCCAAATGTGGGGTAAATCCGTATGATTGTGAAGAGTTACCACCATCCATCTCTGTTTCAGATGAATATGTATTTCCTGGCACCACAGTGCATGTCTCCTGGCGCTCCCCGGTACCTCATCCCACTTCTTCCCCTGTTGTTGCAGAAGGAATTTCACTTTCCAGCTACCCCAACATAATGACTGAGAAATCTTCCCAGTGAAGGTTAGCTGGTAAGGTTGAGGCTGAAGTCTCATCTGATTGTGAATACATTATTGGATTGGATTTGTTTATTGTCACGTGTATCGAGGTACAGTGGAAAGTATTTTTCTGCGAGCTGCTCAAACAGATCATTTAGTACATGAAAATAAAATAAAATAAAAATAAAATACATGTTAGGGCAACACAAGGTACCCAATGTAAATACATAGACACCGGCATCGGGTGAAGCATACAGGGGTGTAGAGTTAGTCAGATCAGTCTATAATAAGGTCGATTAGGAGTCTGGGAACAGCGGGGAAGAAGCTGTTTTTGAATCTGTTCAAGCGTGTTCTCAGACTTTTGTATCTCCTGCCCGATGGAAGAAGTTGGGAGAGTGAGTAAGCCGGGTGGGAGGGATCTTTGATTATACTGCCCGCTTTCCCCAGGCAGCGGGAGGTGTAGATGGAGTCAATGGATGAGAGGCAGGTTCGTGTGATGGACTGGGCGGTGTTCACGACTCTCTGAAGTTTCTTGCGGTCCTGGGCCGAGCAGTTGCCATACCAGGCTGTGATGCAGCCTGATAGGATGCTTTCTATGGTGCATCTGTAAAAGTTGGTAAGCGTCAATGTGGACATGCCGAATGTCTTTAGTTTCCTGAGGAAGTATAGGTGCTGTTGTGCTTTCTTGGTGGTAGCGTCAACGTGGGTGGACCAGGACAGATTTTTGGTGATGTGCACCCCAAGGAATGTGATGCTGTTAACCATCTCCACCTTGGCCCTGTTGATGCTGACAGGGGTGTGTACAGTACTTTGCTTCCTGAAATAATTTCCTGAATACATTTCATATGTTTTAATTTATGGGCCCGGTTTGGCTTGAGTGGGGCATCACATGGTATACCACAATAGTTAGATATTGTTTGCACCCTTCAGCGTTGCATCATAACTTGCAAACTGGTAAGAGTGTGTTGCTAACTTTTGCCTTAGTTTAATTGCTCTGTTTTATCACCTTTGCTCTTGAGTCGCCAGGTATCTTTATGATACCGCCACGTGGTTCAAGTCCGAGTAATGATCAATAATCCAATACACCGCTTAGTAACATTTAAATCAAAGCACATTTATTATACACAGTAATCGCTACTCATGCACAAATTCTACGTCTAAGCTACTTCTAGAACTAACAGGCCCATACTTAACTTGGAACTGGCCCACCAGGTATGGGAAACAAATGGCCTTTCGTTCGGGTTCTAAGCCTGCGGGATTCGAAGTTGGTACAGATTGGTAGCTAGGAGCGCCTATCTCGTAGCGAGTGTTGAAGTAAGACTTACTGGATATCTGCGGCCGCTGAACTGGTCACTGTCAAGGGTTGGTGCGTGTTGCTGAGTGACCCGGTCAAGAAGAACGATTTGAACTTGGGCTTTATTCTTATAGTCCCCAGGGGCTTCCCGCCTTTCGGGGCGGACCCTGTACCTGGTTCCAAGAGATTGGACTTTGTCCCAATCACTTGGTTCGATTTTCTCCAGTGCTGGAGCGGTTCCCTGATTGATGGGCGGTCCTGAGGTGGTCGTTCACCTCCCATTGTGTAGGCTTCTGCAGACGCCAAAGAGTCTGATTTGGCTTTGTGTGTCTAAATGTTGCTCATTGTTCCCGGGGATTGCTCATTAGTATGCAGATGGCTGGTGTTTTGTTATGTTGATGGTTGCTGGTATCGATCTTGTCTGGCCTTTTCAGAGGTAAATACACAGTCAACCTGCAGCTGCTCGTTTGTGTCCTGTTGGCTGACTTTCCCATCAGCCTTTGCCATTCGCCATTTTAAATCGGGAGTTAGCCATTTTAAGTGGAAACTGGTAACAGCACAGCAAAGGTAATCGGACACCTGGCACCATAGTCCACACCAAATCACGAGCACAACCCAGTCAGGTGGCACTCATGTGTACTTGGGCTGCTTAAACTTGCATTACATCCTGATCACTTCTTCCATGACAAGGTTAAACCCAAGACAAGAGCAAACACGTGTAACTAAAAGACATCTTGGATTAAGCCACCATGGTTAACCTTATCTATACAAGGATCAAGAAGTTGGAAGAGATTAAGTCACAAGCTTCACCATCAGGACAAGACAACACGTCACAACACACTGAATTCCACACACTCAATTTGTGAATGTTCTGGGAAAGCAAGTCACGCTAAATGCTTTGGTTTTGATTAAAACTGGAAGAATATAGTGTGGAATATGGATGGTCTAAGTGTTGCCAATTTAAGGGAATACTATCCCACAAGCGTCACCAATAATGTTGCTCTTTAGAGTCGCCAATATGATACTGAGGCTCTTTTTATGATATGATGTTATCCCCAACAGCGTCACCAATACTGTGGGTGTTTCTGTTTCTCTTACTGAACCACACGGCTTTCCCATATATCGGTTAAATGACCACACAACCAGTTAGTCAGTTCAAGTTCAAAGATGGTTTATTTACACACAAGGGTTACTTCGACATGCAAGCACAATATACTACAAGTTAAACTACACCTATCAGTTACAATAACCTATACTTAACTTCAGGTGACCGGCACTGTGCAAGTGGATAAGGCCTTCATCTTGATGTCACGTGGCTGTTTTGAAGAAGTGGCTCTGTCTCTGCTGGGCTCATCCGTCAGGTAGCGATCATTGGTCTTGAACTTGGCTGTCCAGTCATTTTGCTGCAGTTGGGCTGTCACAGGCCAGATTCAAAGGAGGCTGGCACTGGCCAGGTCCAAAAGAGACTGAACGCATGGCTGTGTCCCCTTTTATCCCTCTAGGGTTTTGCGCTCTTTGGGGTGGTCCTTAATCTTCGACCCAATAGTTCGACAGGTCTTCGATCACTGCCTTCGATTTCGGCCAATAAGGGGGCGGGTGCCCTGGTGGCTGGGTGGGTCTTTAACGGTCATTGACCTTGGCAGTTGGGATCTCTGAGTAAAGGGAGTGGCACCGATCAGTCTGTGGCTGTATCGGTTTCTTGAGTGCAGTCCTATTGTTCTGGGGAAATGGGCCATTATAATGCAAACGAGCGGGGGTTTTGATCAGGTCTAGCTACCTGGGTTTCAAATACACAGAAGCTCTGTATCTGTCTGAGTCCTGGGTTGGCCGTAATTCCCATGGTCCTTTGCAGGTGGCCATCTCAGATAGCTACATCAGTGAAAGTGTGCCTGTTTGAATGACATTTATTCCTTTTGGTTCTGGTGGTGTTAATAATAATCGCTTATTGTCACAAGTAGGCTTCAATAAAATTACTGTGAAAAGCTCCTAGTCGCCACATTCCGACGCCTGTTCGGGGAGGCTGGTACAGGAATTGAACCCACGCTGCTGGTCTTGTTATGCATTACAAGCCAGCTGTTTAGCCCACTGTGCTAAATCACCTAAGGGGAATGAACATGTGTATGCTTGAAGTAGGCACAATGACACAGTGGTTAGCACTGCTGCCTTATAGCACTAGGGATCCAGGTTCAGTTCCGGCCGTGGGTAATCATCTGTGTGGAGTTTGCACTTTCTCCCCGTGTCTGCGTGGGTTTTCTCCTGGTGCTCCGGTTTCCTCCCACAGTCCAAAGGTGTGCAGGTGGTGTCATTGGGGCATGGCGGAAGATTGGGCCCAGGTAGAATGCTCTTTCGTAGGGTCAGTGCTGACTTGACGGGCCGAATGACCACCTTCTGCACTGCAGGTATTCCATGATTCTATGTCGGGATTTTGTGCTTTCATTTGCCCCATTCAGTCGAAGTGGATTTCAGGAATTTGTGCAGCCTCCTACCCTAAAAACAACCTCACCACCCAACATGCCCCCCCCCCCCCCCCCTCCCCTCCCCCACCCTATTAACGAACATGAGCGGTTGATTAATACTCGGATTAAAGGTACAGAAATAGTATGATTCCTTTGGATGTAGAAATGAAGCCATTAAAATGTGAAATTACCAGCAATAATTTTACCTTGGTGACAGAGGGAGTGAAACATGGAAGACTACCAAGGCAAACAAAAATTGCACAGTTTTTCTTTCAGCTTTTATTTTTCTTTATATCATTTATTATCGCTCACTGCCTCCAGTGTCAGGTGAAGGTCAACGTTTGTCTCTTTAGACTTGCTGTTAAATTTCATGGCTTACACTGAAAAGTGAAATGAGATTGCAGGTTCATTCCCCTGCCCTATTCCTTTGGTAAACGGATTTATTCCAGCTGCCTGGTTATGCTGTGGTGACTATCCTATCCTGTGACTCTGTGGACATTGACTTCTGCTGCCTTTCAAACACTATGGTGTGTGCGTTAATGCTTTCTTTCACTGGATGGCTGAGTATTGTGCAGGGGACTGTGATCGCAGAAGTAACTTCTCCACCCAACAGAGAGAAAAGTCTACTTTAAAATAGTTGGAAAATGTGGAGAGATCAGCATTTTCTCTCTGTAAGCGTTATTAACATTCCTCCCTTATCTTCTTTCTCACACAGCATTTCATTAACTGTACTCCCTTTGTCCCAATGTTATTTAAGTGAAATTCTTAAATATTTTTTCTCAAGGAGTTGAAGAAAGAAAGTTTTATGTTCAGAAACTGCCTTCCATGGTCGCAGGATGTCTCAAACCCATCCAACCAACAAAGTATTTTTAAAGTCACTCTTGTAGAAATCTGTGCTCAGTAAACTCCCGCAAACAGAAATCCAATAATGACCAGGTGATTTGTTGTTGTGGTACATTGCACTGGAAGTCGGCCCCCACTCTGCCCATAAGCGCATGGGCAGTGCCGCTGACATCATTATTGTGTGCCCATTGTCCGCTCAGTGCCAACTTGCTCATCCTGCTCACTGCCCTGTCTGGAGGTCTGAGTATTGCATAGGTGAGTTTTAAAGCAGTGATTTATTTTTCACTGCTTCTGCCTGGACTGCTCTCTAGCTTCTAGACAGGGGTCTCTCTTCTGGGGGGCTTCCAGACAGGGGTCTCTTTGCTGGGGGCTTCCAGACAGGGGACTCTCTGCTGGGGGGCCTGTCATGTGAGAGTACCTTTAAGAAATGGGTATTTTTTATAAAATAGCTGTAGTGGGTGTACCTTTAAGAAATAGGTGTTTTTATCGAATAGCTGTAGTGAGTGTACCTTTAAGAAATAGGTGTTTGTTAGAGAGCTGCAGTGATGTCAGAGAATGGGTGGAGCTAGGCTGTCTGTCTGCTTTTGCTTTTGCTTAGGGCTCTCTGCTACAGGGTGTGTTTAGTTTCATTTTGAGAGCTGGATAGCTTTGCAGGCAAAGCAAGGAGCTGTTTAAGGATCTCACTCTGCAAACGAAAGACTGTCTCAGATCAATAGGGTGAATTCAAAGTGCTGACTGCTCTCAGAAGTGAATTTAAACCTGATCACTATTAAAAAGGGTCTTTCGTCTTATGGATGTTAATAAGGAAAGATTAAGGTTTACTTGTAGAATATTGTATCTGTAGGGAGGATTTGTGTTGATAGTTGTTAAGATGTTTACTGTGGGTTTATAATGTATTAACTGGTTTTATAAATACCTATACGGTAGGCCCGTGTGCTCCCCATAACCACAATCTATTAAAAGTTGTGGGTCAGGTGAACTCCATGATACACTTTGGGGCTCCCTAAACCCTGGCCCATAACAGGCCTTCCAGACAGGGTCTCTCTTTGGGGGACTTCCAGGCAGGGGTCTCTCTCCTGGAGAACTTGCAGGCATGAGCCTCTCTTATGGGATATCTCCGGTGGGGGTCTCTTTAATTAGGGGGTCCCCAGTGGAGGTACATTGGTAGGGGTCTGGTGGGGGTGAAGTGGGCAGGTCTTGCATTGTGAAAGGGAGTGTAGCCATCCAATGGGCTTTGGGGGCAACCTCCTTAAAGAGTTATCCCCTTGGCCTACCATGTGGTCCACCACATCAGGGCAACACTTGGCAAGACCTGCATCAATTGTTGCCCACGTGACCCCTGGCTCAGTGGACCGGAAAATCACGAGGGCCCAGGGAATATGGTACCCGGCCCGTTAATAGGATGCAAATGGGTCTTGCACAACATTTCTGAGGAAATGCTGCACTGTCAGAGATGCTACATTTTGGATGAGGTTTTAAACTGAGGTCTTCCCGGGTGGATGAAAAAGATACAATGGCACTGGGCTGGATTCTCTGCTGTATTGGGAAGTCTGCTACAGGTGGCGGGCGGTGACCCATTTGTATCCTCCCACTGGTGGGGGCAAACCACGATTCCGACACCAGCGGGGGACCAAAACATCGGGCACCAATCCAGTTTTCTGGAGTTACATTAGCCACCCTCCAATCTACAGGAACTGTTCCGAAGTCTAAAGAATCCTGGAGGATGACCACCAATGCATCCTCTATTTCTCGAGCCACAAGCTTCAGTACCCTGGGATGTAGATTATCAGGTCCTGGGGATTTATCAGCCTTCAATCCCATCAATTTCCCAACACCATTTCTCTACTGATTTTGATCACCGTCAGTTCCTCCTTCTCACTAAACCCTGCATTCCCCAACATTTCTGGTACCTTATTTGTGTCCTCATTTGTGAAGACAGAACCAAAGTATGTATTTTGGTGCTCAGCTATTTCTTTGTCCCCTATAATACACTCCCCTGTTTTTGACTGTAAGGGGCCTACATTTGTCTTCACCATTCATTTTCTTTTCACGTACCTATAGAAGCTTTTACAGTCAGTTTTATGTTCCGTGCAAGTTTACTTTCGTACTCTATTTTCCCCTTCTTAATCAATCCCTTGGTCCTTCTTTTCTGAATTCTAAACAGCTCCCAATCCTCAGACCTGTTGTTTTTCTTGCCCAATTTATATGCTACTCCCTTAGATCGAATACTATCCCTAATTTGCCTTGTAAGTCATGGATTGACACCTTTCTTGTTTTACTTTTGTGTCAGACAGGAATAAACAATTGCTGCAGTTCCGCCATGCGCTCTTTGAATGTTTGCCATTGCCTATCCGCTGTCATCCCTTTAAGCAACATTCCCCAATTGATCATAGCCAACTCACGCCTCATTTTATTGTAGTTTCCTTTGTTAAGATTCAGGACCCTAATCTCAGAATCACCTACTTCACTCTCCATTTTGATGAAGGATTCTATCATATTATGGTCGCATAGGCAGCACTTTCCAGGTTCTTCCTCCTCCTCTCTATTTCCCCTTCCTCTCTAGCCTAAAACCTAAGATCCCTCTGTCCCTGCACACTGTTTAGAACTGTGCCATTGGTCAGAACTTTCTGGCCATTCACACCAGCGGGATCTTCCGCCAACAGGGCACCTCAGCAGCAAAGGGTGCATTCAACGTGAAACCCCGCTGACAACAGCGGGACGCCAATGGCGGGCTGCCTCCGCCGCCATGAAACACATGGCGGGTTGCGTGGAAAGTCCTGTCCATTAAGCCTCTGCAATCCTTTCCTTTCTGCAAAAGCGATTGACCTCCCACTTCTCTGTACTGTATTCCAGTGTGGCATCTGAATTGAGCTTGCTGCAGTGAGATTAGATTTCCTTTGGGGGGTGGGGGGGGGGTTTAAAACCATTGCATCAACTAATACATATTCCATTTATTAATGTATTAGTACTGTGTTTTGTGCAGATTTAATTTCCTGCCTGGATAAAGGGATTCATTATTCGCAACAGTCTTTTAGGTAAGTTGAAATCCACATTAAACTTGTCTTATATACTGCACATGTTAAACTGAGCCTTGGTGCAACGTTTTGCATTGTTTAGAAAACAAAATTCCAGGAATGTTGGTGCATTGACGTGGAAAGGGAGTTGGAAGCAGTAAGACAATTGTCCTACAGATAAATGGCAGCTATCAAGCAGTGGACACGCCTCTGTTAGGGAGTTTACAGGATGACATCTAGTGATAGGAAACCGAGCTCGCCAGAAATCCTCTTTCGGGAAGGTTTGCTCTGCCAATATCATGTTTTTTCCTCATGTTCCTACTTGAGTCAACAAATAAATTGCCGGAGCTTTGTAGATGTTACATCTAATCTGCCATTAACGATATTATAACTGCAGCGCTGTGAGGAAAAAGCAGTGGGCTTGGATTAGGATTGCTCTTTCAAAGAACAAGCTCACACACAATGGGCCAAATGGCCTCCTTTTGTGTATGATTCTATGAATAAGAATTACAATCTGAATTCTTTTAACAAGAACTACAATTAGAGTGGTAAACACAGAATTCAAGTTCTCACTTGAAAGACAATGTATAGCTTTTAAATGTCCATTATGCGCGGTGATCAGCATTGCAACAGGATAGGTTTCCGTCATCTTTTTGACAGATTAATATTTGGTGCAGTATCTACAAAGCTTCTACCGTGACTATACCTTTTAGTTATGTACAGACTGCAGAGGACAGATAAAGGAAATCTGGCTGCCGGCAAGACTTGGAAGCTAACAGACGTCGAAAGCATTTATAAATAGTAAGCGTGAGCTGTATAATCTCTCACTCTGAATACAGTCCTGTAACAGAATGTGAAAATGTTTCTACAACTACACATGGTTACCAAAACATAGTGCGTTCACCCTCTCCAGTTACTAGCTGCCTTGACGTTTCATTTGTTTTTGCTAAGGCCTCAGTCTCATTGCGTCAGTGCATGTGCGTCTGTCACAGACTGACACTAATAAAAGCTAAATAAACTGGAGGGAGTCATAGAGTCATAGATGTTTACAGCATGGAAACAGGCCCTTTGGCCCAGCTTGTCCATGCCACCCAGTTTCTATCACTAAGCTAGTCCCACTTGCCTGCATTTGACCCATATCCCTCTATACCCATCCTGCCCATGTAACTGCCTAACTTTTTTAAAGCAAAAAATTGTACCCGCCTGCCAGCTCGTTCCAGATGCTCACCACCCTCTGTGTGAAAACATTTCCCCTCTGGTCCCTTTTGTATCTCTCCCCTCTCACCTTAAACCTATGCCCTCTAGTTCTAGACTCCTCTACCTTTGGGAAAAGATGTTGAATATCTACCTTATCTATGCCCCTCATTATTTTATAGATCTCTATAAGATCACACCTAAGCCTCCTACGCTCCAGGGAAAACACTTCCCAGCCTATCCAGCCTCTCTTTATAGCTCAGACCATCAAGTCCTGGTAGCATCCTCGTAAATCTCTTCTGCACTCTTTCTAGTTTAACAATATCCTTTCTATCATAGGGTGACCAGAACTGAACAAATTATTCCATGTGTGGTCTTACCAATGTCTTGTACAACTTCAACAAGATGTCACAACCCCTGTATTCAATATTCTGACCAATAAACCCGAGTATGCTGAATGCCTTCTTCACCACCCTGTCCACCTGCGACTCCACCTTCAAGGAGCTATGAACCTGTACTCCTAGATCTCCTTGTTCTGTGACTCTCCGCAACTCCCTACCATTAACTGAAATGAAAATGAAATGAAAATTGCTTATTGTCACAAGTAGGCTTCAAATGAAGTTACTGTGAAAAGCCTGTGAGTAGGTCCTGCCCTGATTTGATCTACCAAAATGCATCATCTCACATTTATCCAAATTAAACTCCATCTGCCATTCATCGGCCCACTGGCCCAATTGGTCAAGTACCCGTTGCGATCTTATATAACCTTCTTCACTATCCACTATGCCACCAATCTTGGTGTCATCTGCAAACTTACTAACCATGCCTCCTACATTCTCATCCAAATCATTTATATATATAACAAATAACAGTGGACCCAGCACCGATCCCTGAGGCACACCACTGGTCACAGGCCTCCAGTTTGAAAAACAATCCTCCACAACCACCCTTTGGCTTCAGTCGCCAAACCAATTTTGTATCCAATTGGCTACCTCACCCTGGATTCCGTGAGATTGAACTTTTTGCAACAACCTACCATGCGGTACCTTGTCAAAGGCCTTGCTAAAGTCCATGTAGACAACGTCGACTGCATTACCCTCATCTACCTTCTTGGTTACTCCTTCAAAAAACTCAGTCAAATTGGTGAGACATGACTTTCCCCTTACAAAGCCATGCCGACTTTCCCTAATTAGGGAAAGACAAAGACACGTAGGATGCACTTACAGCCAGCATCCCATCATGAAGTATCAGATCATTTAATACACATAATCACCATCATTCTGAGTTGAAATGTGTGAATGCATCACAGGGTTGTAAAGTTTATATTTTTCTAAATAGTATCCTTATTCACCATCAGGAGATACTTGAGGTGAAGCAATGGTTTCCCTCTGCATAAATTGTTATGCTGTTGCTTTATATTGTAGAACATGCCAGGCACAAACCTCAACTGAAATCCAATGTTCCCTCAGATTTCCCATTGCTGTGCAGGCCTTTTTGTTGCATTGTGTGGTCTCTTTATGATTGTACTGTGGCTGCACATGAATGCATCTTAAAGGGGCTACTTCTCATAGACAGCCTCTTTGTCTCCTGGGCCATAAGATCTGACTCCTATTTCCCACCTCAGTGGGAAAATTCAGCCCATGCAAGGCTTCTGTTTATGTAATACACCAATTCTATACATGCAGGTCTCCTATCCTGTTACGGGAGTTCGACATCCGTACAGTATGCTCCGTTATGGGGGAGCCGGCCTCCATATGCTGGATATATACACAGACCACAGAGAGGAAACACATGGGACCATCTCCTCTGCGACTAAGCTGGCTGCCTTCTCCAGATGGGAGAAGAGTAGATTCATATTTTAACAATTCTGTGATAGTATGAATTCATGTAGCCGAGGTTTGTTTACACCACGGCATGTGGCTGGCGGAAAGAGATCTACACATCTAGGGCGGGATTCTCCAATAATGGGGCTATGTCCCACTCCAGCGTCAAGACGCTGGCAAATAACTCTGGACTTTCCTGAAGCTCCGGCTGCTGATAATGGGCCCTGCACTTCTGGTCGGGGGCCCGGCATTCGCCCGGCGACGGCCTGCGGCAGCCTCCCCGCGCGACTTGGCGGACCCACACTGCGGACCGGCACCAAATATATAGGCCGCCCCCCCGAGATCACGCGCCCGTGAATCGGTGACCCCCAATCGATAGCCTGGCCGTCTGCGAGAGCTCCCCCCCCCCCCCCCCACGACTTGTAGACCGCGCTTGTGCGATTCGTGGTGAATCTCCAGGGACTAGAGAATTGCGGGACCGGCGTCGGACCGGATTTCGGGTTTGACGCCCATTCTCCGCCCCCGCGGTGGTTGCGATTTTGGCATGGAGGCTCGGAAAATCCTGCCACCGATTTTGGGTTTGACGCCCATTCTCCGCCCTGCCCCGATCGCGATTTCGGCTCGGAGGCTCGGGGAATCCCGCCCCTGAAGTCAGTTTCATTGTCATCGAAAAGCATCTTCAGCATAAAGAGAGGGCTATCCAATGTTATAAAGGCTGCACTGTTAACCAGAGGGAGTCCAGCTGTTCACTTCACCAGAGGAGATGTTTTGTTACTTTATTTTTCTCACAGATGTACTAGGCCACACATTCTAACATATATATGTGGGAGGTTTTTCCACACAAATTCCTAAGACATTTCTAATGGGCCGATCAACTGCTTCACCTACTGTTTTCTCTCTTGAAATACCGTTTCTTTTCTTCAATCATGATTAGAACTCCCACCAAATGGAAAGTACCCTGGAAGAGTTATTCCTTCATACTCATGATCAGAATTCTTTATTTATTTAATTCCAACTCTTACACGTGTGATGCAGATTATGCAACCAATTGGCTGTCTACAATAGACGTTGGGCAGGATTCTCTGGTCCCCAGCTGCATGTTTCTCGGTAGCGGTCCTTTCGCTGGCAGTAGGATTCTACCGTCCCGCCGCTTGTCAATGGGATTTCCCATTGAAGCCACCTCACGCCACAGGCAAACCCGTGCGCTGCCAATGGGAAAAATGTATCCGGCAGTTATATTGTTTATACCCAGGACTGTCAGAGGCACATTCTCAGTAGCAATATAACTGCACGGATTTTACTGTCAGCGGTCAATGAGCACTGATCACTGTTCACTACATCTGTAGTTGTCCACAGATTTTTTTGTGGGCTTTTGCGAGGCAGCTTATCAGGCCCAATTTTAACCCATTCACAACCCATATGTTTGTAAAGAAGTAAAATTAGGCCCATAATCATCAGTTGTCCGGTTGCCCTCTGAAAGGGATCTATAACCTGCTTGAATAGGACAAGAAAAATTGGGCGGGATTTTCCGTCGCCCGACGCCGAAATCGAGAACGGCGATCGGGCGGAGAATAGCCCCCGATGCCGAAATCGGGGCAGGCACCGGTTTGACACCAATTCGTGATTCTCCGCCCCCTCCAAATCGGCGTCATTGGGACGTGCGCCACGCACAGTCGTAACCCTGTCGGAGCACCATCAGTCAGCCCACCCGCGATGCTCAGCCTTCGATGGGCCGGGTTCCCGATACCGCATGCCACATATGGTCCCAGCAGTCATGAGCCTGGCGTGCCGGTTGTGGACCGATCTCGGCCGAGATCTGTGCCACTGGCAGGAGGGGCTTCTGTAAGGGCTGGGTGGACTAATGGGGGTTGGCCAGGAGGTGGGCTGTGGGGTAGGGGTGGGCGGGTACCCGGTCCAGTACGGCCGGTGCCATGTTTTCTGGCGCATGTGTGGGGAGTGTAGGTGTGTGCGGGCTGCAGCTTGTCAGCCCTGCGCATGGATGACCCAGGACCCGACGATTCTCCAGCTGCGTTCCGTGGGTGATTCACGAAGCCCCGGTGCTAGCCCCTCACCGTTACCGGAATCGGTGAGGGTTTTGTGCTGATTTTCCTGTCGTGAAACACCACGTATCCTCTGTTGGCGTCGGCACTTAGCCTCAGGAACAGAGGAAGAATCCATACTGAGGTATGCGTTGGAATATTTAATTCAGTTACAAAAAAAAAATCCTGTACCAAAAGCAAAATAAGGAGAAAGAAAGAATGGTGGCATTAAGAGACAGATAAAATAGACAAATAAAAAGTTTTAAATGTTAGCGTTTAATTTATTTTTAATTTCCAGCAATAATTAATATCTGAAGGAGTGAAATTTTAAACTTATAAAAGTTATTTTCAGGACCAGAGAGGTAATTTTGCTGCAATTAACAGTTACCACACCATTAGGAATTAACTTACACTTGAATGGACAAACCCTAACCTTTTTGGTGTTTATTTACTATTAGTGGATAAGTATTATAAATTCATGCCCATCAATGCATTCTATGCTCGGTTCGAGTAGGAAACCAACAATGCGCTATTGAGTGCCCCAGCAGCCCATAACTCACCCATACCCACCATCACAGCTTCCGAAGTCAGATCGGCCTTCCTGAAGGTGAACCCTCGGAAGGCGACGGGCCCGGACAGGATCCCTGGCCGTGCACTCAGAGCATGTGCAGATCAGCTGGCCCAATGTATTCGTGGACATCTTTAACCTGCCCCTACTCCACTCCGAGGTCCCCACCTGTTTCAAGAAGACCACCATCATACCGGTGCCAAAGAAGAACCAGGCAACGTGCCGCAATGATTACCATCCGATGGCCCTGACTTCAGTCGTAATGAAGTGCTTCGAGAGGTTGGTCATGAAGCGCATCACCTCCATACTCCCAGAACGCCTTGATCCACTGCAATTCGCATACCACCACAACCGGTCCACAGCAGACGCCATTTCCCTGGCCCTACACTCATCCAGAGCATCTTGACAACAAGGACTCCTACATCAGACTCCTGTTTATTGACTACAGCTCCGCCTTCAACACCATAATCCCAGCCAAACTCACATCAAAGCTCCAAAACCTAAGACTTGGCAACTGGATCCTCGACTTTCTGACCCACAGACCACAATCAGTAAGAATAAACAACAACACCTCCACAATAGTCCTCAATATGGGGGCCCCGCAAGGCTGCATACTTAGCCCTCTACTCTACTCCCTGTACACACACAACTGCGTGGCACAATTTGGTTCCAACTCCATCTACAAGTTTGCTGACGATACGACCATAGTGGGCCGGATCTCGAAGAATGACGAGTCAGACTACAGGAGGGAGATAGAGAACCTTGTGGAGTGGTGTAGCGACAACAACCTCTCCCTCAATGCCAGCAAAACTAAAGAGCTGGTCATTGACTTCAGGAAGCAAAGCACTGTACAACACCCCTGTCAGCATCTCCGAGGTGGAGATGGTTAGCAGTTTCAAATTCCATGGGGTACACATAACCAAAAATCTGTCCTGGTCCACCCACGTCGCCGCTACCACCAAGAAAGCACAACAATTCCTATACTTCCTCAGGAAACTAAGGAAAATCGGCATGTCCACATTGACTCTTACCAACTTTTACAGATGCACCATAGAAAGCATCCTATCTGGCTGCATCACAGCCTGGTATGGCAACTGCTCGGCCCAAGACCGCAAGAAACTTCAGAGAGTCGTGAACACGGCCCAGTCCATCACACAAACCTGCCTCCCAACCACCTCCCGCTGCCTGGGGAAAGCGGGCAGTATAATCAAAGATCCCTCCCACCCGGCTTACTCACTCTTCCAACTTCTTCCATCGGGCAGGAGATACAGAAGTCTGAGAACACGCACGAACAGACTCAAAAACAGCTTCTTCCCCACTGTCACCAGACTCCTAAACGACCCTCTTATGGACTGACCTCACTAACACTACACCCTGTATGCTTCATCCGATGCCGGTGCTTATGTAGTTACATTGTATATGTTGTGTTGCCCTATTATGTATTTTCTTTTATTCCCTTTTCTTCTCATGTACTTAATGATCTGTTGAGCTGCTCGCAGAAAAATACTTTTCACTGTACCTCGGTACACGTGACAATAAACAAATCCAATCCAATCATGGGCGGGATTCTCGCAGCCCCGGGCCGGGCCGGATAATCCTCGCGACCGGTGCGAATCGCGCCCCGACGCCGGCACGCGATTCTCCGCAGAGCGGGGAATCGGTGGCATTGGCGCCGGCGTGGTTGGCGCGGTGCCAGTTGGGGGCCGCTCTACGCGGCCGGCCCGCCGATTCTCAGTCCGGGATGGGCCGAGCGGACGTCGTAAAAATGCCGAGTCCCGCCAACTCTGTGCCTGAAATGGTGTCTGAGACTCAACGGAAATTAGTTAAGGGTAGCAACACAAATCATGTGGGTCTTTCTTACTGGCCCACCATTGGGTTCAAAAAGGACATATTCGTGAAGGAAAGTGGCACTTGGAGGTCTTGAATTCTGTTTGAACAGTGCTTTGGACGCTGCTTATCGAATGCCTGAGCAGGAACGCGAAAGCACTTTTGGAACACAGTTCACGCAGAATCCACTTAATGTAAGTATTGATTTACTAAGCAGTTCATTGTTCTGCAGTGTTTCTGTGCTAACTATTCCTTTTGCTTACATTACAGTAAATATTGTCCAGCGGGTTGTAAAAATGTCACTGGTGATGTTTGGGGAAATCTTCAACAGGGTTATCGTGATGTGAGTATAAATCAACTCATTAAACAAATAACCAGTTGAATTTTTAAAGACATGTAAATATGAATACCACGAGCATTTGTATTTGTTTCCCCTCATTTAAGTAGTGTATAATTCTGTTTTTGCTGCAGTTTTGACAGATCAAGACAATTAAATATTGTTGCATTCTCTTCACGGTAATGCTGAGCACAAATAGTTTTGACAAGAATGTAAGAAGTGGGAGCAGGAGTAAGCCATGTGGTCCCTAAAATCTGCTCTGCCATTCAACAGGATCATAACTGAATGTGGCCACAACTCTACTTCTCGCCCAATCCCTCGATTCTCCTAGAATCCAAAATAACCAAAAAATCTATTGATTTCTGCCATGGATATGCTCAAAAGGTTTGAGTATATACAGCCCTCTAGGGCAGAGAATTTAAGGGAATCACAATTGAGTGAAGAAATTCCTCCTCATCTCTTTTTTTAATTTAGCGTGGCCAACCTGCCTATCCTGCACATCTTGGGTTGTGGGGGTGAAACCCACGCAGACACGGGGTGAATGTGCAAACTCCACACGGACAGTGACCCGGGGCTAAAACCCGTGTCCTCAGCACCGTGAGGCAGCAATTCTAATTATCGCGCACTGTGCCGCCCTCATCTCATTTTTAAATATCAGACACTTTATCCTGGGACCGTGCCTTATAGTTGTAGAGTGTCCAGCCAGAGGAAACAATCTTTCAGTGAATACGCTACCAAACACCCTCAGAATCTTGGGCGGGATTCGCTCAGCCCACGCCGGGCCGGAGGATCGCCAGGCCGGACACGAATCGCGGGACGCCGCCCCGACACCGGTCCGCCGATTCTCCGGAGAATCCAGTGGTGGCCACTTCCTCCAGTGCAGCCGCCGTTGATACCCGCAGAGGCGTATCAGCCCCTCGATCTTGAGAGCGGAGAATCGCCGCCATTGGCGCCGGCACAGTCAGCGCGGCGCCGGTCAGAGGCTGCTCTACGCCCCCCCCCCGCGATTCTCCTCCCGGGACGGGCCGAGCAGCCGCACAAAACATCCGAGTCCCGCCGGCGCCGGCCACATGTAGTCTTACCCAGCGGGACCTCGGTGTGCATGCATCCGGGGGCGGCCTGGTGGAGGGGGGGGAAACGGGGTCCGACACCGCGGGGGGCCTCCGCTGTGACCTGGCCTGCGATCGGGGCCCACCGATCGGCGGGCCAGCCTCTTGGGCTGGGGGCCTCTTTTGCTCCACGCCAGCCCCTGTAGCCCTACGCCATGTTGCGTCGGGGCTGGCGCTGAGAAGGACGCCACTGCGCATGCGCGCATTGGTGCCAGTCGCACTGCGCATGCACACATTGGCACCGGTTGCAGTACGCAGGCGCAGACCCGCGGCGCCCAGTTGACGCCGGCACGTCAGCTGCAGCGCGTGGGTCGCTCCAGTGCTGTGCTGGCACCCTAAAGGGGTCAGAATTGCTGCTCCTGAGGGCATGTTAACGCCGTCGTGAGACGCGACGGTGTTTATGACGGCCTCAACACTTAGCGTCAGGATCACAGAATTCCGTCCCCTATGTTTCACTGAGATCAAGGAGTGGATTCTCCATTCAATGCCGCTCCGATTGGAAGTTCTGATTGGGAGGAGAATGGAGCGTCGAGAGAAATACGGGTTTGGCGGTGGTGATGTTGCTATCCCCCGCTGGCGGACTCAGCTTGCAACTGCCCAATGCCACGGTGAATGCAAATCAAGCATTTCCATCAATGTTAATGTCATTAGCAGGCTCGGAGTCCGAGTCTCCACCACTGCTGCCCCATTATGTTCAGGCCCAATCCTGTGTACAGTGAGCCTGCAAGGAAAGGAGTCGAATAGGAACGTGGACCACCTCCACAGCCGTGCCCTAGATGTCCTCGATGGAAAACTGAAGCCCCCACATCCAGTGGTGGCCCTTCCTCCAGTGCAGCCGCCGCTGATACCCGTCGAGGCGGATAAGCCACTCGATCTTGAGATGCAGGACACCGACATATTGAACCCGAATCGGACATAGAGACCTTGCCGATGGATCCAGTGGGGGCCGCCGACCCCCACATGGTGGACCCACCCAGGTGCTCGACCCAGAAACATTGCTCCCCGTCCATTACACCCCACTGGGCCCCACACAGCAGGCACGTGAGAAACAGCCCCTGGCAAAGAGGGCAAAGGAAATGGACGATGTATTGGGCTTGGCGGGGGGAGGAGAGGGGGGGGGAGGGGGTGGTGGTTATAACCCGACTGAAGACCATCGGGTCTGCAACATCAGAGTCCCAGTAGAGATGATCACCTAGGTATGATCTCCTCAGATGAGGGAGCAGAGCTACACCCTTAAGCAAGGGTCCACTGGGACATAAATATCTGGTCCAACTGTGGGCAGGGGACGGGAGACCTTCGGGAGTAGGAGTTGTATCTACTAGGTAAAATAAATATTGAGTTTTTTAACTGTCATCGCATCCGTGTGGTCGCTCAGCTGGATCTTTACAGGGTGGGTCCCACAATGTATCGCTAGTGGGGCAGCCTTTGATTTGCCGAGCCCACCAGCAACTTAAACACTCGAGGGTCAGGGTGCCATTTTTGAAGGCTGCCCAAGTACAGAAAGAGCAAAGGAACTCACCCTGCAACCTTGGGTCTACCCTGGCACTGCCCCCTGCCAGAGGGCAGTGCCCATACATGACCTTTCCCCTCAGCACTACACACACCTGAGCTCTGCTGGGAGATTTGGTCGTCAGGTGCATGCTTTGGGAGACCTGTCGGGTTTGAACCCACCCAACGTGATCGAGAGCGGAAACTCCCAGCCTTTATCTGTGCTCCTCGAATTCTGGCTTCTTGAGCATCCCAACTTTAATTACTCCACCATTAGAATTTGCACTTTCAGCTGCCAAGGCCCAAAGCATAACAATTCCGTCCTGGTGTCTCTCTGCCTCACTCTCCTCCCTAAAGACAGTCCATAAAACCTACCATGTTGTCCAAGCTTTTGACCGTCCCACGTAATGGATTGGGTTCTCTGATTTGGAGACTATGTCCCCCACGCCGACGTGGAAACAGTGGCGGAAAACTGGTGCAAGACGGCCACCGATTCCCCGTTTTACTGGGGGTTAGCAGGAAGGCAGTGTAGAGCACCCAGCTCTAGCTGCCGATACGTCCCGGAGAATTGACGGGTCCGTGGCCGTGCATGCGCACGCTGGTGGCCTGCAGCGGCCGTGCCGTACTTCATGGCGGACGCAGCAAAATAGTTTCCCCCCCCCCCTTCGGTCGGCTCACGCGCCCCAGAACGCCCCACCACAGTGCCCTCAGCCCCAAATAATGTCCCCCCTACCCGCGGATCGGCCCTCCCCCAACTGTGGCGGCGCTGGACTGAGTCTGCAGCCGCCACGTTGAGTTCCCGACGGGTGAGATCATGAGAGACCCACGCTGTCGGGAACTCGGCAAACTGGGGGCGGAGCATTGGGGGCGGGCCTCAGGCAATGGCCTGAGGCCGTGGATACGTGGCGCGGCGTACTCGCAGAGTATGCCACTTTGGAGGGGGCAGAGCATCACGAAAGCAGCGCCACCCCTGATTCTGTTGGGAATTTGGATTCTGCGGCCTGTTGCCGAACGCGGTTTCGCCATCGGCGACTGGAGACACCAGCCCAATATCGCCGTTTGAGGCTTCGTGCCACATTTTGTTCAAGAATGCTCAAATGAAAATAATAACTTTTTTTAAAATTTAGAATACCCAATTCATTTTTTCCAATTAAGGGGCAATTTAGCGTGGCCAATCCACCTACCCTGCACATCTTTGGGTTGTGGGGGCAAAACCCACGCAAACACGGGGAGAATGTGCAAACTCCACACGGACAGTGACCCAGAGTCGGGATCGAACCTGGGACCTCGGCGCTGTGAGGCGAACCCACTGCGCCACCGTGCTGCCCATAAAATAAGAACTTTAAGAAATAGGCCATTCGGCCTCTTGAGCCTGAACTGCCACTCAATAAGATCATGGCTGATCTGATTATGGCTTTAACCTCACTTTCCTGCCTGTCCCCCCTAAACCTTGACTCTGTTGCCAGTCAAAACTCTGTCGTACACAACTTGGAATATATTCAATAACCCAGCCTCCACTGCTCCCTGGGAGAGAGAAATCCAAACCCGACCTATGGGAGAGAGAATTCCAAACATGATCCTTTGAGAGAGGAAATTCCTCCTCATCTCTATCTTAAATGGGAGACCACTTATTTTGAACTATGCTCCCTAGTTCCAGATTCCCCTGTGAGAGGAAAGATCCTCTCAGCAACTACCCTATTAAACCCCCCCTCAAATTCTTACATGTTTCAATAAGATCACCATGAAGTGCCTTGGGAGGTTTTATTATATCAAAGGTGCTATATAAATATAAGTTGTTGTGAAATACTGCCTACATTTGAGGGCTCCAATACAGTGAACACTGAGGCAGAAATGTAAAGATGGCAGGCAATTAAAGTGTTGATGATGAAGATGGCACTACCAGATCCAACACATGCTCACAATAATTACTAAATAAGTTGAAGGTAATAAATTATTTTCTATTCCATAGACATCTGTTTTGTGTAAAGCAGCTATCCACGCTGGTGCAATATCGGATGATCTGGGGGGCCCGATCTCAGTGATTCTGAGGAGAGGCATCACTCTGTATGAAGCGGGTTCTGCAAATGGAATACTAACGAAAACGTAAGTTTTAAAAAACTGAAGGTAGAGTTTCCGCGGCATATCGTCTGGTCTGCTGTCATAGTGTCACCAATGTTGCAACAGGTGATCAGGGAGCACCAGAAGACATTCCAGCTGCTGATGCCTTCATGGCAAGAGCTGGCTTTTCTCAAATCGAGATGGCAACATATAGTTCCCTTAGGATTAGTTTTATAAGAAGAAGCACAGGGCAGGACTTTGGTTGTGAGGTGGGGGCAGGGTTGGCAGTGGGCAGGCCTGGAATTTCCCAACTCTGGCCAGCATGCCGGGCGCTGGCACAGTCCCAACTCCCAGCCATTTCAGAGGAAGCCAGACCAGGTGCGGAACACTTACCCACCCCAAGTCGGTGGGTGGGTAACCTATAGAGCCAATTAAGGGGCCGATATATGCCCCTTGCTCACACTGACAGTTGCCATTCGGCAGACAAACCCTCGGATGATTAATGCCAACATGGTACAGGGTTTAGACAGGGATTTCATCGGGCTCCCAACTCCACATGGAAAATCCTGTCCACAGTAACTGCACCCAGAGGATGTTGCGAATTTAATGACCACACTGTGGCATTTCTTTGTTAAACACGAGTAACTTGACTCATATTGTGCTACAATACATCTAATTTGAGTTTCGTTTTCTCTTTATATGGTAAGTGCTAGTGAAAGGGCAAAGTATAGAAAAGATAACAAATTGCATTTCCTGGATTGATATGAGCTCTAACTTGAACGATCTCATTTGCAGTATAGAGTGCAAGAGTTTTTATTTATTTAAGAAATAATACATAGTCACCTTCAGTCGCAATGTGTAAATAACCAGGCGCCTTGTGGAGCACATTTAAATTGCATGAATGAAAATGTCCTCTGGTTCACTTTAATAGTGAGATGCTGTACATTATGTTTGAGGAAACGGGTTTAACTATCATTATAAAGCTTTGATGTCTCCATATCTTCCAGAGGTCCTTTGTCTGAGAAGCGGATGGAGATCAACAAAGGTAAAAGAACAAACTTTACGTGTACCAAATTTTTCACGAAGATGGTTAAAATAAGCTCTACAAGTGGAACTTGCAGACTATTGCATGCACCATTCCAATTAAGAGGAAGCATTGGTGAGCATGTGGAAGAAGTTCCACACTTTGAAACCTGTGACACACGGTCAGAAGGGCAGATTGTTGAAATGTTGATGGTGGCGATTACCCCGACCAACGTCCGCAGAAAACCACAATTCTCACTGAATACATTGAAGATAATTATTGTCTGGGATGGAAAGTAAAGCCCCTCACATAGTACAAAATCTCTCAATGTACTTCATAAAGGAAGTGACACTTGAAGTATTTATGGAGATGGGTTCAGTCCTTGAGACCAAGATATCAGTGAAGTCCTCCAGGATGATTTGGCAATACTCAAACAGGATTTGACAATGGAGGGGGAAGTGTGGTTAATAATTGAATTTAATAGGTCAGATCTGAAAATGGATGACTAGACTTGTCATGCAATCGATGTGCATAGGTATTGTAGCCCTGAGGATGTGGAGAGGAGAGCTGTACCAGACTCAGTTTCAAAGAAAAAATGACTTGCATTTATACTGGGTTTTATCATGTATCTAAGGAATGTACCAACACATGCAATTAACTATTTTGAACAGCAGCAACTACTGTTCTGTACGCAGGCATGACAACCATCTAACATACAGCAAGATCCTACCTTACTGTGTAATAGACTATAATTTCTTGTTTCAGAATTTTGCAGTGCCTGCTGCCTAGAAGCACTGATATGATATCTAATGACTCCGAGCAAATGCAGGTTATATTTGTATAGTAATTGCAGGAGATTGCTACATTTGGATCAATTAGATTTGACACAAGCATTTTAAATCACATTAAAATTCCCACTGTAGGGTTGCAGTTTCCTTAATGAATTTGTTTGAATGTTATAGTCCAGGGTTCAAGTTGTCGTTACTGAGTATTGTCTATAAGGCTCACTGAATGCAATGTGAGGAGTAGGCAGATATACTTTTTTATATTGTTAACTCTTTTAATCAGCTTGAAATATTGCTGACTATAAATAGAACAAATAGCTTTTCTAATCAATTGATAAGGAAGGCGCGACAGTGATGAGCTCTACCAGCCTCACCAGGAAATTCTCGCCAAGGCACTTTAGATCTTCTGCAGTAAGATGCAGGGCAAGGCGAATGACATGAGATGCTTTTGTAAGATGAATATCAGACCACGGCTACTGGAAAGCAAAATGTTTAATGAAACCCAGATTTTTAATTTATTTGTTAAGCTATAGCACTTATTCATTTGTTTGGGTTCTGTTCTTGAAATTATCTTGTGGAGTAGGATTCGACGACAATAGCTTCTATTTTTTTGATAATGAAATGGTGAGGGTAGTTTTATTAAACCAGTAGACATCTCATGACATTACTTACAGTAAGTCAAGTGAAAGCCTCTATTCTGACAGCAACTGGTAATGCGGTGTTATTATTCTGCTGCTACAGTGCAGCTAGGTTGCGACCTGTACCTCCTGAGAACGTGTACATCCTTAGACCAGTTAAAGCTGTCGTGAATTCCCGATTCTGGGTCAGTGAAAACCACATGAATTGATTGACTTTTTCTACTTTGGCGTGTTTAAGGATGGATGTGAAATTTGCATATAAAAGTCAGGTTAGCTCAATTATCTTCAGCTAGGAACAGTTTTCAGTATTAAATTAATTCATTATACGGATGACCATCCAGCCATTTACTGCCTGAAACTTTAGGATCAGCAGTCTTTTTTTCCTTTGTTTGCAAGGTTTTTGCCACACGGAATTTCCCTTCTTTCCTCAAGATAATAGGGCAGGGATAGGAGGGGGGAGCCGAGAAAGAAATTCATCTTGTAACCACTCCTGCTGAGGTGGAGTTTGAGACAGTTTTGGTTTTGGACCTCATTTCACTGTCACTGCAAACTACAAACAACCTGCTTACTGATTGGAAAAAATCATAATCAGCAGGATTTCCTGCACAAGGGATGGCGGGAAGGGTTTTTTTTTAACTTTCTTCATGGAACGTAAGTGACCCTGACAAGGTCACTGGTTTGGAAGACGCTGAATAAAGAGCTTTGGTGAGTTGCTGCAGTGCATCTTAGAGATGGTACACACAGCCACAACTGTGCATTGGCAGTGGAGGGAACAAATATTTAAGATGGTGAATGGAGGCCGCCAATCAACTGGGCCGCTTTGTCTTGGATGGTGTTGAACTTGAGTGTTACTGGAAGTCATACTCATCCAGGCAAGTGGAGAGTATTCCATCACATACCTGCCTTGTCGGTGTGGACAGGCTTTGGGAGTCAGGAGTGTGGTGATATCATGGTTGTGTTGTAATTCATCGGCTGACCTCTAGGAGTCCTGTTAGTGTATAAGTGAATGTTATAGTCAGGTGACTTCAGACTGACTGGGGAGCTGGAAGCGAGAAGTTGCTTGTGCATGTTAATACTATTATTCATCTGTTGTTTTGTTTGTAGTTGACCCATCTATTGATTTATTAATGTTAATAAATCGTTTATAGCTTTAGCTACAAGTGTGCAGCACAGTAGCACTGTAGCTTCACAGCGCCAGGGTCCCTGGTTCGATTCCCACTTGGGTCACTGTCTGTACGGAGTCTGCACGTTCTCCCTGTGTCTGTGTGGGTTTCCTCCAGGTGTTCCAGTTTCCTCTCAAAAGTCCCAAAAGATGTGCTTGCTAGGTGAATTCGACATTCAGAATTCTCCCTCTGTGAAAAAAAAAAAGAATTCTCCCTCTGTGTACCCAAACAGGCACCAGAATGTGGTGACTAGGGGATTTTCACAGTAACTTCATTGCAGTGTTAATGTACGCCTACTTGTGACAATAATAAAGATTATATGAGTGTTCTTGTAATAAAATCAGGCCGTCCGACAAGAACATTACATAGTACCAGGGCTGGATGGTATTAAACTTCTGTCTAAAAGATGTGGTCAAAGGCACAAATTAAGGCAGTATCCAGCGTTTGGTAAGTCTTGTTCCAGATGCAAAGGGGAAAAAAATCACTTTGCTCAGAATTGTTACTCTAAGCTTAACCCCAGATCAGTCAGCACAGTGGAAGATACAGTCTCCAGTGATGAAACATCATTGTTTGTTGGAGTAATAACAGAGGAGAAGAATTTTTGGAGAGTCAAAAGAATTCTCCGGCACTCAAAAAAATTCAAACTGATACTCCACTTAAAATAAATGAGGTAGATGAGGACAAATGGCTCCTACAACTTGAAGTGAACGGTACAGTGGTCCAATTGAAGTTAGACACTGATGCCAAAGCCAATTTAATCAGCAAGACTGATTTTAAAAATCTAAAACTTCAGCCGAGTAGAAGAAATCACAAAATATCTGAGCGATTATAATAGTTCAAGCATTAAATGTTATGCCGCTTGTGACCTGAGTGTGCTGGTGAAGAACACAGTTTATTCCATCCCATTCTGTATTGTATCTGAGGGCTTGGATTCATTATTAGGTGATCAGACCCATGTAGAATTAGGTCTAGTGCAGTTGGTATATAGCATCCACAAAGGATTAGATCAACACTCCAACGATTCGAATTCGAAATTCAGCGATGTGTTCACTGATTTTAGTGAATTACCATTCGCCAACAAGATACAATTTAAAGAAGATGCATTATCTAAAGCACCAATACAAACTGTTAGTAGTGAAATTGCTGAAGATGTAGGTATAAATGTCAATTTCATTTCTACCCTATCACCCGTATCAGATATGAAACCGCAAGTTATCAAGAAGATAGAAGAACCTACCAATGGGGTAAATTCCATGGTGTGTGCGAAACAAAAAATGGTGATGTTCGTATAGGCATGGATCCCAAAGATCTTAATGAAAAAAGTGTACATATTGTAAAACAATCGTTACAGAAAGTAATAGACAACCAATCTGATCCATATCTCGCGAAATCAAGCTACGAAGTGTTACCAATGTCACATGGTAGATCGCCAGCAGAGTTATTCATGAATAGAAGGTTGCGTCCACACTTCCATACTTGGAAAAGAAGGAGGAGAATGCAGTGGTACTGCAGGAAATGTAAAACATTAAAGCAAAACAAAATTGGCTCTATGATAGAGTGTCTAGAACTTTATTACCTCTGAGGAATAATAATAATAATTTTTGTTACACGTTTAGCTGCTGCTGTATAAAGAGTCAAAGGTTCTGCTCCTTTTCACAAACACCTTTATTTTACTTTAACAGACTCTGCACAAAACTCTATCATCACATCACCTGACACAAAGGCCACCTGAAGCCCCTTTACATATCAGTGTCAATTATTGGATACTTAACATAAATGAGACAACTTAACCCATGTCTCTTAACCCATTACTTAACAATTTTTATTGCTGTTACAAGTAGGCTTACATTAGCACTGCAATGAAGTTACTTCAAAAATCCCCTAGTCACCACATGCCAGCGCCTGTTCGGATACACTGAGGGAGAATTCAGAACCTCCAAATTACCAAACAGCACATATTTTGGGACTTGTGGAAGGAACTGGAGCACCCAGAGGAAATGCACACAGACACGGGGAGAATGTACAGACTCCGCACAGACAGTGACCCAAGCCAGGATTCGGACCTGGGACCCTGGCACTGTGAAGCTACAGTGCTAACCACTGCGCAACAGAGTAGTGATAACATTATGAGAATAGAAGTTCAGGCAATTGAATATTCAAGAAAAGTCATTGTACTTGAAGAAATATGTACAGACAGAGGAAGGGTTGATTTAAGATGAAATCGCCGCCCGCACTTGAAAACCAGAGAAGACGTTCACAACAACGTGATGGATGACGAATCTACTTCATAATCAACACGAGCTGCAGTGTCAGATAGTCCAGCAGTTCCTGAGCATGAGAATGTCTTGGAGAACATTGAATCTACAAGTCTGAGCAGCAAGGTCAAACTCTGAGAAGATCAACCAGAGTCAGAAGAAAACCGATCGACTCAATTTGTAGATTTTGACTATTTCACCAGACTATGCTTGCTGTTCTATACCTATTTGTTAAACGAGTTTTTTAAATTTTAAAGAAAAAATAATACTGTTAGACTCACAGGCTTATGAAAACACATGTAAATATACTGATGATAATGTATATAGATGAATATACAATCCTTCAAAGGAAAGGGGATGTGGTGATATCACGGTTGTGTTGTAATTCACCGACTGACCACTAGGAGTCTCATTGGTATATAAGTGAATGTTAGAGTCAGGTGACTTCAGACTGACTGGAGAGCTGGTAGTGAGAGGCGTGTGCATGTTAATACTGTTATTCATCTGCTGTTTTGTATTTAGGTGACCCACAGTTAATGTTAATAAATTGTTTACAGCTTTAGCTACAAGTGTTCTTGTGATATAAATCAGGCCATCCAACAAGAACATTACTAGGAGATGAGTTACTTGCCGGAGATGTCCCAGCCTTTGGAGTGGTCTTTTAGCTACAGTATTTTATGGCATGAAGTACAGGCAGCAGATCAGAGTATCCCTGTGAAGCTGGGAGGAGCCATCCTAATTCTCCTGGGGCCAAAAAAGTAAAGCTAAAATTTCTTGGCTCTTTGAGTTGACCTCGAAGTCTCTTTAAGAAGCATTGGTTAGGTGGCTCAAGATCTTGTACAAATATGTGGAATGTGCATGGCTCATGCTCTGCCGATTTGCATGTGAATTTCATAATTGGTTTTCTATTACTGACATAGGAATCTGAGTGGCATATTCGTACCAGCCTTGTGTCTGTTTCAGGTGAGAAGGATATGGTATATATTCATCTAACTATTGCATCCATTTGGTGTTGGGCTTTCAAAGAGTTCACTACACAGGTGCAAAATGGGTGGTCATGAGTTGAATTTCTCCCCTTGTTGACGGTTTTCTGATATTGTTCCGCTGGCACAGCTCACTCTCTGGGCGAGATCTACCGGCCACATTGCGCCCGAAAAGCAACGCGGCACAGCCGGTAAATGCCAGGAGATCACTCCTCCGGGATCTACCCGGCTCGCCACGCCTCGTGAGATCTAACGCAATCGTGCAAGAAGTCACAATGTGAATTCCACCCATTGTGGGCGTGATCAGTTTCTGGAAAATCTGCATTATATGCTGGTCTCACTCTAATATGCATTCCCGAGATCTATGCAAAGCATTGGGATCTAACCCCCTCGCCTTGGAGACCTCGGGCGAGCATCATTCAGGATTTGTTCTCCACAAACTGAATGGCACTTGCGTGGATCTCCCAGGGAATGGAAGTCCCCAGGTGCATGCCCTCTGGGCAGGAGCGCTGCCAGGGTGTTAGGCTGGCACTGCCAAGACGCAAAGCTGACATATTCTGCATGATGGGATGCCAGGGCTGAGGACCCCTTTATCGGTGAGATGGGGCTTGGAGGGGGAGTCGCGAGTTTGGGGCGACATTTAAAAATGGCATCCAGATCTCTCCCTGCACTGATGAGCTCCGGCGAACAGAGTCAATGGTTCTGCCCCTTTTCACAAACAGTGCAGAAAATGGGATTAAGTGGGAAGTTTGATCAAAAATGCTGCCTCTTCCACTGTCTGGGTTAAAAAGAATCTCTATCCCACTCCATACAACCTGAAATTTAAATTTCTCCCTTTTGTAGGAAACACAAAACTGCACAGGTGGGGAGAATTCAAACAGATGTGATGAATGTAGGAATTTTTGATATATATTGTACACGAAATTGTGAGGGGTAGAGATAGAGTAGACAGGAGGAGCCTGTTTCCCTTGGCAGAAAGGTCAAAAACCAGGGGTCGAAGATTCAAGCTAAGTGGCAGAAGGAGTAGAGGGGACTTGAGGAAAATCTTTGTTCAGCAGGGGGGGGGGGTCTGTAATTCGCTGCCTGAGTTGATGGTGGAGGCAGAGTCCCTAAATGCTTTCAAAATGTATCTGGACCTACACATTAGGTGCTGTAAACTGCAGGGCTATGGGCCGTCTGCAGGAAGGTGGGATTAGAAAGGGCATCTGGGTGTCTTTGGGTCAGCATGGACAGGATGGGCCGAATGGCCCCCTTCCCTGCTGTACCATTTCTATGATTCTATTGTATTATTGCCTGTTGCTGTAATGTTATTAAAAAAATTTACGTTAAGGTATCCAGATTATATGTCCGCTAAAGCTGTGATTAAGGGGTTAGCAGCCACGCAACTGTGATGTCAAGAGAGATGTTGGGTCCGCTTTTTAGTTTCATTTTCAGCCCTGCCCTGTGTCTGTTTCTAGTTCCATTTTAGGGTTTTGCTCTGGGTTCTCAGGAAAGGAGATGTGTCTCTCAGACTGGCTTCTGAAAGCTTCTCTCCCAGGACTTTGTGAATAAATCTGTAAGCCACGGAGTGTTAACTTTATGAATAAGTGGCATTTGACTTGTGTTGGATGTTGCTTAATTTAAATTGTTAGAAGTAGATGGGAAAGTAAGTTCAAATACCTTTCTTTATTTTTTTTCAAGAACTGTTTAAGGGTTAATTGAAAAGCTGTTTTTCTTGGCTGTTAATGGGGTTAATCCTGTGTTACTATAGAACATGCAGTGCAGAAGGAGGCCATTCGGCCCATCGAATCTGCACCGACCCACTTAAGCCCTCACTTCCACCCTATCCCCGTAACCCAATAACCCCATCTAACCTTTTTGGTCAGAGGGCAATTTATCACGGCCAATCCACCTAACCTTTTTTAAAAAAAAAAAATTTAGAGTACCCAATTCATATTTTCCAATTAAGGGGCAATTTAGTGTAGCCAATCCACCTAGCCTGCACATCTTTTGGGTTGTGGGGGTGAAACCCACGCAAACACGGGGAGAATGTGCAAACTCCACACGGACAGTGCCCCAGAGCCGGGATCGAACCTGGGACCTCAGCGCTGTGAGGCTGCAGGGCTAACCCACTGCGCCACCGTGCTGCCCCAATCCACCTAACCTGCACATCTTTGGACTGTGGGAGGAAACTGGAGCACCCGGAGGAAACCCACCCAGTGGGTTTGTTTTAATACAAGTTAATAAAGTTTGTTTTAATACAAAGTATCCCTGTTTGTCAGTGCAATCACTCATGGGGGTGAAGTATCCTTTCCTCGCAGTTTACAAATTGAAAAGATTGTTGGGGTTTCTTGTCCAGTTTTCTAATAAAATGTTGGGGGAGGTGGGCTCCGGTCCAAAACCACAACAAAGAAATAAACATACACATACCTGTTCAGGGTAACCAATGTGATATCTCTTTAACTCTCAGATTGCGATGGTGTTCTTAAGAACAGGCATTTTTCTGCCTCATCATCGTGGACGGAGAAGAATGACATTGGAGAGTTGATTGTCTGGTCTCCTGACAAAGCTAATGTCAGCAGCAAAGGACATCCTTGGGCTTGGGCTGCAAACTCAGACAACGAGGGGGAATGGCTGCAAATAGACTTGGGAGAACGGAGGAACATCACAGGTCAGTGTGAATATTACATATTCAAGTTTTATTAACCAAACTCTAATCTACATTTCTAAGTTTACATGGTGTCCTCGCAGGCTACGCGCTACAAGCCAGCGCAGAGTAAAACTGTCTCTGCAAACTCCAGTGGTGAGGATGTGCTGAGCAATCACATGAAAGGTGGCTCTCTCCTTGGAGACCTCAGCTTCGGGGCTTTTTATCTGAAAATTGACCATTAAGTCAATCAAACCGCCCCCCCCCCCCCCCCCCCCCCACCCTCACCCATAACCATTTAACACCCAGGGAAACAACCCTGAACCAGCAAAAGGGTAGAAAAGAGAATAAAGGCAGCAAAAGCTCGGAAAGGAAGGCCGAGGTGGCAGACACGAGGAATGAGTCACAGCACAACATGGCAGAGCGAGCGGAGTCACCGACACAAACGCCGGCCTACCCGCTGATAATGCAATGGATGGAGCTCCTAACCAAAAGCTCCTGAAACAGAAGGACACCATCAAGGAGGACCTGATAGCGATGGTGAAGTCAGCGGTGGCAGACGCTCTGGCCCTCTTCAAGGAAGCGCTGGAAAAGCGGAATGGCAGCTAGAGACATTGGTGTGAGATCTGGAGAAGGCCACCACCAGCCAGAGTGACCGGCTCACCTCAATGGAGCCAGAGGTGGCAAGGTTGGTGGCGGCCCAGAGAGCGATCCAAAGGAAGGTGGAGGTCCAGAAAAACAGCTCCCACCCGTCACCAGAGTTTGAGGATCATGGAGCTGTCAAAGAGCACTATGGGCAGGAATCCGCCAGAGTACGTGACGCAGATGCTGGATAAGCTGGTCAGGGGTGAAAGCTTCCCCAAGCCCCAGTGGTTGACAGGGCCCACAGGTCACTCTGGCAGAGGCACAAGGCAGGGGAACCACCACGGGCCGTCATCAGCAAGCTCCACCATTTCCAGGACAAGGAGCGAATCTTGAACTGGGCACGACACACGCGGTCCTGCAGGTAGGAAGGGCACATGATCCAAGAGGCTGGGGCTGACCTGGCCAAGCGCCGGGCCGAGTTTAATAGGGCCAAAGCACCTCTATGTATGAGCAAGGTGCAGTACGGGATGTTATACCGGCCAAACTGTGGGTGATCTATCAGAACAAAGAATATTACTTCACCGGGAGAAGTGAAGGAATTTATCCGTAGGATCGAGCTGGGAAGGCAGCATGACTAATGGACACATATAGACCAATGTTTCTTCACTTTCTTGCGAATGCACGTCCTCTTGGATGGCCACCAAACAAAGGAAAACCCCAGAGTGCAGGGGCACATCCACGCAGTAAGTATGGCTGACACGTCAGAGGAGGGGGAGGGGGGACACTGGGATGACGCAACTTTATAAAAAAGACCATGGTAGAAATCCGCGACCTAGACTCCCACCGACTCATCATGGGGGGAGGGACTTCAGCAGCCCCAAATCAGAGAACCAATCACCGATGGCAAGAGAGCTGAACGCCTTTGTGAAGCAGATGGGGGGTGGGCCGTGGAGGTTTGCACACCCGAGGAAGAAGGAGTTCTCGTTCTTCTCCCAGGTCCACACATTTTACACCAGAATTGATTTGTAGTGGGAAAATCGGTGCTTCCAGGGGTGGTAGGAGTGGAATACTCTGCAATAGTAATCTTTGATCACGCTCCACACTATGTGGATGTGAGGTTGGAGATGGGCCGGGCAGAAAGACAGAAACGGCAAGCTCGCCACAGTACTGGATAGGATTAATGCAGCCTTTGTGGCTTTCTACCAGAGGGGGACTCGAAGATTAAACGGTTTCTCAAAGGGCTGGACAGACCTGTCACGGGGAGGAAAGGAGACAGGGCCCAGAAGCACCATTAGAACTGGAGGAAGTCATGAAGAGCATTAACACCATGCTATCAGGGAAGGCACTGGGTCCAGACGGATTCCCAGTGCACTTCTATACAAGATTCGCGTCAGCACTGGCCCCGCATCTGTGGAAGATGTTCAATGATTCACTGTCGAGACGGACCCTGCCGCCCATACTGGCACAGGCCTCGGTATCACTGATCCCTAAAAAAGACAAAGACCCGATGAAGTGTGAGTCATACAGACCTATCTTACTCCTAAACATGGACGCCAAAGTCCTGGTGGAGAACCTGACGAAGTGACTGGAGAGTTGCTTGCCAGAAGTAGTCAAGGAGGAGCAGACGGGCTTTGTCAAGGGCAGATAACTAACAGCGAACATCAGATGCCTGCTAAAAGTGATCATGGCCCCACCCAGGGAAGAGACACCAGAAGTTATAATCTTCCTGGACGTAGAGAAGGCCATCAACAGGGTCAAATGGAGGTACCTCATAGAGGTGCTGGAACGGTTTGGGTTTGGGTCAGGGTTCACCTCGCGGATTAAACTACTATACAGCGCTCCAAAAGCGAGCGTACGGACAAATACCACCATCTCTGAATATACTCCTGGCTGCACAGAGGCACGTTCAGGGGTGCCCATTGTCCCACTTTATTGGCCCTGGCAATCAAACTACTGGCTATCGCTCTCAGATCAGCAAAGGAGTAGGGAGGCATTCATAGGGGGGACAGAGAACATCGAGACTCACACTACGCGGATGCCCTGATCCTCTATGCCTCGAACCCACTGGCTAGCATAGGAGGAGTAATAGAATTCCTGAGGGAGTTCAGAGCCTTCGCAGGTTACAAGCTGAGCCTGAGAAAGCGCAAAATCACCAAATTCCAATATCTGGAGATCCAAATAGCCCACGACTGGACACAGATCCACAAATGGAACCTGACTGAATCTGGTGGAGGAATTATAAAGGGAACTACAGAGGTAGGGCTAGCTCCCGTTCTCCCTGATGGGGAGAGTGCAAATGATCAAAATGAACGTGCTGCCCAGGTGCCTTTTCCTGTTCAGATTCATCCCGATCTTCATCCCCAAGGCCTTCTTCACCAAAGTTGACAAATTAATCATGCCATTTGTGTGTGTGTGTGGGAGGGAGGGGGGGGGGGGGGGGGGGGGGCGGGGGGAGAACCCAAGGGTCAGGAAAAATGTGCTACAAAGAGGGGAGGAATATGGGGGGGGCCTGGCCCTCCCGAACCTCCTATTCTACCGCAGAAAGAGTACAGGGATGGGTAAAGGAGCCGGGAGCAGAGTGGGTCAAAATGAAGGAACATTCCTGCACGGGAACATCCCTACATCCCTCCAAGCACTGGCCACGGCTCCACTCCCATTCCCCCAGCCAAATACTCAAGAAGCCCAGTGGTAGTAACCACTGCGACACCACTTTGGTCTGACCGCGATGTCCAGCATGGCCCCCATCTGCAAGAACCACAAATTCGCCCCCGCGATTATGGACGACTCCTTTAAAAGGGGAGATTGGATAAACGGGTACTGATGGTAGGGGACCTATACATGGACAGCAGAGTAGCGACCCGGGGGACACAGACAAGCTACAACTCCTGAAAGGGAACAAACTATGATATGTGCAAGTCAGAAACTTCCTCCTAAAGGAGACGCCAACGTTCCCCCAGCTACCAGGACACTCCCACCTGGATAGACCCCTGACCATGGGTGAACTCTGAGACATAACTGCGCTGACATGTACAGACGGCTACTAGAGGAGGTACGGTGACCTCTTGACGAGACACGAGAGAAGTGGGGTAAGAGTTAGGCATACAGATAGAGGGAAGACTCTGGAATGAAGCACTGCAAGGGTGAACTCCACCTCCTCATATGCAGGGCTAAGCCTAACTCAGCTAGTGCCTAACCAGAACACGAATGCGCGGGTTCTTCCTGGAGGTGGAGGACAAGTGTGAACGGGGCCAGAGAGGCCTGGCCAGCCATACCCACATGTTCAAGTCCTGTCCAGACTTGACGGGTACTGGACAGACTTCTTCTAGGCCATGTCCAAGGTTGTGGGGGTGAGGACGGATCCGTGCCCGCTAATGTCGGTCTTCGGAGCAGGCCAGAGCTCTTATGGGGAGAGGGGGAGATGCCGTAGTCTTCAACTCCCTTTTGCCTGCCGATCGGCAATGCCACCAAAGGCCGCAGACTGGTTGACCGATTCGGCAGAGTTTCTCAAATTGGAGAATATAAAATATAGCATTCAAGGATCAGAGGAAATCTTCCACAACACTTGGAGGCTGTTCATCTGTTTGTGACCAGCAACCAATAAGCAAAAGGGGGGACTTCTGGTGTCGGCTATGAAGGAGTAAGTCGCACATTTGGTGGCTCCCACTCGGGTCGGACTTTTGGACCTTTTCCCCCGATTTTTTACTGGACTTGGTTTGAAAAATCGATGACAGAGGCAATTCTGTACTGGATTCCAACATCGGTGCATGGAGAGGAGGACTAGAAGTGCTCGTAAGGGCAGATGCAGAACGACAGAGAAGTCTTGGGCTGAAGCTGCACGGGGAGTAAGCACGGTGGACGACCGGACCTCTTGCTTATTGACCCAGCGGTCAACAGAGCAGCTGATGCAAGTTATCCAGGAGGGCTTCGCCAAGCAGAAGCGGGACTGCTTGGACCCGATTAAAGAGGCAATTGCGCAGCTGGAGCTTAGATTGGATGCCCAAGATCAGGTGATCCAGAAAGTAGAGAAGGCGCTGGCTGACCAGGAGGAACATCAAACAGAGGTGGGGATGCTGAGAGACCAGCAGAAAAGGCTCCTGGAGAAGGTGGAGGAGCTGGAGAACAGGTCCTGCCGGCAGAACTTGAGAATCGTTGGGCTCCCGGAGGGATCTGAAGGAACGGATGCTGGGGCATACATAGCGGCCATGTTCGAGAAGCTGCTGGGGGATGGGGCATTCCCCCGACCCTTGGAGGTGGACAAGGCTCACAGAGCGCTCACGAGGACGCCGTTAATGAGAGATCCACCGAGGGCAATGGTGGTGAGATTCCACAGGTATTTGGATAAGGAGCGTATCTTACAGTGGGCCAAGCAGACACGGAGCTGTAAATGGGACAACAGTATCCTGCGGATCTATCAGGACCTGAGTGTGGAGGTGGCCAGGAAGTGCGGGGTTTAACCAGATCAGGTCGACCCTTTTGAAGAAAAAGGTGAAGTTCGGGCTGTTGTATCCGGCCTGCCTCTGGGGCACATATGAGGAGCAACATTTTTATTTCGAGTCTTCTGAGGAAGCGCTGGACTTCGCGAAAAGGAAAGGACTGGTGTCAGATTGAGAACTTTGAACTTTGCTGCAACGTTTATGTTCAAAAAAGTTTCTTGTTTTTTGTTTTGCAGCGTTATTTGTAATGTCTTCTGTATTGATCTGGGGTCAGTTGCAGAGCTGAGTGAGTTAAAGTTTATATTTGCACTGTTGGGGGATGGAGGTGTGTTTATCTAGATGCTGGACCTTTTGCTTGATCTTTTCTTTGTTCAACTGGGTTTTTTTTTTCTCTGTCGGGCAATTGTGTTGGGATTGTTTTTCATTTGAATCTGTATGTATAAGCAGGGGGGGGAGGGAACAATAGGTGGGAGAATGTCTGGTGCCAGGGGCAAGGGCCACCAAGCTAGCTGGGCAGGCTAGCTTACGGAAGCGTAGTGGGGGGTGAGCAGATATTAGGCTTATCAAAGGGGTTGATTTATTTTGTGCTGTTACTAGGGGGGGAGGGGGGGCGAAATGTTCTGCTGACGAGGGAGGGACTTTTGCTGAGGGTCAGAGAGGAGGTCGGGGGCGGAGGCTGCCTGCGGGCGGGCTGGTGGAGACGTGGGGGGCGGGCCGGTGACTGGCCCAAGAGAGGGGATGGCTGATCGGCGAAGGGGGGGCGATGAGCCCCCCAACTAGACTGATCACCTGGAATATAAGAGAGCTCATTGGGCTGGTCAAGAGGGCACGCATGTTCGCACATTTGAGAGGACTGAAGGCGGACATGGTAATGCTGCAGGAGATGCACCTTAGAGAAGCTGACCAGATTAGATTAAGGAAAGGTTGGGTCGGGCAGGTTTTTCACTCGGGACTGGACCCGAAGACTAGAGGGGTCACGATCCTGATCAACAAGCAAGTGGTGTTTGAGGCGGGAAGAATAGTTTTGGATGTGGGAAGCCGGTACATTATGGTCAGTGGGAAATTGGTCGGGGTGCAGGTGGTACCAGTAAATGTGTATCCGCCAGATTGGGACAATGTGGAGTTTATAAAGAGGATACTGGGGAAGATACTGGACCTGGATTCGCATAAGCTGGTCAAGGGAAGGGACTTCAACACAGTTATTGACCCTGGTTTAGACCGGTCAAGCTCAAAAATGGGCAGGGTGCCAGCAATGGCAAAGGAACTAAAAGAGTTCATGGAGCAGATCGGGGGGGGGGGGGGGGGGGGTGGGTGGACCCATGGAGATTTGGGTAGCCGAGAGTGAAGGAGTTCTCCTTCTACTCACACGTGTGTATTCCCGGATTGATTTCTTTATTCTGGGCAGGGCTCTACTGACGGGGGTGGTGGACACGGGGTACTCGGCGATCACAAACTCAGACCATGCCCAGCACTGGGTTGACCTACAGGTTAGTAAAGACGGTAACCAGCGCCCGCACTGGAGGTTAGACGTGGGACCTTTAGCTGACGAAGAGGTGTGCGGTCGGTTCAGGAAATGTATTCAGAACTACCTGGAGGTCAATGACTCGGGGGAAATTTCGGCAGTGGTGGTCCAGGAGGCATTGAAGGTGGTGGTTAGAGGGGAGTTGATCTCGATACGGGCCATAGGGAGAAGGTAGACAGGGCAGAGACGGACCAATTGATGAAGGAGATACTACAGGTCGACAGGAGGTATGCGGAGACCCCAGAGGCAGGGCTTTTGAGGGAACGGCGGAGGCTACAGGCGGAGTTCGGCTTGTTAACCACATGGAGGGCGGTAGAGCAGCTGAGAAAGGCGAGGGGGGCGATTTATGAGCATGGAGCGAAGGCCAGCAGAATGCTTGCACAGCAGCTTAGAAAGAGGGAGGGAGCCAGGGAGATAGGGAAAGTAAAGGATGGAGATGGGAACCTGGTGGGAGACTCAGCAGGGGTGAATAAGGCGTTTAAGGAGTTTTATAGTAGGCTGTACCCCCACCAGGGCCGAGGGGATGAGGCGCTTCCTAGGGGGGCTGAATTTTCCGTAGGGGGACGGGGCATTGGTAGAAGGGCTGGGGGCCCCAATCGGGATCGAAGAGATAGCGGACGGGCTGAAGGCCATGCAGTCGGGTAAAGCCCTGGGGCCGGATGGGTACCCAGTGGAGGTCTATAAAATGTTCTCTGGGAAATTGGGGCCGCTGTTGATGAGGACATTCACTGAGGCAAGGGAGAGAGGGGTGCTTCCCCCGACAATGTCACAGGCCACGTTCTCACTGATCTTGAAGCGGGTCAAGGATCCGGATCTGTGTAGGTCCTAGAGGCCAATATCCCTATTGAATGTGGACGCCAAACTGCTGGCCAAAATTTTGTCCTCTAGGATTGAAGACTGTATTCCGGACGTGATTGGGGAGGACCAGACGGGGTTTGTTAAGGGAAGGCAGTTGGTGGACAATGTAAGAAGGTTGTTAAATGTGATCATGATGCCCCCAGAAGGTAGGGAGGTAGAGATAGTGATCGCAATGGACGCAGAGGAGGCCTTTGATCGAGTAGAATGGGAATATCTGTGGGAGGTACTGGGACGGTTCGGATTTGGATGGGGCTTTATTGACTGGGTCAGGTTGCTGTATCAGGCTCCTGTGGCGAGCGTACGGACAAATAGGACAATATCGGACTATTTTAGGCTACATCGGGGGACGAGGCAGGGATGTCCCCTCTCCCCACTGTCGTTCGCGTTAGCTATAGAGCCATTGGCAATTGCACTAAGAGCTTCAAGGGGCTGGAAGGGGCTGATCCAGGGGGGGAATGGAACACAGAGTCTCGCTTTACGCAGACGACCTGCTCCTGTGTGTATCGGACCCAGCAGAGGGGATGGAAGAAATCATAAGAGTTCTGGGGAATTTGGCCGGTTTTCAGGGTACAAACTAAATATGGGGAAAAGTGAGATGTTTGCGGTCCAGGTGGGGGGACAGGAGAGGAGACTGGGGGAACTGCCGTTTAGAGTGGTAGGGGGAAGCTTTTGGTATCTAGGCATCCAAGTGGCGCGGGAATGGGAACGGTTGTACAAACTTAATCTGGCCCGGCTAGTAGACCAAATGAAGGACGATTTCCGAAGGTGGGATGCGCTCCCGTTGTCATTAGCTGGGAGGGTGCAGACGGTGACCTTCCGAGATTCCTGTTTGTGTTCCAGTGTCTCCCCATCTTTATTCCGCGATCCTTTCTTAAACTGGTCAACAAAATGATCACTGGCTTTGTATGGGCGGGCAAGACCCCGCGAGTAAAAAACGGGATGCTTGAGCGGAGCCGGGGAGAGGGCGGGCTGGCGCTGCCAAACTTCAGTAACTACTATTGGGCGGCGAATATAGCCATGATTAGGAAGTGGGCGGTGGGGGGATGGGTCGGCATGGGAGCGTATGGATGCAGCTTCATGTAAGGGCACCAGCTTGGGGGCACTGATAACTGCGCCTCTGCCGTTCCCGTCGGCACAGTACTCCACCAGCCTTGTGGTGGTGGCGGCCCTGAGAGTCTAAGGGCAATGGAGGAAGCATGTGGGAGCGGAGAGAGTATCGGTCTGGTCTCCAATTTGTAATAATCACCAGTTTGCCGCGAGAAGGATGGATAGGTGGTTTTGGAGATGGCAGAGGGCAGGAATTGAGAGGATGGGGGTTATGTTTATAGAGGGGAGCTTTCCTAGCTTGAGGGAGCTGGAGGAGAAATTTGGATTCGCGAGGGGAAACAAATTCATGTACCTGCAGGTGCGGGACTTCCTACATAGGCAGGTCTCAATCTTCCAGCTCCTACCACCAAGGGGGATACAGGATAGGGTAGTTTCCAGAGTGTGGGTGGGAGAAGGGAAGGTCTCTGACATCTATAAAGAACTCATGGGGTCAGAGGGGATGCAAACTGAGGAGCTGAAGCGCAAGTGGGAAAAGGAGTTAGGAGGAGAGATAGAGGATGGTCTCTGGGCGGAGTAGAGTCAACGCATCCACAACATGCGCCAGGCTCAGCCTGATACAGTTTAAGGTCGTTCACCGGGCTCACATGACAGTGGCCCGGATGAGCAGGTTCTTTGGGGTAGAAGATAGGTGCGCAAGGTGTGCGGGGGCCAGCGAACCATGTCCATATGTTCTGGGCATGCCCAAAGCTCAGGAGATTCTGGCAGGGGTTTGCAGATGTCATGTCCACGGTGTTAAAAACAAGGGTGGCACTGAGTCCGGAGGTGGCGATTTTCAGGGTGTCGGGAGATCCAGGTATTCGGGAGGAGAAAGAGGCAGACGTTCTGGCCTTTGCTTCCCTGGTAGCCTGGAGACGGATATTATTAGCTTGGAGAGACTCAAAGCCCCCGAAGTCGGAGACCTGGCTATCGGACATGGCTAGCTTTCTCTGCTTGGAGAAAATCAAGTTCGCCTTGAGAGGGTCACTGTTAGGGTTCGCCCGGAGGTGGCAACCGTTCGTCGACTTCATTGCGGAAAATTAATCGTCAGCAGAAGGAGGGGGGGGGTTAGTTTAGCCTAGAGTAAGGGGGTAATAAAGGTGGAACCTGTAAGGGAGGAAGCAGGCTTTTTGCACTATGGTTATAGATTCATGTACATTGTTTACTTTGTCGTTGTTGTAAAACCAAAAATACCTCAATAAAATGTTTATTTTTAAAAAAATAAGCAAAGGGGGGGGGGGGAACGAAATGGACAACAAAAGAAAAAGAGGAAGGGAATGAGGGGATAGGTGGGGGGAGGGGTCAGAGTGGGGGTAGGAGGGGGAAGGGTGAAGGGTAGGGGGGACGCTCGGAGAAACACAAGACAAGCAGGAAGGAGGAACCATCTCCCTGTGTCTGCGTGGGTCTCACCCCCACAACCCAATGTTGTGCAGGGTAGGTGGATTGGCCACGCTAAATTGCCCCTTCGTTGGAAAAGTTATAAAAAACGAAAGGGGAACCGGAAGAGACAAAGGGCGAGGACACACAGGGAGGTGACCACAATGGCAAGAACAAAGCATGCCCAGCCAACTCCTGGTATATTTTAGTACCAAGAGGCAGTAAAATGGGAAGTGAAGCTATACGACGGTGGCAACCAACCTCTGGGACCTGTTCTTCTCCGGAGACACGCGAGGAGCCATAAAACAGACCCCCTGGTTGAGAGGGTCCGACTACTCCATGCGAACCCCCGATATGCCTACGTCGAGCACTCCGACGGCAGGAGGAGGCTATTCAGCCCTTCCAGCCATTCATTATGATCATAACTGACCATCAAGTTCAATACCCTGATCCCGCCTTCCCCAAACTGGGGACCCCTATACCTCTACATCGCCTCTGTATTGGGAGACATAACTAACTGCCCGCCCTTTTCCTGGTTACTTTTCCTTTGTTTTGCACACTATATTTGTAGACCCTGTTTGTGTCTTTTTTCTTATTTTTCTTTTAGCTTTTCTGTTTGGCTGAATATCGATATTAGCACTACTGTATGTTATACACAATATATGTTCTTGTAAATAATTACAAAACCAATTAAAATATGTAATTTTAAAAACTGTCCCTTCCTTGCACCCTGTTTATCATGTTAGACAGAAGGTTTAAGAGCAGAAGAAGGTTATTTGGCCCATTGCGTCTGCTCTGCCATTCAGTGAGATCATGGCTGATCTGATATAATCCTCGCCTTGATTTCCTTACTGTCTATCTCAGTCTTGAACATACTTCACGGCCCAGCCTTTCCAACTCTCGGCGGTAAAGAATTCCACAGATTTACTACCCTCTGAGAGAAGAAATGTTCCCTCATCTGTCTTAAATGGGCGACCCCTTTATAATAGCCTGTAGTAACCTGCACAGGACTCATCCAACTTGGGATGATTGTTCCCTGTGCTCAATTGGACTGAGTTAACCCAGCACTAGCATAAAAGGCTGGCAGCTTTAGAGACAACTAAAAAGGGAATGAGGACCTGGTGAAAGGTAACTGGGCCCTGTGAATGTATGATGCTGTTGCTGAAATAAAGGACTTTTAAGAAGCTTGTTGGACTCCCCTGGCTTTATCACATTGGCAACGATGATGAATTGGCGCTGCCGGTGTGCTTGTTCGGCTGAGCTCCTCCCCGGAATTTATTTTTACGTGTGGACCACAGTGCAGAGTTTTTTTTAATTGTGGTTATTTTCCACGGCCTGTAATGTCATGGAAGGCGAGCGCCGGGTCTAGTTTTTGCTGCCGGCTTGTGAACTGTGTCTGCTGGGAGTGATCTGGAGTCTGGCATGTCCGGCAGTATCGAATGTGGTATCTTCTGAGTGACTTCTGGTGATGGTCGTGTAGCATTTCGTCCGTCTCTGTCTGCCATTGTTTTGCGATGCTGGTAGAGTGGTCCACCGGGGAGTCTGTTCTCGAGTTGGTTGCTGCCCTTTTGGAATGTCTTTCTGGTCGTGAGTGCGGAGTTGTGTTTGGAAGACTGTTCTGCGGCTGCTCGGACTGTGGGATTTGCAACAGTGCTGTTTTTCCTGTGAACTGAAGTTATTGTACAACTGCAGGTTTTGTGCCTAGAGATTCTGTCGGTGTTGAATTGATTGGGCATTCCATATGACTTCTGGTCCTGTGGCAGCTTGCAAGGAGCCCTGCTGTGTTTTTTGTTAATTTTGCTGTGGGTTTATTTGCCTGTGTAGAGGTTCTGTAAAAATGCTGGGGTGACAGCTCCCTGGGCATTTTGGTAGGTGTGTTATGGGCCAGGGTTTAGAGAACCCCAAAGTGTACCATGGAGTTCACCTGACCCACAACCTTTAATAGATTGTGGTATGGGGAGCACACGGCCCACTCTACAGATATGGTACAGCAGAAATAGAAAAGTATTTTTTAAAGCAAAACAATGTTTATTCTATGAACTCAAGTTAACCTTTTTAAAACATACAATGAACATCTTAGCAACCATCAATTCAAATACAACACTAAGTAATCCTTAATAACTTCCCAAACAACATCCAGAAGACAAAAGAAGCACCTTTTAACAGAAGCACATCAGTTTACATTCATTACTGAAAACATTTATAATTCCGAATTCACCAAATGATCAAGAGACAGTCTTTTCATGGCAGAGAGAACAGCAGTACACCTGCTTTGTCTGGCTTCAGCTCCAACACTGAAAACAAAACCAAAAAACACAGAAACACCCAAGCTTTTCTCAAAGTGAAACTAAAAAGCAGAGCCAGAGCTCAGCTCCACCCACACTCTGACATCACTGCAGTAACATGAGCAGCCAAACATTCCTTAAAGCGACATGCTCATGACAGGTGCTTTAATTTTAGGTAAACTTTAGAGTGCCTGATTGTTTTTTTTTTAAATTACGGGGCTTTTGGGAGTTATGGGATGTTGTCCAATGTTTCCCCCCGCCCACCTGTTCCCTCTGTGGCTGGAAAGCATGCCACGACGATTGGCCTTGGGTTGATGGATCTGATGCCGTGCTGTGCGCAGTCCCCAGGTTTGGCTGTTGGCAGCTTTGCCCCCGTTGTGACTGGTGAGGGTGTCGGGCCGGATGTAGGGCTTGGTGGAATATCTGCCCGACCGTCCTGCTTTCCTGTTCGGTGGCACCTTATCCGAACCAATCTGTTTTTTTTGAGGTTTGTTGGCTGGCCACTGGGGTTTGCACCTGTTTCATAGAATTTACAGTGCAGAAGGAGGCCATTCGGCCCATCGAGTCTGCACCAGCCCTTACAAAGATCATCCTACTCAAGCCCACATATCCACCCTATCCCCGTAACCCAGCAACCCCCACTTAACCTTTTAGGACACTAAGGGCAATTTAGCATGGCCAATCCACCTAACCTGCACATCTTTGGACTGTGGGAGGAAACCGGAGCACCCGGAGGAAACCCACGCACACACGGGGAGAATGTGCAGACTCCACACAGACAGTTACCCAAGCTGGAATCGAACCTGGGACCCTGGAGCTGTGAAGCAATTGTGCTAATCACTATGCTACCATGCTGCCCTTTGATCCTCTCCTCCTCAATGGTCGTCCTTGCGAAGGGTTTTGGTCTTTGTGGGGGAGGGGTGTAATAACCTGCACAGGACTCATCCAGCTGGGGATGATTGTTCCCCGTGCTCAATTGGACTGAGTTAACCCAGCACGAGCATAAAAGGCTGGCAGCTGTAGAGGCAGCTAAAAAGGGAATGAGAATCCGGTGAAAGGTAACTTGGCCCTGTGTATGTTTGATGCTATTGCTGAAATAAAGGACTTTATGAAGCTTGTTGGACTCCCCTGGCTTTACTATGCCCTCTGGTCCTGGACTCTCCCGCAAGGGGCAACAACCTCTCAGCATCTACCATGTCAAGCCCCCTGAGAATCCTATATGCCTGAATAAGGTCACCTCTCATTCTTCTAAACTCCAATGAGTACAGGCCCAAACTACTCAGCTTCTCCTCAGAAGAAAATCCTTCCATACCTGTGATGAACCGAATGAACCTTCTCTGGACTGCCTCCAGTATCAGTAGATCTTTCCTTCAATAAGGGGGCCAAAGCAGTTCACTGTAATCCAGGTGTGGTCTAACTAGTGCATTGTATAGTTGAAGCAAGACTTTCCTATTTTTATGCTCCATTCCCTTTGAAATGAAGGCCAGCATTCCATTTGCCTTCTCAATTACTTGCTGAATTTGCACGCTAGGATTTTTTGTGAGTTATGCACGAGCATCCTCAAATCACTCTGAGCTGCAGCTTTCTGCAGTCTTTCTCCATTTAAATAACATCCAGCTCCTTTATTCTTCCTACAAAAGTGCATAACTTCACACTTACCTGCATTATATCCCATCTACCAAGTTTTTGCCTGCTCAATTAACCTACTTATATCCCTCAGTAGACTCTTTGTGTCATCCTCACCACTTGTCTTCCCACCTATTTTTGTGTCATCCACAAACTTGGCAATAGCGCATTCACTTCCATTGTCCAAGTCATTAATATATATTGTGGCCCTAGCACTGATCCCTGTGGCACTCCACTAGTTACAGGTTACCATCCTGAAAATGCCCCTCTTATCCCAACTCTCTGTGTCCTATCAATTAGCCAATCCACTAATCCAAGCTAATATAATACCCCAACACCAGGGACTCTTACCGTATTAAGTAGCCTTTTGTGTGATACCTCCTCAAATGCGTTTTGTAAATACAAGTATATTACATCTACTAGTTCCCTGCTCATTACCACCTTAGAAAACCATACTAATTTTGTCAGGGATGATTTCCCTTTCACAAAGCCACGCTGACTCTGCTTGATTATATAATGCATTACAAAATGCTCTGCTATTACCTCCTTTATAATGGACTAACATTTTCCCAATGACCGATGTTATAGGCAGCACGGTGGCACAGTGGTTAGCACTGTTGCTTCACAGCGCCAGGGTCCCAGGTTCGATTCCCGGCTTGGGACACTTGTCATGGGAGCGTCCCTTTAAGAAATGTTTTCATGGCAGCACGGTGGCGCAGTGAGTTAGCCCTATTGCCTCACGGCGCTGAGGTCCCAGGTTCGATCACGGCTCTAGGTCATTGTCTGTGTGGAGTTTGCACATTCTACCCGTGTTTGCGTGGGTTTCGCCTCCACAACCCAAAGATGTGCAGGCTAGGTGTATTGCCTATGCTAAATTGCCCCTTAATGGGAAATAATTAATTGGGTACTCTAAATTTATTTTAAAAATAAATGTTTTTGTCTTATCACATTGCTTCAGTGATGTCATTCTGTGAGTGGAGCTGGGCTTTGGCTCTGAGTTTTACTTTTGCTTTGAGTTTGACCTGGTTTTGTATTGCACAGGTTGGAAAGAAGTGCCTCTCTATCTTCAGTTGAAAAGCTGTTTCCAGATTACTTGATAACTTAAAAGTGGTAACTGTTTTCTGGCAGGAATTCAAACCTGCTGTTTTGGAAAGGAAACAGGTGTATCCATATCAAATCTTAAAGATAGTAAGAGTGCTGTGTGTTGGGCCACACCTTTGAAAAGGAGTTTCTGGTATATGGGATCTTGTTATTAAATTGGAACAGTTAAAGGGAGAAATTTATTAAGGGTGATACATAGGTTACTGTAGTTTTGTAGGGTCTTTGTTTGTAGTTGATACAAATACTTAGTGTGTTTGTAAAAACATTAACTAAATTTATAGAATAAAGCTTGTTTTTGATTAAAAGTGCTTAAGGCCTCTGTTGAATAACACCTGAAGGGCACGTCTCTGGGTCTCTGAGTCTGTGTGGAATCTGTACATTCTCCCCGTGTTTGTGTGGGTTTCTCCCCCACAACCCAAAAGATGTGCAGGGTAGGTGGAATGGCCATGCTAAATTGCCCCTTAATTGGAAACAAATGAATTAGGTACTCTAAATTTTGAAAAAAACTTGTCTGCCATTATCTGATTCCCCAGTCTCATTCTCTAAGGATGTTCGCTTTGGCCCCTCTCTTCTTTTAATATATTTAAAGAAGCTCTTACTGTCCGTAATTACACTATTTGTTTTTAAATAATCTTTATTGTCACAAGTAGGCTTACATTAACACTGCAATGACGTTACTGTGAAAAACCCCCAGTCGCCACATTCCAGCGCCTGTTCGGGTACACGGAGGGAGAATTCAGAATGTCCAAATTATCTAACAGCACGTGTTTTGGGACTTGTGGGAGGAAACCGCAGCACCCGGAGGAAACCCACACAGACACCGGGAGAACGTACAGGCTCCGCACACACTGTGACCCAAGCTGGGACCTGGCACCCTGGCACTGTGAAGCGACAGTGCTAACCACTGTGCTACCGTGCTGTCCATTACTCGCTATTTTATCCTCATCGTTTAGCTTTTCCCTCTTTATTTTTTATTGGCCATCTTATGTTGCTTTTTAAAACTTTCCCAGTCCTCTGGCTTAGCACTAATTGTTGCCATGTTGTATATTTTTTATTTCTGTTTCATACTTTCTTCAACTTCCTTGGTTAACAATGGTTGATTTATCTCCTTCCCAGAATCCGTCATCCTCACTGGGACCCCTGGGTCTTGTGTTGGGTGTTCCGATACACAAACGAACCAACACGGTTGTAAATGGTACAACTCTGTTTTATTGTTCTATACAATAATAACTATTAACTTCTGGCTGTGGTTCGTACTTCACCAGCTAACCTGTGGACCCAGCCTTTGCACTATCCTGGTGAGGCACGCAGCACATGGTGTATGTCTGAGTGGCACCCTGTGAGCTCTGAGCTATCTCCTGGTAGAATGAGCGGGAACTGTGGTGTTCCCTGTTTTATAGTGCGTGTGCTCTCACTGGTGATTGGCTGCGATGTTGTGTGTGTGTTGGTTGGTCCATCTAGCTGTCCATCAGTGTGTGTGTGTGTGATTGCACCATGATATGTTAATGTGGATATCATGACATCCCCCCTTTTCACAAGGATATGTGCCTACATGCTAATAAATATTGGTGTGTACTGAGTGCATCTGAGTATGTGTGTGCAATATTTACAACATGTACATGAGGCTAAACTATATACATAGGAAGGTGTCAGGTGCAACAGAGCAACGAGGTTGTACCACTAACAAAACAAGTGCAATGAGCAAACATCGAAAGAGGACTTCTGGAACGACAGGAAAGAAACACGTTAACAGTACTGTAAAACAATTCAGTGAGTCCAATGTGCTAAACAGGCTCATAAGTCCAGTCTATCAGGTGGGCGACGAATTCGGGTTGACCGCCTCAAGGGTGGGTCAGGATCCACCGGCTTAGGAATGGGCCTGGCCACGGGCGAGAGAGGAATAGGCAGAATGGCAGGAAGCTCAACGAAGTCGACATCAGGGACAACAGGAAGGCGTGGCACCGGTGCATGATCTCGTAGCGAGCAGCGAAGCAGCCGAAGGGCCCGTCGATTACGCCGGCGAATGGAGCCATCAGGCATGCGAAGCAGGAACGAGCGGGGAGCCACGTGGCGGAGAACCTCGGCGGTTGCCAACCAGCCACCCTCCGGTAGGTGTATGCAGACGTTGTCTCCAGGCGCCAGGGCTGGAAGATCAGTTGCCCGAGCGTCATGCGCCACCTTCTGCTGAACACGCTGCTGTCGCATCCTTTTCAGTACTGGAGCATGGTCGGTTTCAGGAACATGAATGGATGGCACAGTGGTCCTGAGCGTGCGACCCATCAACAGCTGGGCTGGCGAGAGGCCCGTGGACAGTGGGGCCGAGCGATAGTCCAGCAGGGCTAAACAGAAGTCAGATCTGGCATCAGCAGCCTTGTAGAGGAGCCGCTTCACGATATGGACGCCCTTTTCCGCCTTGCCATTCGACTGGGGATGCAAAGGACTGGACGTCATATGTACAAAGTTGTAGGAAGCGGCAAAAGAAGACCATTCTTGGCTCGCAAAACAGGGCCCGTTGTCAGACATGACGGTGAGCGGAATTCCATGATGAGCGAAGGTTTCTTTGCATGCTCGGATGACAGCTGATGATGTCATGTCGTGCAGGCGTATGACCTCCGGATAATTAGAAAAATAGTCAATTATAATGACGTAGTCCCTGCCGAGAACATGAAAGAGGTCCACACCCACCTTTGCCCAGGGGGACGTGGCCAACTCATGGGGCTGAAGTGTCTCAGTGGGTTGCGCCGACTGAAACCTTTGGCAGGTGGGGCAGTTGAGCACCATGTTAGCGATGTCGTCACTGATGCCCGGCCAGTACACCGTTTCTCGGGCCCCCCGCCTGCACTTTTCAATCCCGAGATGGCCTTCGTGCAGTTGTTCGAGGACGAGCCGGTGCATGCTGTGTGGGATCACAATCCTGTCCAACTTTAGGATGACACCATCAATGACGGCCAAGTCGTCACGGACATTGTAGAATTGTGGGCACTGCCCCTTGAGCCACCCTCATGTGGCGCATAACAAGCTGTAGAAGGGGGTCAGCCGCAGTCTCACGGCGAATGTGGGCCAGACGTGCATCAGTAGCAGGCAGATTGGCCGATGTGAAGGCTACTTGTGCGTCGACCTGACAAACAAACCCCTCCGATTCGAGCGGTGTGCTCACTGCCCTGGACAGAGCATCCGCGATGATGAGGTCCTCTCCCGGGGTGTAGACCAGTTGGAAGTCGTACCTCCGGAGCTTGAGCAGAATGCGCTGGAGGCGAGGGGGTCATATCGTTGAGGTCCTTCTGAATGATGCCGACCAGGGGGCGATGGTCGGTCTCCACAGTGAACTGCGGAAGACCATACACATAATCGTGGAATTTGTCGATGCCGGTCAACAAACCCAGGCACTCCTTTTCAATCTGCGCATAGCGCTGTTCTGTGGGGGTCATGGCCCTCGAGGCATAGGCGACCGGGGGCCATGATGCAGTGTCGTCCTGTTGCAGGAGTACCGCCCCAATGCCGGACTGGCTGGCATCAGTCGAGATCTTTGTGTCCTGAGTGGTGTCGAAGAACGCCAATACCGGGGCTGTGGTGAGCTTGATCTTGAGCTCCTCCCATTCCTTCTGGTGTGCGGGCAGCCACTGGAATTCCGTAGTCTTCTTGCGAAGAGCCGTTGTGTGCGAGGCAAGGTTGGGAATAAACTTCCCAGGAAGTTGACCATCCCGAGAAAGCGTAACACTGCCTTCTTGTCTGCCGGCTGCAGCATGGCTGCGATGGCTGCCACTTTGTCGGCATCCGGCCGCACCCCTGACCGAGATATGTGGTCCCCCAGAAACTTTAGCTCAGTCTAGCCAAAAGAGCACTTGGCTCGGTTGAGGCGCAGGCCGTGATCTCGTATTCGTGCAAAGATACGCTGGAGATGACTGATGTGCTCCTGTGGTGTGGTGGACCAGATGATAACGTCGTCAACATAGACGCGTACCTCTTCGATGCCCTCCATCATCTGTTCCATGATGCGATGGAACACCTCGGATGCCGAGATGATGCCAAATGGCATCCTATTGTAGCAGTATCTGCAAAAGGGAGTGTTGAAAGTTCACAGCTTCCTGCTGGACTGATCCAGTTGAATCTGCCAAAAACCGTTTGAGGCATCAAGCTTTGTGAATATTTTTGCCCGGGCCATTTCGCTCGTGATTTCTTCCTGTTTGGGTATGGGGTAGTGTTCCCTCATGATGTTGTTGTTCAGGTGGTTTGGGTCGATGCAGATCCGGAGCTCGCCGGAGGGCTTTTTTACGCACACCATGGAGCTGACCCATGCCGTTGGCTCCGTGACCCGGGAAAGCACTCCTTGGTCCTGCAGGTCCTGCAGCTGCTGCTTGAGGCGGTCCCTGAGTGGTGCTGGGACCCTGCGAGGTGCGTGAATGACCGGGGTGGCGTCCGGTTTGAGCCGTATTCTGTATGTGTAGGGCAGTGTGCCCATGCCCTCGAAAACCTCCTGGTTATGCGCGAGGAGTGAGTGGAGCTGCGCCCTAAAGTCTGCATCCGGGAAATCGGACGTGCCTTCTGGAGACAGAGTGTGTACCCGTTGAACGAGGTGGAGGATCTTGCACGCCTGTGCGCCTAACAGAGAGTCCTTCGAGGATCCAACTATCTCAAAAGACAGTGTGGCTGTGTATGAATTGTGTGCAACCTCGAGCTGGCAGGACCCCATGGCTGGGATAACGTTTCTGTTATAATTAACCAGCTGACAGTGGGATGGCAGAATCGGTGATTTAACCTTCAAGGTGTGGAAGGCTGACCATGCAAGGAGATTGGCGGAGGCACCAGTGTCCAAGCGGAATGTGGCTGGTGATCGGTTGACCGTTAGGGTGGCACACCATTCATCGCCCGGATTAATGCTGTGCACTGGCATCGGCTGGTGGGTCCGACATGGCGACATCCGGTTCTTGTTTATTACCGCAACGCGGAAGGGTTCCCGGTCGTCGGTATCCCCGGTCTGCATGTCGTCAGTGTATGACTCAGTGTATGGGGGCTGAATGGCCCGCACGTCCCTGCGAGGCTGGCGGAATTGCGGAAAGTTGGTAGGTTGAGCTGCTCGACACCAGGCAGCGTAGTGGCCCATCCTGCCACAGCGGAGGCATTGTCACGCTTTGGCCGGACATTGCCGCTTTAAGTGTGCAGATCCACAGTTGCCGCACGTCATGACGTCATCGCGTTCATTGCGTCACCGCGCATGCGTGGTGCGGTCCTGTGTAGAGCGCGCCTGCGCATCCCGTCCCTCTGCGTCGGCGCCCCTCTTTTGGCGCGTACAAGCGCGGGAGGCCTCGGAAAGCGCGCAAAATGGCCACCCACGTCCGGGCCGCGGGCCGAGAGGAACTCGATCGACTGGACCCGCTCAGCCTCGTCGGACCGCTGCCATGACGATTCGGCCTCCTGGTTTTGGGAGTACCGGCTGGTCGCCTTTTCATTGAGGACACAGGTCTCGATGGCAGTGGCTAGGGTGAGGCATTTTATTTTGAGGAGCTGCTGGCGTAGGGTGTCCGAGGTGACCCCAAAAACTATCTGATCCCGAATCATGGAGTCGGAGGTGGCCTCATAGCTGCAGGACTGCGCGAGGATACGGAGGTGTGTCAAATAAGATTGAAGAGGCTCATCCTTACCCTGCAGGCGCTGCTGGAAGAGGTACCTCTCAAAGCTCTCATTAACTTGCACGCTGAAGTGTTCCTCAAATTTTAGAAGGACTGTCTTGTATTTCGTCTTGTCCTTGCCTTCCGCGAATGCCAGGGAGTTGTAGATGTGGATGGCGTGTTGCCTCGCCATGGAGAGGAGGAGCGCGATCCTCCTGGTGTCCGATGCATTCTCCCTGTCTGTGGCTTCCAGGAAGAGTTGGAAGTGCTGTTTAAACAACTTCCAGTTGACGCCAAGATTTCCAGCGATCCGGAGCGGCTGCGGCGGGCTGATGGTTTCCATGGTGCAGGATGGCGGGTTTCTGAAGAGGTGCAGGTAAGTCTCACAGTCGCTGGCGAGTTTCCGATCCTGGTATCATGTCGTGTTGGGTGTTCCGATACACAAACAAACCAACAGGTTGTAGATGGTACAACTCTGTTTTATTGTTCTGTACAATAATAACTATTAACTTCTGGCTGTGGTTCGTACTTCACCAACTAACCTGTGGACCCAGCCCTAGCACTATCTTGGTGAGACACTCAGCACATGGTCTATGTCTGAGTGGCACGCTGTGAGCTCTGTGCTATCTCCTGGTAGAATGAGCGGGAACTGTGGTGTTCCCTGTTTTATAGTGCGTGTGCTCTCACTGGTGATTGGCTGCGATGTTGTGTGTGTGTTGATTGGTCCAACTATCTGTCCATCAGTGTGTGTGTGATTGCACCATGATATGTTAATGTGGATATCATGACAGGTCTTACCTTTTCAATGGTCCCGTGACTTTGTCCCAGGCAGAGCACAACCGTGCTGCTTCTAGCCACTGTAGCCCTGTGCCTGGCTGGGTTGGAGAGCTGTCGGCCAATTTGACTGGTGTGAGACATCCTTCTGAGCATAAAATGCCAGTGGGAGTTGACGAGTCGGCGGCTGCACATTAGGCACCGACTCTCGGGATGCTGAGTGCCAATTTTTCACCATCCTTAAATTTCTCCCCTGTGAATTCTTCCTCATTGTTATCTCCGCCAATTTTATTTTCCCAATATACATGAAGTTGTGCATAATTGTTTACTCTATTTTCCATGTCAGACATTCTATTGAGTAAGATTAATTTTCTTCCAAATTATGGGAAACACGGAAGGGGTTCAAAACTACCAGATTAAACTCTTTATGGGCATATACCGCCGAGTAAAGGGTTAACATCAGAAATGTGCAAGTTGCTGATGTAGTAAAGTGTCAGATTACATAACTGAGAAGTAAGGGAAATCCTAAAGAGAGCAGAAGCTCTTACCTTGTGTGGTGGTCCAAATGTGTAAGCACTTGCTGTACATCAATAGTTCTAGCAAAAGGACTGTGGATTGAGAAACGTATCTTTGGGACACTAGGCAACCCCAAAACACTGTCTAATCCCCTGCCAAACAATAAAACACTTACAACCAGCATTGCACCCATGGATTCGGTGGTGATGGGCAGTGGAACCCCCCATTATCACCTTTCTCATTATTGAAGAACTCAGATCAGGGGTGAAATTCTCCGGTATCGGCGCGATGTCCGCCGACCGGCGCCAAAAACGGCGCAAATCAGTCGGGCATCGCGCTGCCCCAAAGGTGCGGAATCCTCCGCATCTTGGGGGGCCGAGCCCTAACCTTGAGGGGCTAGGCCCGCGCCGGACTGATTTCCGCCCCGCCAGCTGGCAGAGGTGCCCTGCCAACTGCCGCGGAAATGACCTTGCCGGGCGGCACATGCGCGGGAGCGTTAGCGGCCGCTCACTGCATCCCCGCGCATGCGCTGTGGAGGGAGTCGCTTCCGCCTCCGCCATGGTGGAGACCGTGGCGAAGGCGGAAGGAAAAGAGTGCCCCCACGGCACAGGCCCGCCCGCGGATCGGTGGGCCACGATCACGGGCCAGGCCACCGTGGGGGCACCCCCCGGGGCCAGATCGCCCTGTGCCCCCCCCCCCCCCCCCCCAGGACCCCGGAGCCCGCCCGCGACGCCTTGTCCCGCCGGTAAGGTAGGTGGTTTAATCCACGCCGGTTGGACAGGCATTCTAGCAGCGGGACTTCGGCCCATCCAGGCCGGAGAATCGTGGGGGGGGGGGGGCCGCCAACCGGCGCGGCTCAATTCCCGCCCCCGCCGAATCTCCGGTGCCGGAGAATTCGGCAACCGGCGGGGGCGGGATTCACGCCAGCCCCCGGCGATTCTCCGACCCGGTGGGGGTCGGAGAATCTCGCCCCAGTTATGTATTAATCAATTACCATGCACATTCAGAATTCTTCCCTGAACCTTTCAGATGTTGAATCCTCTGTATTAAGCGTGTAGTATGAATAGTTTGAAATGGTTCCAGCTTGCTCAAGCCAAGTATCTGCACTCAGCACCCAAGGCACTCACAATTTCACAGCACACCAATCAGCCATGGAATTTTGCCTTGGCTGCAGAATGGGCCCTCAGCGATATTTCACAATGCACTTCAGCTGCATTTGATTCAAGAGCACTCTTTGTTGCTGCATTTGTGGGGCGTTTTTTTTTTCATTTTCTAGTTTGATTTAATGCTTTAGTGTTAAGATTCATAGAATTTCATACTTAAGCAATTTTCACAGAAGTGAATCTGGCACAAGGATCAAACCACACTCTTTACTTCCTCCCCCCCATTTCCCCAACAACAGTTTCTGTAAAAATCAGAAATACCCTGGGCGAGGTTCTCCGACCCCCCGCCGGGTCGGGGAATCGCCGGGGGCTGGCGTGAATCCCGCCCCTGCCGGTTGCCGAAGTCTCCGGCACCGAATATTCGGCAGGGGCGGGAATCGCGCCGCGCCGGTTGGCGGGCCCCCCCCCCCCTCGATTCTCCGGCCCGAATGGGCCGAAGACCCGCCGCTAAAGTGCCTGTCCCGCCGGTGTAGATTAAACCACCTACCTTACCGGCGGGACAAGGTGGCGCGGGCGGGCTCCGGGGTCCTGGGGGGGCGCGGGGCGATCTGGCCCCGGGGGGTGCCCCCACGGTGGCCTGGCCCGCGATCGGGGCCCACCGATCCGTGGGCGGGCCTGTGCCGTGGGGGCACTCTTTCCCTTCCGCCTCCGCCATGGTCTCCACCATGGCGGAGGCAGAAGAGACTCCCTCCACAGCGCATGCGTGGGAAGCTGTCAGCGACCGCTGACGCTCCCACGCATGCGCCGCCCGGAGATGTCATTTCCGCGCCAGCTGGCGGGGCACCAAAGGCCTTTTCCGCCAGCTGGCGGGGCGGAAATCCGTCCGGCGCCGACCTAGCCCCTTAAGGTTGGGGCTCGGCCCCCAAAGATGCGGAGCATTCCGCACCTTTGGGGCGGCTCGATGTCCGTCTAATTTGCGCTGTTTTGGGCGCCAGTCGGCGGACATCGCGCCGTTTCCGGAGAATTTCGCCCCGGGTGCCTGCAGCAGGATTCTCCGTCCTGGCAGCCGGCCAGTGGAATTTCCCCCACGCTGTAGGGAAACCCCTGGGCGCGGGTGCGTGACGGCAAAACGGAGGATCCCACCAACGGAAAATTCAGACCCTTGTGTCAGATGTACCGTTCTGCGTTCCAGTTCTCTGATCCATGCTTCTGTGGAGAGGCTCTGCATCAGGAGCGATAAGCTGCAAAATCAACACATTTGTACTTGAATAAGGCTTATTAATTCGTTATTACTTCGCGGCAACGCGTCGCGTGTTTCGCGGCGGTGGAGGCGGCCCGCCACTGGCCGGCGGCAGGAACCTCTGGTCCCGCCGTTGCAATAGGATATCTCGTTGAATGTAGCCCTCAACAGGTGCGGCATGAATGGCCAGAAAACTCCAGCCCCAATGACATCCAGAGCCAAGCCTGTTTCCAAAGTGAGGTGAGACCGCTTGGAGTGGTTCTCACCATTGCTTTAACTGATACACGAGTAAATATAGTGGAGTCTCAGATCTGTAAAATGTTCAGGGGGTTCATAGAATAGAATCATGAAGCATGGGGAGCATGGTTAGCACTGCTGCCTCACGGCGCCGAGGTCCCATGTTTGATCCCGACCGTGAGTCACTGTCCGTGTGGAGTTTGCACATTCTCCCCATGTTTGCGTGGGTCTCACCCCCACAACCCAAAGATGGGCAGGGTAGATCGATTGGCCACACTAAATTGCCCCTTAATTGGGAAAAATTATGAATTGGGTATTCTAAATTTTTTTTTTTAATGAAGCACAGGAGGAGGCCGTTCAGCCCATCGTGGCTGTGCTGTCTCCTTGACAGAACAATCCAATTATTTCCACTTCCATGTTCCTTCCCTGAAAATGCCTCCCCTTCAAGTACTGATCCAATTCAATGTTCAGTGACTCAGGATTGTCCCTTCCCACCTCTCCTAAACCTCATCAACATCACAGAAAACAAAGTTGTCTGGTGATTATCAAATTACTGCTTGTGGCAGTTTGTGGCGTGATTCCTGCATTATAACGATGACTACATTTTAAAAATATTTAATTAGCTGTAAAGCTCTTTGGGATGGCCCGTGGTTATGAAAGGTGCTATGAAAATGTAACTTTCAGGGTGGGACTGGGAGCACAGATCGAGGTAGAAGAAGTGGTGAAAGGAATTAGGAGCATGCAGGTGGGAAAGGCCCCAGGACCGGATGGATTCCCAGTCGAATTGTATAGAAAATATGTGGACTTGCTCGCCCCGGTACTGACGAGGACCTTTAATGAGGCAAAGGAAAGGGGACAACTGCCCCCGACTATGTCTGAAGCAACGATATCGCTTCTCTTAAAGAAGGAAAAGGACCCGCTACAATGCGGGTCCTATAGACCTATTTCCCTCCTAAATGTAGATGCCAAGGTCCTGGCCAAGGTAATGGCAATGAGAATAGAGGAATGTGTCCCGGGGGTGGTCCACGAGGACCAAACTGGGTTTGTGAAGGGGAGACAGCTGAACACGAATATACGGAGGTTGTTAGGGGTAATGATGATGCCCCCACCAGAGGGAGAAACGGAGATAGTAGTGGCGATGGATGCCTAGAAAGCATTTGATAGAGTGGAGTGGGATTATTTGTGGGAGGTGTTGAGGAGATTTGGTTTTGGAGAGGGGTATGTTAGATGGGTGCAGCTGTTGTATAGGGCCCCAGTGGCGAGCGTGGTCACGAATGGACGGGGATCTGCATATTTTCGGCTCCATAGAGGGACAAGGCAGGGATGCCCTCTGTCCCCATTATTGTTTGCACTGGCGATTGAGCCCCTGGCGATAGCGTTGAGGGGTTCCAAGAAGTGGAGGGGAGTACTTAGGGGAGGAGAAGAGCACCGGGTATCTTTGTATGCGGACGATTTGCTACTATACGTGGCGGACCCGGCGGAGGGGATGCCAGAAATAATGCGGATACTTGGGGAGTTTGGGGATTTTTCAGGGTATAAATTGAACATGGGGAAAAGTGAGTTGTTTGTGGTGCATCCAGGGGAGCAGAGTAGAGAAATAGAGGACCTACCGTTGAGGAAGGTAACAAGGGACTTTCGTTACCTGGGGATCCAGATAGCTAAGAATTGGGGCACATTGCATAGGTTAAATTTAACGCGGTTGGTGGAACAGATGGAGGAGGATTTCAAGAGATGGGATATGGTATCCCTGTCAATGGCAGGGAGGGTGCAGGCGGTTAAGATGGTGGTCCTCCCGAGATTCCTCTTTGTGTTTCAGTGCCTCCCGGTGGTGATCACGAAGGCTTTTTTTAAAAGGATTGAATAGAGCATCATGGGTTTTGTGTGGGCCGGGAAGACCCCGAGAGTGAGGAAGGGATTCTTACAGCGTAGCAGGGATAGGGGGGGGGCTGGCACTACCGAGCCTAAGTGAGTATTATTGGGCCGCTAATATTTCAATGGTGAGTAAGTGGATGGGAGAGGAGGAGGGAGCGGCGTGGAAGAGATTAGAGAGGGCATCCTGTAGGGGGACTACCCTACAGGCTATGGTGACAGCCCCATTGCCGTTCTCACCGAGGAACTACACCACAAGCCCGGTGGTGGTGGCTACACTGAAGATTTGGGGACAGTGGAGACGGCATAGGGGAAAGACTGGAGCCTTGGGGGGGTCCCCGATAAGAAACAACCATAGGTTTGCCCCGGGGGGAATGGATGGGGGATATGGAATGTGGCAAAGAGCAGGAATAACGCAACTGAAACATCTGTTTGTGGATGGGAAGTTCGCGAGTCTGGGAGCGCTGACCGAGAAATATGGGTTGCCCCAAGGGAATGCATTCAGGTATATGCAACTGAGGGCTTTTGCGAGGCAACAGGTGAGGGAATTCCCGCAGCTCCCGACACAAGAGGTGCAGGACAGAGTGATCTCAAAGACATGGGTGGGGGATGGTAAGGTGTCAGATATATATAGGGAAATGAGGGACGAAGGGGAGACTATGGTAGATGAACTAAAAGGGAAATGGGAAGAAGAGCTGGGGAAGGAGATCGAGGAGGGGCTGTGGGCAGATGCCCTAAGCAGGGTAAACTCGTCGTCCTCGTGTGCCAGGCTAAGCCTGATTCAGTTTAAGGTATTACACAGGGCACATATGACTGGAGCACGGCTCAGTACATTTTTTGGGGTGGAGGATAGGTGTGCGAGGTGCTCGAGAAGACCAGCGAATCATACCCATATGTTTTGGTCATGCCCGGCACTACAGGGGTTTTGGATGGGGGTGACAAAGGTGCTTTCGAAAGTAGTAGGAGTCCGGGTCGAACCAAGCTGGGGGTTGGCTATATTTGGGGTTGCACAAGTGCCAGGAGTGCAGGAGGCGAGAGAGGCCGATGTTTTGGCCTTTGCGTCCCTAGTAGCCCGGCGCAGGATATTGCTAATGTGGAAAGAAGCCAAGCCCCCGGGGGTGGAGACCTGGATAAATGACATGGCGGGGTTTATAAAGCTAGAGCGGATTAAGTTCGTCCTAAGGGGGTCGGCTCAAGGGTTCACCAGGCGGTGGCAACCGTTCGTCGAATACCTCGCAGAAAGATAGACGGAATGGGAAAAAGAAGGCAGCAGCAGCAGCCCAGGATCGGGGGGGGGGGGGGGAACCAGAAGGACTCTCAGGGTTATTAATATATACTGTATAGTATGTATAGGTCGTTGCTACAGATAATTATATATTGGACTGTTAAATTATATTTTTGGAGAGTGTTACTTGTGACAAGGCAGTTGCCAATTAGGGCTAGTTTTCATTTTTGTTATTTTATTATTTATTCATTTTTTGTTTATAAAATAGGTCATTGTTATTTGTGTTGTTATAATATTGTGTAAAGGATGCACAATGTACTGTGTTGGTTGACCAAAAATTTTCAATAAAATATTTAATAAAAAAAAAGAAAATGTAACTTTCTTTTTATAACCAAGGATATTGATCAAAAATATAAACTGTGTCTTGATTATAAATTTCTCAGGAAGTATAATTAAGTACAACTTGCGAGTGTATTATGTTCTATCTGTGTAACTGAGAATGTATTTTGAATCAATTTATTTTCAGGGATTGTGACCAAAGGCAGCACGAACAATGGGTACAATTTCTATGTAAAGACATATAAGATTTCCTACAGCAAAGATGGAAAATCCTGGAGAAGCTATAAGAGTAAGAACAGCAAGGAAAGCAAGGTGATTCTTGTTTGATTTAAAATTTAATTCATATTTATGTTGAATAATAGAATCTCCAGACTGTGCATTCAACAAACAACAAAGAACAATACAATACAGGCCCTTCGGCCATCCAAACCAGCGCCAAACATTTGTGTAATATATGTAAATAATGATATACAATGGCCCAGAACTTTTGTTCCCCAGAGGGATGTACCCCAGACGTTGTGCTGCGCCGCACCTCAACCTGGTAGGTTAAAAGGACTGGAGTGGCTATCCAATGGTAAGTGTCACTCCTCCGAGTCCTGGGTCAATGGGTGGAATTCTCCCATTGTGAGACTCGGGGCCCGATTCTCCAGAAAGATTTCTAAGTGTGGCGGCGAGTGGGAACTGCCACAAGTTTCCGGGGGCTTGGTCGGCAAGGCCGGCAACGCAATACAACATTAATTGGTCCACTTAATGAGGCCCCATGGGCTTCACTCCGCAAATAAAGTCTCACCAGCCGATTCGCCGGGACCGCGCTCGCCAGCTCCCCACACAGAAGATAGAGGAACACTTAACAGCTCTTGCACAGCCAATCCCGCTCAGCTCACAGCCATGGCGCCGAGACGACCGGCACCAAGGTCTGGAGACGCGTACCTGGGGAGGCTCCTGGATGCAGTCGAGGCCAGGAGGGGTGTCCTGTTCCCCTGAGGGTGCCGGAGGGTGAGCCACCGGGCAGCCAGTGCCGGCTGGGATGAAGTGGCAGCGGCCGTCAGCTCGGGCAGCGTGACCAGGAGAACAGGCACCTAGTGCCACAAGAAGGTCAACGACCTACACCGGGCCACATGGGTGAGTTGACACAACCCCCCCCTTAACTTTGCCCATCCCCACGCATCCAGCACCCCTCCAACCCTCCATTAGCATCCCCTAACCCTCCCTTCACCCCCCAACCACTGAACCACTGGTGCAGCCAACGATGCCCTCTCTGTGTCTTCGCAGGAGAAGCTATACCACAATCACCAGGAGAGTGCTTGAATGATCACCAGTTGGCACTAAGATTGTCGGTGGTCCTGAGCTGATGAGGAGCCTGAATCTTGTCCATTGTGCCTGTATTCAGCAGCTGGTTGTCACAGATGTTGCTGAGTTGAACTAAACAGTGACTCCTGGGGCGAAATTCTCCGGTATCGGCGCGATGTCCGCCGACCGGCGCCAAAAACGGCGCAAATCAGTCGGGCATCGCGCCGCCCCAAAGGTGCGGAATCCTCCGCATCTTGGGGGGCCGAGCCCTAACCTTGAGGGGCTAGGCCCGCGCCGGATTGATTTCCGCCCCACCAGCTGGCGGAAATGCCCCGCCAGCTGGCGCGGAAATGACATTGCTGGGCGGCGCATGCGCGGGAGCATTAGCGGCCGCTCACGGCATCCCCGCACATGCGCTGTGGAGGGAGTCTCTTCCGCCTCCGCCACGGTGGAGACCGTGGCGAAGGCGGAAGGAAAAGAGTGCCCCCACGGCACAGGCCCGCCCTCGGATCGGTGGTCCCCGATCACGGGCCAGGCCACCATGGGGGCACCCCCGGGGCCAGATCGCCCCGCGCCCCACCCAGGACCCCGGAGCCCGCCCACGCCGCCTTGTCCTGCCGGTAAGGTAGGTGGTTTAATCCACGCTGGCGGGACAGGCATTCTAGCAGCGGGACTTCGACCCATCCGGGCCGGAGAATCGCGGGGGGGGGGGGGGCCGGCAACCGGTGTGGCGCGATTCCCCCCCCCCGCCGAATCTCCGGTGCCGGAGAATTCGGCAACCGACGGGGGCGGGATTCACGCCAGCCCTCGCCGATTCTCCGACCCGGCGGGGGGTCGGAGAATCTCGCCCCGGTATCATGTTGTGTTTTGCTGCTTCAGATAACACAGGCTGCTACTTGATGCAGTCTTAACTAAAGGATACTCCAGACTCTGAAATGTGTTCAACGTGTTTATTGAACTAATAACACAGTTCTCAAATGAGTTCAACTCTCTGCTAATCTAACTGTAGTAACTCAGTCTAACTGTACCAGCTTTCTCTAAGCCACGTGCTGGGGTGTGATGCTGCTGATCAAGCCTGTCTAACTCTCTTGATGTATGTCTGTGGAAAGAGGCAGGGTGTGAGTGCCTCATCCCTTTTATAGTGTTTATGTCATGCCCCCTTATGGTGATGCAACCTCTGAGTGTCCTGACTGCCCATTGGTTGTATCCGATTCTGAGTGTTCATTGGTTGCATGTTTGCATATCATGACAGCGCCGGCAATGCGTGGCACCGAGGCCAACACTACTTGGGTGGCGACTGCAGTAGAGTGCCTGGTGCATGACTTCACCTTCATTCAAGGCGTGACGCAGATGGCCATGGCTGAGGGACTCGGCAGTATGTCTGCCACACTAGAGGACGTGACCCAGTACCAGGCTGACCTTGATAAGGCACTATGGGACATGACCCGGCCTCGGATGGGAATGACTAAAGCGCTGCAGAGGTTGTCCCAGTCGCAGGTGGGTATTGCTGAGGCACTACAGAGCATGACCCAATCACTGAGGAGCATCGCCGAAGGCGCCGACACCTTGGTGCAGACATTGAGGAGCCACCAGGGCTGACAGAGTCAGATGACACAGGGGTAGCCGGGGCTCAATCCAGCTGCTCCTCCATTCCGAGGTGAGCCCCAAGGCCCTATGGGCACTGACCGGGAGGAGGGGGCACGGGGTGGGAACCCAGACCTATCCTATGGAGTGGAGACAGTAACCACCAGCTCCCCGGGTTCCACCCCTCTAACGAAGCCACATCCCTCAGTCAACACCCGGAACATGGTGGCACAGTTTCGACTGCCTCTGTGAAGTGCGCCGGACCCTCTGGCCCCAGAGCAGTAGAGGACGCAAGCCAGGGACATCGAAGGTCATGGGACGTGGTAAGCAACTGGCTGCCCCCACCTCTGATGTGCATCCTGGGGAAACACCTAGACGTAGTGGGAGAGCTAGAAAGGCAATGCACATCAAGGATCACTGAGAGGGCACTGGGGGGTGGGGGGGGGGGGGGGGGGGGAGGGTATGGGGTAAAGAGGGGAATGCGCGCGATGGGGAGGGGGAGGGAGGGTGGGGATAGTGGGGTGGCACTATTGCGGAGAGTGGGGCAGTGGTGTTCACTTGTATGGGAAACATTAAAATACCCTCACCACAACAAGTATGACTCCTCTGGATCTTGTTCCGCCAAGCGGGCTGACCACCAATGCCCATTTCCCTCCAGACATGCGGTCCTGGTATCTCCCCCCAACCCCACTCGACGCGCCTTGCCCACGCACTCCTGGCCGAGGTGGGGGGTGGAGGGTCCTACTCACTGGTCAGCAGACACTGCACCCCAGTCACACGAACAGAACATCTCCAAAGCCCAGCCATGGACGTGTGCCCGGGCTGGGGCCCATCCCATAGGTGTTCAGATGTTAGCTCCTGCATCTGTGGTGCTGCCTCCCACAGTGTTCAGGCACAAAGTCCAGGCATCACGTGATGATTGGGATGCTAGACAAAGGATCTGACATGCTACATAGTCCACCCACCCACGGGGATCTACTTGGGTTGTGTGAAGTGCTCACTTAACCACGATTGGCAATTCCCTATTAGCAATAGCATTCAGCCACATGCCCAGAGGCCTCCACGGTCAGTGGGAGTTATGGGTGGCTGGTTGGGCAGACAGGCAGGGACTTCAGTTGTCCCCGGAATAGCAACACACGATCCAGGGGTTCGCATGGAAGACCTGCGCACGGTTGCTCCCCACCCACCCCCACACCATGCCCTGGTTCCGCCCCCCCCCCCTCAGCCCTGATACCCTCCATTTGCGTCCCACACCCAACTGGGGCTGCAAACCCCCAGGTTCCCCGCTCACCCCTCTCTGAGCACAGGGACAGCCAGCTCATGTGCTCATTGCCTGTGAACGAAGATGGCTGCTTACCTCCCAAGGTTCCTGCAGCAG